>NW_005842315.1:1354137-1401085 GCF_000455745.1 Alligator sinensis
ACAGGAAGAGCTCTGATTTTCCATGATAAAAATCACTATTTTATTATAGTGATTGAGGCTATGGCAGGCTTCCAAGTTACTTTAAAATTGTAAATATAAAAATCAATAAAATAGTGTTCAACTGAAACACACATACACAGAAGCGTTTGATTTTAATCATGGAAAAATACAGATTTTAGGGGTTTTAAATCAGGGAATTTGCGATTTTTAAAAACAGAGAAAACCTGGATCCCTGGTCATTAAGGTTTTAGAAATCAAATTAAGCTTGCCAGTCCTATTTCAAATTGGCCTACAGCCACCCCCCATACATGTCAAGCGGTACAGCGTTCATGCTATTATGCGGCGCTCTCTAGGAAAGCAGAAACAAACAAGAAGAGATGATGCTAGGGGGGAGCAGTGAAAAACCAGTGAGCTGCTCATTCTGAATGGGACGTGCGATTCTGCTTGTGCCCTGCAGGCTAGTAGGCCTTTTGCAGTACTTGGCACGCAAGCACAGCTTTATCTCTGCATTGATTTTCTATTTCTGTTTATTATATTGCAAGTGCTCTTCTTACAGAGCATCTCTGACGATCGAGACTGACCCAATGGTTTGTTAAAGCAAAATCTACCAAAAAAAAAAAGTTTACAAAGAGTCACTTGATAAAGCCAAGGAAAATATGAATTCTTTGATTAAACAACGGCTGAAATTTCTTGCATGTAACCCTTGTGGTTAGGAGCCGTCGTTTTCTTTGGACATGGCTAGGCTTACATTTACATATGGGGAGCTACAGCCCAAGCTAAGGGCCCAATTCAGAGCTTACAGTCAATGAAAACATTCCCACCTATATCAGGAGAGACTAAATCCAGCCTTACGTGCCTTGCCTAAGCAGGGAGTGCTTTGCCTAGGGTTACACAGGTGTCACAGTCGGAAGCAAAATCCAAAAGTTCTGGTCTCCCAGGTCCTGTCATCTTTCCCATAGGAGCATCATTCACTGTGCTACAGAACAAGTGGAGAGGAAGCTTTCAATGGAAAAATGTGATGCAAATAAAGAAAAAAAAGTGTAAAAGCTGTGTCAGCACATTTCATCTTCTTAATGAGATAAACAGACTAATCTTACATTCCATGCACAGACTATTTCTCTCTCTAATTTGAAAAGAAACCAACCAAGAACATGGAACTTGATAGCAAGCAGAGGCTGAACGAAACATTTTCTGACAGGGTCTAAACTTTAAATGGAAAATGTCAAATTTTCATGCCACATGAAGAACAAATCAAGGGTTTCCCCTCACTTTCTCCACCTGAGCAATTTAATTCTTATAATTACTCGTTTCCTTTTAAATAACATGACTATAATCAAAAGTTTGACAGATGCAAAAAGTAGCACGCGGCTAATTCTATGCAGGAAACTAGTTTACTGGAACACAGAAGTTGAAAGTCAGAATGGAAGTCCTTGGAGCAATCCAACCTCAATCCCTTTAAAACACATAAATGACAACTAGCTATTCTGTCAAAAATTAAGGAACATGGAGGTAGTTCCTTCCAGCCTTAGCAAGCCCAATCCCCTTCATTTGTAGGTAAAAATCTCTGAAATCACCACTTCAAACCTTCAGGCACAGCTACAAAGCACAGTATTAGAAACATCAAAAAAATCCTATAGCACCTATAGCATGCCAGAGGCAGAGAGCAGGGGAGACAAGGGCACCACCAATGCCCTGCTGCCACCATGGCAGGTAGTTGGTTAACATGTGTTCGGAGGATCCTAAGAGGAAGACCATAGTTCAAACTACCAAGAGGCAAACCCCTCTTCCTCAACCCCCAAGGTGCCATAGGGGGAAAATTCCTTGCTGATCCTAAATCTGGCAATCGGTTTGAACCCGAGCAGAAGATCAAGACCAGAGGGTACGTTGTAAGTCAGGATCTCCAGCCAGGAGCCCGTTTTCTGGGTACCGTCAGGGAATATCAACATAGCCACAACTAAGGTTTTGGCTGGGGTATGTCACTGCCTCAGAAAAAGAAATACGCACCCAAACGCCAGGAGCCAGCAGCATTCACATGAGGAAAAAATCCTTCCTGGCCCTTACAGGGAGCCAACAAAAGCCCAGAAGCAAGGGGTGACCAAACACGGACCACGGAGAGCAGAAGCATGCATGAAAACATCTAGTTTTGCAAGCTTGTGTTAAAGGTCCTGCTGCATTTGCCCCCCAATGTATTTTAAAGAAAATATTTCAATGTAGAAAGGGAAACTGTTTGTTTATTTATTTAATCCAGTTAGAAAATGGAGCCCCTTCCCAACAGCACAACTATGACCATACAGCCCTCCAAGCTGAACGTATTTTACTTATTAAACATGCTGACTGCGGTTTCGTTCCAGACTTCTCCAGAATCGGAAACACATATACCCATTGTACCCAGGCCTCCCTATTTTGACACAGTGCAGACACAGCCCTACAGCTTCAGCCGTTTCACATCCTCTCCGTTAACACCACAGACCATTCCTTAACTTTCTATAATGCAGCTACACAAAAAGAAAAGGGCAACAAGCCACCACAAGAACCACCACATGGGCATACGCTACAAATACTAAAGAGTGTTTCTTCTGACAGGTTCTATGCAGAAAAATATTAAATTAATTTAAGATTTTTATCTGGCAGACACCAGAACAGCAACTCAAAAGCACAGTCCTCTTTGCAAAGGCCAAGCAACAATGCTGCAAGATAACCTGCTTCACCCTCCAAGGAGACAATCCTTCACTGCGGCCTATAACATCTTTGGCTTTTCTGCTGAAACTCCAAGGACTGCTGGTGGTTTGGGTCATGTTAAACTTTTGTGCTCTAGGAACTGGAGCAAGATTAAATTCACTGTCACACAGCTCAAAAAGCCAGCAGATAAGCACCTTCTGACCTTGACTACAGAGGTAAAAATCCCCAGCAGCATCCAATGCAAGACCTTACATCTTTCAGTCCTTCTGGAGTTTTGTACAAAAGCTTAAAAATGCAACACACTTTTAAAGCAAAGTCACACATGGAAAGATTCAAGAGATGGTTTTGGGAGGATTTCCTGGTGGTCTCAGAAGTTTAAAATCTAACTGGGAGTGCCATCTCACACCATATGCAGCATTACTCCACAATACTGTAAGAGGTTATTCACTTAACTATGCAAGTCTCAGACACACTGATTTACACCCATGTGAAATATGCATTCCTTCAAGTCTAAACAGAAGAGTCCAAACCAATGCAAATGATGCAAAACAAAACACTGAACAACTGGCATGTTAAATATCTCTTGAAAACCATTCTTGTTATAACTGGTATTAATATATGTAATGCTAGAGCAAGAACAATATGGGAGAGAAGAGTGTCCATCTTACTTCCTGTAAAAAGCTGGGGCTGCATCACCCCTTTAAATTTTCTAATTTATTTCAGAGATTGTGTTTCATGTTAAATGGAAAACTAGTATCCCAAAGGGACTACAATGAAAATCTACATTTGCATATGCAGCTTCAGAAAACTTATTACACACATACCTGTGTTATTCTGAGCTACCGAAAAAAGCTCTGGGCACCATTTCAATCTGAAAGGGTACTACCAGTTAGAAATCAGCTTTCTTCTGAAACGTATTAAATAGATTGCATCCAGCATGCAAACTCAACGAGGTACAGGTTTTTATTTTAGTGGAAGCAAAAGTGGGAGATTAAAACCTACCTCCCCTATGTGGTTATAATGCAAAACAACACTGCCCACGCTGCAGATGCAATAAACTTAAAAAACAAACAAACCCCCAAACCTTGGTTCCTTACATGGAACAGCCAAGCCAAAATAGTCAGAGGGATCACTTAATTAAAAAACAAAAAGGAAGAACAAAAACAAAAAACCCCAGTCCTTTAAACTATACTCTATATTGATTTTTCTCCCGCTAAAATCCATTTAAAAGCGAAAAAAAAAATGTAAGACAGAGGAGCTCAGGGTCCATATCTATGCTCATTAAAAACTCAGTGGGGGGGAGGGGGGAACAACACAAACAAAGCAGCAAACAGTAAATAAAGACAAACTCATTCTAAAACGATTAACAGGCAGGTCCCTCTAGTCCATAATGTTCATTCTACATTCCCCTCTAATAAAGGGGTTTCAAGTGCCCCATCCTTTGGTTTCATTCCTAACATTTCCATAGCAAATCCTACAGCACAGAATTATCTACGCAAATGGCAAATTTCTAACAATTGCTCTGAAGCTGGTTGCATTTGCTTAGCTCAAACAGTCTTTAAAAGCTCAGCACAATTCTTTATTTTCCTGGACACACTTGCCTCCCAGGAAACACCACAAACATTGATCACCAACTCAGAAAACAAACAAACATAGTCCACACGGGGTTAACGCAGTCAGGGCCTTTTCTCAGATCCTGAGAGAATGACTGGCTTCATGCTGCTCCCTCAGCACTGCAGTCTTCCCTCCCTCTCTCTGGCATGATTTTCCTGGCTCATTAGGGTCTTTTCCCAGGCCCTGGGAAAGTACCCTGGCCCGGTGTTGCTGCTGCTAGCCTAGTATCTCTCACTCTCCCTGGGAGCCCTTAAATTCCTGTGTGCAACCTAGTTATCCTTCACAGCTGGCCCTTCACAGCTGACCCTCCTAGGCAGCCTGCAATCCCTGACTGCCTGCAGCTGGGCTGTAACATCTGGCAGAAGCAGCCTGGTATATGCAGCCAGCTCCACTGGGCTACAGCCCCTGAAAACATGAAGCCTACTACATACCCCTAAGCAGCATACAGGTTTCCCTTGCTTTATGCTATACATGCATTCCTGGAAAACAGTTTGCAACTCAAATTCACATAAAGGGACCTCACTTTACAATGCAACAAATAGGGAAATGTACCTTCCAAGATCTCTACTGTACTGACCCCCCAGACCTGTTTCTACCACTTTTACAAGATAATTTTGGTACTCGCCAACAGCAGACAGTACAGTTCACCATCATAATGTACACAAGCATAGGTCACCATCATAATGAGGATGGCAATTAGAGAAACATGTCGCAGACAATGAGCAAGGAGCACAGATCCACACAAGCGATTATTTTGATGTGCGTCACTCACACAATGTACCGCACACAGCAGCTGATTGCAGGCTTCCACCTCATTGATCACATAAGAGTGAATTTACCTTGCATACAATTAATTTTTGGTATTAAAAGGATCACTGCATAAGAGCAAATTCACACATACAGAACCTGCATAAAACGAGAGAAACCTGTACCACAAATATATTCCCTGAACAACATAAAAACTAGAATCATAAATCAAAGACAGAAAAATTCCATCCTTTCCCAGTACTCCATTTTCATCCTCCTCGGGTCCAACCACAGGGGTGGGCAAAATGTGGCCCACCAAGCCACTCTATCCGGCCTGCGGGGCCCCTAAAAAGTTTAGAAAATGAATATTAATCTGCCCTAGGCTGCCTGTCATGCAGCCCTCAATGGCTTGCTGAAACTCAGTAAGCGGACCTCTGCCCAAAATACTTGCCCACCCCTGTCCTATCAGCTGCCTTCAGTGCTTTCAAGAAGAGAAGCATTGTTGACTTTGTTTTCCCTTGGCTCTTGCAATTCAGCCCTTTTTGGGTTTTCCCTCTTCCACTCCCCCACCAGCTTTCAGCTGGGTTTTGCAGGGTTCACTTTGTTACATTTTCTTCCCCTCTCCAAACCTTGGCCCAAATCCTCAAAACATACTTAGGCATCTCAGGCCTATTGAAGTTAAGAGATTTGTATGCCAATATAGGAGTTAATGTGCCTAGTATTTTTGAGAACCTGGGTCCTTGTCTCTAGCAACTGCAAAAACAGATTCAATTACCCCTACACTGATTAATGCTCTACCTCAGGAAACTGCCTCCTTCTGTCCAACCTAAATTCCTGGACTGCCATTTTCTTATGGATGTTCAGGCCTCAAATTCAGCGAGACCAAAACAGAAATCATATGGTAACCGCATCCTCATTTTTGGGCATTATGGATACCACCACTCTCTTACCTGGTAAGGGGATCCATGTATAAACCACCTCTTCAAATTAGGCTTAAGATACATTCAGGTTGTACCCAATGTTCCCTCTAAGGAGTAGCAGTCCGTGAGCACGCCTCTTTGGTCCTGCCTCCCCCTTTCGGCACAGTGCGGTCCGCCGGTAAGTGTCCCAAAGTAAGCATCTAGGTGGGAGCGGGCAGGGTTTGGCCACCACCCTTCTCCATGCCAACAGCTGCCCAGAGAAGTGCAGTGGAGCGCTGTGGCCCAGCCATGGGCTGGACACAAATCAATCAATAGGACTGAAACGGAGGCACCGGGGCCAGCGTGGGACACTTACCTAAGGTAAGCTCCTCACTCCTCATACAGGGCAGGCAGCGGCTCCTCCCCAAGGCGAGGTGGGGGCAGGCTCCAGGGAACTGCTCCGCTCGCCCGCATCACCTTGGGGAGCGAGGAAGCACATGGCATCAGGGCTGGGGAGTAGAGCAGTTCCCCAGCGCCGGCAGAGCCTAATGCGGGGCAGGCAGCGGCTTCTCCCTGATGTGAGGCAAGGCAGGGATAGGGGCTGGTGCAGGCTCTGCTGGCTCCGGGGAACTGCTCCACTCCTCAGCCCTGATGCCACGGGCCTCCTTGCTCCCTGAGGCAATGCAGGGGAGTGGAGCAGTTCCCCGGAGCCGGCAGAGCCCACGCCAGGCCCTAGCCCCAGGGAGGAGCCGCTGCCTGCCCTGCATGAGGAGCGAGGAACTTAGCTTTGGTAAGTCTCCCACGCCGGCCCCAGTGCCTCCGCTACGCTGTGCCCAGCTCCTCTCCAGGCAGGTGCACAGCCTTAAAAAGTTAGTGCAAGGCAAGACTTTTACTTGTGTATGGCCATGCACAGCTTAGAGGGAACACTGGTTGTACCTAAATTTTACTGATTAAGCTGCATGACCACCTCCAAGATGCAGCCTTCCAATTCATCACCGTAAAGCTTGTGTCCAGGCTGTCATCTCAATACTGGAACCGGCTGACAAACAAACAATCTCCACTCAAAAAGTTACTGGGACATTTGTATTTTTCTAGCTGCTTGCTTTGCATCCCTGCACTGGCTCAATTTCCTTTACCCCAAGGAAACATAAGCTACTTTTCACTCTCAAAGTCTGCACCACTTATGCCATGTTAAAGAACTCAAGAAGGAACCTTGCTCTGCCCTTCAATGCTTGGAAGAAACTCCTTATACATATCTTCAAATCCCCTTGTAACACCTACAAAAACAAAATCTTGATGAGAGTTAAGACAAAGATTGGGTAAATAGTGAACTAAGATCACTGCCTACAACAACATCAACCAGAACTGTCTCGTTTCCCTGTGCTGCTGTTGTCCCTTGTTTTACCCCGAGTTGTTAGCTCTGTGTTCTGTCTGTACGAGGCACAGCACGTTGGGGCCCTAGGTCCAGGACTGGGCACTACTGCAATACAAATAAATCAAAGTAATCCCTCCCTTCTTTTCAAAGAGGTCATCACGTAGCTCAAAACATTCCTAAAAGTTATCATATAAAAAAGCAAATGCAGCTGTCTTACTGCCCTGAAAAACGCTTGATTTTTTATATGAAAGACTATCAGTATGACAGTACCATTAGTGAGATGGACTCCAACATTTTAGATCTTCAAACAAAGCTTAGATAAGCAAACAACTGCATAATGACAGATTACAGGTCTTTATAGATGAAAGGTCTTCCTAGAAGTTAGCACTGAGATCAGTGCAAAACATGAAAGAACGAAACCAGCACAAACACCGAGAGAGAGAAAGCACAACTCAGCAGGCATGCTACTTCAAGTTTGGCACAACTGGCAGCATCCTTGTTTGTGGGCCACAAGCAGTGATTTCACTCCTGAAATCAGGATTTGGATTCATTCAGTTCATATCCCACAGTGCAATACTGGAAGAGTGAAGAGACACTTGCCTACCTGGGAGAGCAGGAGAATTTTATTCCAGACTAGTGACTCTGCAAATCTACTGAACCATTTTGGAAAAAAAATGTTGCAAGGATGGTAATTTCCCCACAGAATAAACCCTTTGTGGAAATACAATCTAGACAGAATATATAACAGATTAAGGCAAAAATACTATGTGCAACTCGAGTAATATGGATTAGTTTTGACAAAACCTATAAGATTATCTGTAATCTCGGTGTGACTCAACGTATCATTAGGTGATATTCTCACCTTATCCCGCCCCTACCCTCTCAGAGGCAGTGGAAGACCAGGGAAGAGATGCAAGGTAGCAATATGATATCCACTTTGTTTTTCTTGTGCAGATGGTAGGAGAATGAATCACCAAGAACAAACAGGAAGATAAACCAGGTAGCCTCACCCATACTTCCTCTCAATAAAACAAGTTTCAACATATCACGAGTTGTAGCCAAGCACCTAAACAGCATCTCCATTTGCCCTGCACACAGGCGGACAATCAGATTTGCATACTGTGCGTTATGATGTACTCTGAAATAACTCGGGGTAAAAAGGTAAAAACCAAAATATTCAGTGCAAGTCTTGCAAAATTACTATGAAAGTTTAAACAGCACAGACTCGACATTTACTTGCCTGTCCTGCACTATGATAGACAAATGTGAGGAAGAGAGAAAAAACACATTACAAGCCAGCCATACTTAAAACACACACATAAAAGTTATTCATATTGTAAAATTTTGCAAGGTTTTTTTATTCTAACGTAAGGCAGAGATAGTCACATCAGGCAAACATTAAACTCTGCTACTACCAAAAAAAAAGGATAAAAGGTTAATCAGACCATGAATAGCCAAATTTCATTTTGCAACTTTTTCCATTTTAGTAAAAATATGGATCACATGTGGATCACATCACTTGTATAATCCAGGTTCCTCCACATGACTGATCACATTCTTCCTAGACAGTCCAGCCTAATATTACATCAGCAAGTCGAATGAGGACACAGCCACGAAACTTTTTCCTAAACTAGAACTGAATAAGGAAGCAGAGGGTAAGGCAGTTTCTTAGGCCTCTTTTTTCAGGAGCTCCTGCAGTCATATTCAAATGTAAAAGTTTCGTTGCATCTCTAGACAGAGCCTTAAATGGTCCATGCCATGTTCTGCCGCCTTTAGCACTCTTAACCTACCATGAAAACATAAGGACTGGAAGGAAGCTGTTCACTGGTAGCTGGCCTTGGCTGAAGAGATCTAGATCCCCTTACTTTGGAGGCAAAGGTTTGCTCACTTCTACATCAAAGAAAGGGTCCTCCGTATGTCCTGGTACCTCCTTGGCTCAAAACTTAACTACTTGGGGCTTGGGATGTTGTAACTGCACAACAATAGTTGTCCGCTCAAGTCAAGATAGTTAATTGGATTATCAAACATTAAAAAAAACACATGTATCCAGTGTCAAAATCAGGAAACCCTGAGAATATTGCAGCTCCTAAATTCCAGCCAGGTATTTTTGCACTTAATTGGTTTTGCAGGATCTGTAGTTTGCCCTAAAGCTGTGTGTCCAAGTCTGCAAGCCTGTCAGCTGCCTGCCTGTCGATTCCAAGCATTCTGCCCTACTTGGCTCTTCTTGGTCAAATTCCTGGCTTGGGAAGCTCTTTTGATAAGACTCATTACAACTTGGCCTAAAAAGAGCAAGATATATCAGGGTCCAGTTACAGACCAATTTCTTTTAGTAGGCCTTGGTTTTACTTGAAAGCAAAGACACTAGGTTGTTCTAAGGCAGAGGCTGTCAACTTAAAGCCGGTGGCCAGATTTAGCTGACACCCACTGTATCAGTTAGTATGAGAAAAGGGCAGGACAAAATTCTTGTCTTGTTGTTAAAACCGATTACTCCCCCACCCCTGCCCCCCTACACATACACTAGAAGTACATCTATTTAAAAGGGAAGAGAGGTGTCTGAGCCATGAAAACAACAAGTTCAGAAGAGTTTAGCTAGGCCAGCTCCTGTGGGAGACTATACTATTTCAATAGGTACACATTACCTTAATATCTATTACTGTCAATAATATGAAACTTGGCACTGTGTTTATGGGAACCGAGCTAGCTCTGCTGCACAGTGCTTTCTAATGTTTCCAGTAGACTGTGTGAAATACTGAATCCCAGCTGCTACCTACTTCAACTCTGATAGGATAGCTATGATAGCAAATTTCGGTATTCATACCTTTGCATTTTGTCTGCCAGACTCAAGGGAGTGTATGTAAGCATAAGCATATTTGTACAGAGAAGTACAGAAAATACAGGGGGTGTCATCAAGTGGTGTCTCACTTGCATACCTACAGCTGAATATGGCCAACTCTTTTCCTTAAACAAACACTTCCTGTAGCAAAAGACTTGGTCCTTCATCGCAATTCAGAGTTCACAACTAGTATGACAGGCAATGTACAGAGTGCCAAAATGCAAGAGTACTCTAGTACTTGTCCCAAACAGATGCACCATTCTGGGCATCTTCCCAGGCCAGGGTTCTCTCAGTCATGTTTCAAGTTTAAACCCGTGTCTCAAATTTATCACTGACCATTTCTTGGCTGCAGCCTGTCAAACATTTGGATGCGTTTCCTACCATCTGTGCTTCCATTCTTTATTTTAGGATAATGCAGTTTTTCTATCACCACTGGCTAGTAGAAGGCTTTGATCTCTGATAATGCAACCTTTCTCTTTATGCTTCCACATATTGGAGAAACAGATTAAAAAAACCCCTGTGTCTTATTGACTGCACAAGTGTTTCTTTAAAAATTGCGTTCTGCATCATCTTCTCCCCAGTTCTCACTTCTATGGTCACCAGTTCTACCTGTTCTCCATCCTTCTGTCACCTGCATGCATTAACCAAGCCACTTCTAAAACACCAACAAAACAGTGATATTATTCCAGGATAGCAGCAAACTTGTCACACTAGTTATTAACGCAATTAAATATTAACTAAACAAGGAGGAGAGCAACTCCCATAAAGAAAGCCTTTCAGTGACAAGTGGTAGTTTTATTGCTCCAAGTTGCAGCCCTTTGACCAAAGTTTACAACAGATTGCTAACAGCAACTTTTCTGGAGTACTGTGGTTCCTGTGGATTAGCATCCATCTCGTCCCTGCATGTAAATATTGCCTTTCCGCCTCTTCCGGCAGAACACAGCTAACAATTTTATCATTTTAGGAAACAAGATGCCCTAAATACTTCAGGCCCCGTTTCAAATTATGAAGTAAAATGGCACTAAGTAAGCACAGACAATTATTTATGATTGTAACAAATCCTTTTTTTCTTTTTTTTTAGATACTGCAGGAAATTTATTAAGTAGCAAGATTAATGTTTTTAACATGAATAGTTACTCAGAAGTTAACTATTACAGACTATCTTTTTTGAATAGGATACTAAAAAAAAAATCTGAAACACACATCTTCTGTTATTAACTTAGATATTCAAAACTGAACATCTTTTAAAAGGAGCTAGTTTGGGGGTTTTTTTGCGGGGGGGGGGCGTTTAAACACCCAGCACTCCTCTTGGACAACAGCGAAACAAGTGATTTTTTTTTTTTTTTTTTTTTTTGGCTGTAAGATGATCAGAATTCCTTTTTCTGATACATGGTTAATCTTTGCATTGAAAACTTTGTTGAAGAACATTTACATTCAAAGGTCTTAATTGAAAAAAAATAGTCGTCATACAAATGTCCATTCGATCGGATTTTGGAAAGCAAACCTCTATAAAATAAGAACTAATCCAAGTTTTCTGCCTAAAGCTTGTATACAATATACTTTCCAAGTGTCCCTTCAAACTTATCAAGCAAGCAGCTGAAAAACTACTCCATGCATAGCACATCCACTGCATTCTGAATGTTTTAAAAGTGTTCCATTACTTTTATGTAATCTCATTATACAGTGCTGGGCTTTTCACTTACAAAGAGACAGGCAAGTCTCAGTAGCCTGCTACAGAGCTACTAGGTGGTAGCTATGGGCTACCAGAAATTTAAAAATAAATAAATAAATAAATAAATAAATCAGATCACATATGAAAACACAGTGAACAACAATAAATTCACAGTTAAAATGTTTAGAAGCTTCCTACAAACGTCTAATCCTGGCAAGCAAAATTTCTCCAAAAACACACCCCACATGCCAGGACTAAACAGTTTTGGTCCATCTATTAAAATGTGTCAAATACAGCAGGAAAGTCTCTGGGAACAGAGTCATTTCCACATCAGCCAGGTCATTACTGAAGCTCACATACTCCACTGCTCATGCACGTATAGCACCAAGAGTCACTCAATGCTTTACATTCAAGTTACAGAGATGTAGGTTGTAGCCATGTTGGTCTAAGGACATAGGCAGACAAGGTTCTTTGGGTGAATCTGATATCTTTTATTTAATCAACTTTTAAGCAAGCTTTCGGGCTCAAAAATGAAGGGTTTTTGAACCCGAAAGCTTGCTTAAAATTTTTTTTCCAACTATTTAAGTAGGTCTAATAAAAGATATCAGATCCACAGAAAAGAACCTTGTCTGCCTTGTATTCAAGTGGCTTTTTGAGTATGAGAACCATATGAGAAAGGGTTAGGTGGAAGAGAGGCAGAATTTTAGCTTGGCTACCTTTAGTAATTGAGAAGTAAACTGTTCCAGCCTCAGCATCTGCAGCTATGACACAAACTGGGCAAGGAGAGAAAAAACCCACAGGAAAACTGAGTGAAAATGATGTGGAAGCATCCTAACAGGGAAAAAAAAACATGCACCCCTCATTGTTTGTGTAGGCTGAGCTCACTGTAAACAGCTGTGGGAATCTTAACATGCCTCCAATCCCCATCCTGTAAAGCAGGGGTGAGCAAAATGTGGCCCACGGGCCAAATGTGGCCCGTCAGGACATGCTATCTGGCCCACGGGGCCCTTAAAAAATTTAGAAAATTAATATTAATCTGCCCCTGGCTGCCTGTCATGCAGCCCTTGATGGCTTGCCAAAACTCAGTAAGCAGCCTTCTGCCCAAAATAATTGCCCGCCCCTGCCGTAAAGTGTGCACCACCAGCCTGGCCAGCCTCCTCTACTTCTTACTTACTTGGCTTACTGCAGACCCCTAATTCCTTCCTTATTCACAGCATTCAGGTCTCCTCCTTATGCCAGGAGCTCTGTGTCCCCCTCATTCCCCACTTGCAAATGAAGGCAATTCACCCACGTGTTTGATCTACAATCCACTGCAGAGATAGGTGAAGCTGCTGGTTTTGTTAATCAGAAAACAAACAAGTGTTCTCATTTCTCTCTTTCACACTTTCCAATTGGCCCCCAAACGCTACCAATCTGGCTGAAAGTGATGCCTGAAAACTTTGGAATCTCTCCATTGTGGCATTCAAAAGCAATTTTTTGGTCTGTAGTGCAATGCTATCAAGCTGAACTCAGGACCTGGCTTTTGACAGGGTTTAGCATTGAATTCAGTGAAGCATGCCTGTGGCACCGCCAACCTTAAATGTTTAAATGATGATGGGGTTTTCAAAAACACCCTACTGAAAACGTTATTTGCCTTCTGAGTTGTTCTTTTTCTTTCTTTCTCCCCACCCCCCCAAAAGGGGGGGGGGGGCACATTTTCAAGATCTCTTCAGTATGGAGGAAGAAGAGAAACATTCAGAATATGAAAACTGAATCTCAAATTCAGATGAATCAAGATGCTAAAGCTCCAAGGTAGACACCAGACACGCAATAAAATTTGGCAACAATAGACCTGGACATTCCCACTAACAGCATACTATTTTTTATGCTTCTTGGAAAGCAGCTTGAAAGCTATCCCTAAAACAACATTAAATGCCCTCCCCCACATAAAGTATATATATTTTTTTGCTTTAGAGGTTTAAAGTAATTGGTCCAATCTGAGAACTGTTGCCACTTCCTTGCAGCCTGATTTGCCCCAGGGAAACATAATTAATGTCAAGTTAAAATCCTACCTCCAGGATCAGGGAGATAATTGAAATCCGGTGAGTCCCAAGGCTCTCCTGAAACTGAGGAGTTGCTAAACCAAAATGTAAAGCTGTGGCAAGATGGTTATATTAATTGTACTTACCAATCATCAAGGGGATCCTATCTGAAGGCACTTTTCCATGGATAATTTATGGCCACGTTTAAAAGCTCTGTTATAACACACTGTACGTTCTTCAATAACTCAAATGAGCCGTTTCAGGTTTACAGTATGATGGTGTAGCGGCTTCAACTCCCAAGTGGAAATAGTCACTTAAACACTGGCTTGTAGCGATCCCCACAGGAAGTGAAACAGCATATCATAGCAGAGATACCACCAAATATTACTTCAAAGCAGCAGTTTGGAAGCATCAATATCCAACAAAAGTACATTTAACCAATAAACTAGAATTTCAAAACAATTTGCTCCTATAAAGCGTAAAATATTTTTAAAAAGCCAAAACTCATTTACCATTTTTGACTGATTTTTCTGCAATAGTTTCACTAATCTCTGGGATCTTTTCAGGTATTTCCCTTGTGATCTGTCTTGACAAAGTCTTTTGAAATCAATCTGTAGAAAGCGAAGCCTAGATAGAATTCAGGCCTGAAGATAAGTCTTAGTGCACATGAATAAACCAATCTGTGACGCTGGTTTTCTAGCTACTTGACAAATCAATTAGATCATTAGGTCAATTTGACTAAACATATGACCTATAAAAAAAAAAGTAGAAAAAATATTTGGTGTTTTCTGGAAGATAGCATTTTATATAGTCCGTGAGAATCACATCAGTTTAAGACACCTCAAGAAACTAAAAGCAAGCAAGACGCCACTGAAAATGTAGCAAGTTCTCAGAGGCAGTGGATCAAAGCCTTCCATTTTATGCTGGACAAACTCAGTGGTCTTGTTATATCCAGATGTTAATGCTCTGAATACATGCCGAGTATTTCCCATATTGCCAGGTAATCAACACAGGTTCTGGCCCCCAGCACAGAGCATTCATGTTATGAAATATAACCACTTCAGCTTTCCCAATGACCTTCAAAGAGTTACTTTCCAGATGGAACGGAAAAACACTTCTCTCTTCTGCCTTCAAGCTTGCCTCGAAAATATCGTTAGGAAACAGGTAAAGTGCACATGCACAGACACATATTGCACAGGTGTGTCAAGCCATTTATGAGTAGAGAAGGACAGAAGTGGTTAAGTGGAGCTCATCAGCTCAGCAGTCAACAATATCCTAAGCACATGGTGCTTAGCGCTGAGAGCTCTTACTTTTGTCTAAAGTTTTATTTATTGGACATTTAATTTTCTAACACACTTCTGCTTTTTTCAGCCAACAGCACTTCCACGATGTGCTATAAATGTTAAGAACACATTCATCCTGTCATTCCAAAGCGGGTTTTAGACTTACTTTGTAGAAATCTTACCTCTTGAATGTGGGTTCAGGCTCCACTCCAAGACTAGGGCAAATGCTATTCTACCCAAGTTTCTCTCTTTGATGCCTCAGTTTTCCCCTCCATAAAACAGGGTCTACATCCACCTCATCAGGTTAAGGAGAAAGTCTCCAGAGATCCTACAGTGAAAGAGTCTACAGAAGTGTCATGTACTATGCAACCACTGGCAGTTCTATGGTTCCTGGGATCTGAAGCTAAAAATCCTATGAAGCAACACTCAGCATCTCTCCAACAGATCCATTTAATGAGGGCAGCATGCTTCTTCCACTAGTGAAAAAAAATATTATTTCTTTTCCCCCTTTTTGGGGGGGGAGGGGGGGGTTGGATTTTTATGGTTTGGGGGTTTTTTTGGTGTGGTCCATCTGTGACTGACACTAGCTCTTATCCACATCCAACTGGGTGTACTACCATTTATAATTAAAGAAGTGTGAACACAAGCAAGTAATTCTCATTGAGACAACAGAACAAATGATGTCAGATTTTATGAAGAAAAAAGCAATTGTGCCAGAGGCAATGCATCAAACAGCTAAGATTCATTAAACCTTTCCACAAAGAAGAAGTTCACCTGCTCCCTATTAATTCACCCATTTGATATTTTGGGACTGCCAATGCTGAAAAGTCTGTCATATAATTAGATAAACAGTTGTCCTGCCTATAGGGGAAACACCATTACTGTAATGGAAAAAAGATTTAAATCTTGTTTTCAGTACGTCTGGGCCTGTACCAAACAGCTGTTTAAAATTCTGTGTAACCATTGAAGATTCGTGCTGCCAAAGTCATTACTCAGAAAACCACAGACTGAATCATAACTGGATGGCCAATAAGTTTCTAAAAATGAAAAACATTCTTCTCTCAGCGAAGGAATGACAATCAACCGAAAAGGAACTGCAAGATGACTAAAGAGTGGTTCTAGTATAGGAGTTGCTTAAAAGTACACAAATATACTCCAACTCAAAATAAAACACGTTGTGCACTTACTCAAAGGAGATCTGTGTTGCTTTACGAACCCACATAAGCCAGCCAGCTCATGATTCCTTTAAAGACTTAAGCTGAAGCAAGTCCAGTAAAGTTTACCCAATATTCAGTGCATATAGTGAAAAATTAAAAGTCCATTTCACATCTTTATTCTCCTCAATATGGTTCCATGAGTTTCCCCATCCTTATGCCTCCGAAGAAGTAAAGGCAAAAAGCAACATGTCATTTTGGCTGCAGCTTTTACTACTCCAAGTTCCCCTCATCCTGTGGGAGCTCCCTGAAAGTACATATCTAACCTGAGAGTTAGACTAAGTTACACTCTTTTCCTCTACTTCTCACACTTTTCAGCCCTCTCCATGTGTCGGCATGTATCATTTTAGACACTGCCGCAATGCTGCACATATTTGGGTATTGCTAAACTGCAGACAGCAGCAGTAGTTTGATATACAAGGACCAGGTTAACTCTCCACCCCGAATTCTTTCAAAGCACGTAGTGCAGGATAAAAAACAAACTGAACAAAGAACAAATGCTTCAAAGGAAACAGACTAATGAGAAACCAAATTATTAATGCAATAAGAATACAGTCTTTGATGAGCATACTTCTTTAGTATCCATGACAGCAGTCTCCTTTTCCCATCTCGCATAGACCTGGTACTGCTGCTCTCTACCGGATAGGATGCATCAGGGAAAGACCAAACACCCTCTAAGGCAGTGGGAGCGACCCTTTGTCAGTCATGCCACACATTAGCCCCACATCCTCCTCAAGTGCCACTCCAATCATTTTCCCTTACCCAAGCTGCTGCTCAGCTGTCTGCCCCCACCCTATGCTGCCTGGCCAAGTTGCTGCTCTGCTTTCTGCTCCAAGCCCCATCTGCAATTGTGCTGCCTGTCCCCTCCCCGATCTGTCACATGCCACATGCAAAGGCTGCCTGTGCCACGTGTGGGTCCCCTTGCCAAAGTTGGCCACCCCTGCTCTAGTGGCTGTAACCGAGAGGATGACTGATAGTTAGTCAAGCTGCCCAGGTCACAAAAAAGTTAGAGCTTCTTGGAATTCGGTACCTGTCAAACCACAAAATCTTGTACCCGCACATATAGCTTTTCCCAGCGTGCCGCCGTGTGAACAGCGAAGCCACTGAAAGTATGATTATTCTGAAATACAGGAGTGCTACACACCAGTCTTCCTCTCCTAATCCTTTCCCCCACTTCTCCAATCACACATGCAGCAGCAGCAGCATTGCTGGTTGAATGCCATCCTGACCAGCTGGCTCTCTCAGCAGCCCATGCAACTGCTTAATAACCGTATGTGACCTTCAAAATGCCAACCAAGCAGAAATTCAAAAAACCAGGACAAAGTGTAACATCCACAGAGGACACTGGAAGGTTTTCCAAAATTCAGATGACTCACAGGCCCCCTAAAATAAAAGCACTGATGAGGACTCAGTCCAACACCACCTGACAATCTATATCCTCCCTTTTTGAGCTCAAGAGACAATATTATCCCAAAGGACGTATGAGGTGTTTTTTGGTCTCTTACGGTAGGACAGGACAGCAGTGCATCTCTATTTCAGGTCACTTGACCATACTTCCACACGAGCTATGATGAAAGCCTGCCATCTCAGCCAGCTGCAGCACACAGACAACATTTCTGACACCCACACTGTGCCAGGGGAATATTACAGCAAATCTTTTGCCACCCAAGTGTAATACTGCTGCAGTTAATCTCACACTAGGTTTCACTGTGGTTTGTTTGAAGCCCAAATATAGCAAAGCACTTGCTCAGACTTTTTTTTTTTTTTTTTTTTTTTTTTTTTTTTTTTTTTTTATTTCTCCCCCATCAAGGAGGAAACAGGCCCCTACAATTTCACAGAAGATTTGGAGTGTTATGAGCCACTGCAAAAAGGCTTAGAATGGAAACTGCTGTACAACTTCAGTAACAGTTTTTTCACTATGGATCATGTGAAATACCTGAAATTTCTCTCCAAATGCTAAAAGAAAATGTGCAAAGGGCAGGAAAGACATAGCACTGAAACTCCACCCTTTAAGGAGTTTTCTGAGAAGAAGTCAGGAAGAAGAAAGAAAAAAAACGCTTCATATGTAGCAGTGGTTTATTTATAGCTTTTGACAAAACAATACAGTAAGATAAGCAGTAAAAATTATATAAAAATAAAACAAACAGCACTTATAAATATCATCATTTTTACTAAAAGCATACAGTAAGATTCCGTTCTACCAGTTTATACTAAATTAAAAACAGAACATGGTGTATGAGGATATTAAAAAAAAAGGTAAAATGAAGCCGTGAACAACAGAGCGAAACAGGAGACTTTTATTTCGTTTATTCTTTGTGCAAGTAGTGCAAATACAGCTAGGGAACAGAAAAGAGGATTTTCCTATTTCTTCAAGAAACAAACAAAACCACAAAATAATGATTTCAGTGGTCTATTTCACTCTCCTCGCAAAAGCAAGTTCTGCCTGAATGTGGGGCCCAACACCACGGACCCTTAACAGCAGCAGATCTCATTTGAGCAAATTTCAATCTAGTAATGGCCTCTCCTTGTTTGTAGTTTTGCACCACAACCAGGTAGGATTCTAGGCCAAAAGACTGTTTTAGTAATCTTAAGAACTGGTAGGTCACACTGACAGCATATCTATCTGCATGCTGGCATCTTTAATTCTGACATCTATGTCTTGTTTTAAATACAGGGGAAATATTGGGTCAGTAACTCTCACTATATTTCCCAGGCTATTTGTCTGGAGGAGAACAGGGATCTTATTTAACCATCCAAACAAGGGTTTCTTTGGCAAAGGAGAGGCTTGTACAACACACTTCTCAGGGTATCTGGTATGTGTAAAAGATTTACATTGTCATGCAGTAGTTTAGCGTCTTAATTCGCAAATGTGCTCGCATTTATCAGTCTAGTTCCAGAGTGCATGAATTCCCCCTCTTACGCTGAGATAAAAGCTTCCTTAAAAAGTAATTTAGAAATCTTTTGGGTTTCTGGGTAGAAACATTTTACATACAAAATTGGAAAGGGCTAACAGACAAAATTTAAACCATATATCGTAAAAGCTAGAGGTAGGGACCTACCAAATTTGGGGTGGTTGCCCCCCCCTATTTTGTGGTACGAGCACAGTGCCAGGCAACATTTTTGCAGCAGAGCACAGCAGGCCCCCCCACACCTCTGTGGTGGGGGCCCTTGAAGTCTTCCCCCCACCAGAGACTGACAGATAGCCACCTGTCAATCTCTGGCCAAGGGCGCCCCAGAAGTCCCACTCCTTCCCCAACCGAGGCATGAAGGGGCCTGCCGTGCTCTGCCGCAAAAGTTTCCACCCGCCCATGCTTCATCATACCAGGACTTCCCACCCTTTTCCGTTTTTGCAACTTTCCCCCTTGTCCCCTTCCCCACCAGCCGCTCTCTGCCAGCTTTATGCCTTACCATAGAATACCACATTTGCAGTTCCACAAAATATGCGAAATCGCAAATTCGGTAGGTCCCTGAATATAGACACACTGTTACAATAGTATACAGTAAACCCAGCCCTATAGACAGAGAATCCCACACCTTACATAGAATAGTTAACTATAGCAAAAAATAAAATAAATGCACTTCTAGGGTCTCTTAGCAGCACAACAGCACTCAGAGAAGAACCTGTACATAATCAATATTTAAAGGCACCCAGCTTGAGTGCGCCTACAATAATCTCCAAAGGAGGCTTCAACACAGCCCAGCAGCTGAAAAAAATATCCCTGGGAGGCCAGAAGACAGAGCTGCTTGGGAGCCTGGGCACCATCACCGCCAATGAAACAATATTCCCTCGGCGTTCTGCGGACAGCGGGTGCCGTTCTGCACAGCACCAAGACCATCCGCTCCCCAGCTAGCAAGAGCACCCGCTTACCAGAAATATGCACTCGCTGTCTGGCCACGTCTGAAACAGGCTCCAGACAAAGTCTTGCACGTGGCCAGCCTAGCTCCAGCCCAACACTAATACTTCTGTTTACATTGTTATTACTCTTTCATATTTCTAAGGGAGCAGTAATTCAATAAAAAAAAAAAAAAAAAAGCAGGGAGAAATCTCAACTTGAAGCTAATAACCCCTTCAAAAAGCACACATACAAAGAAGCAGTTACACTGAAATATTTTATTTTTTTTCCAAACCACAACCTTCCATTGTATTTCTGTCCTGCGTGAGGTAATGGCTGTATTTCATAAGCGTACAGAAGAAGCAGTTACAGTGAAATATTTTTTTTTTTTTTCCAAACCACAGCCTTCCATTGTATTTCTGTCCTGAGTGAGGTAATGGCTGTATTTCATAAGCGTACACCGTACTAGCATGAACCATGCTAAATTGGAACATTTTTTTCAAAATTTCTTGATTATAGGAAAGTGCTATGAAGTGAGCCATTTCCCCTCATCATTGTTACTACAAAACCAAATCCAAAAAGTTCAAACCTGAAGGAAGGCTATCCCAAGCTTGATGAAGGTCCTTTTGATGTGGCTATGATGTTGTTTCACTCCCCCTGCAATACTGTTTATGATCCTACTGTATTGAGGCATGTGGAAAAAGTCCTTTCAGACTATAAAGGCTTATTTTCCCATCAGTCCCATTTGGTCGCTTGCTCCTGTTCTTGACCAATCCCATAGAGCTGTGTGTTCACTTTGGTGGATGCTTAAAACATGAAAACGTTGATGAATATCTGCCTTACATTATCAGTTATCCAAGTTCTTTCAATATATGCCTCCATCATCTCCACTTCCATTTTCTTTTACTCCAATTTAGCCCTGTTGGTTCATTTTCAACTGACCGCACGTGCATTTCACTGACCGTTTCAAGAAATCTCTGACATTATCTGACAAATAAGATACTACCTAGAAGACTGACATAGAAAGAATATGTATGGATCTTCAAGTTACCTGAACGTTGACAGATGCAGGTAAAGACTCTGGATGTAGACCAAACATTCAAGAACTTGAGCACAAGTGAGAATGAGCACTGTACATGAAACACTCCAGGACAACTATTTTAGATTCAAATTGCTTTCTACTTTATCTTGAACCAGACTCATCAACAATTCATGAAAAGAGCTGTGAACAAGAAATCACCAGTACGCCATTGCCTGGGAAGTGGGCATTCTCTGCAGTGACTCAAAGAAAGCTCGCTATAGGGTGCCATCATCATATACAGTTCACTTCAGATTGAGTACCATTAAAAAAAGTGGATTAAAGTGTTAGCCAATTAGTCTCTAAATATGGCGGTCTATTAAAAAGCAATGCATCTGACACTTTGTTACCATTGCACCTTTAAAAGGAAAAAGGTAATTGGCATGTGTGAGCTGAAGAGTCTATGCAAATTCATCCCATC
This sequence comes from Alligator sinensis, assembly GCF_000455745.1. Taxonomy (NCBI): domain Eukaryota; kingdom Metazoa; phylum Chordata; order Crocodylia; family Alligatoridae; genus Alligator; species Alligator sinensis. The sequence goes on from NW_005842315.1 coordinate 1,375,807, forward strand.
TGATTGATGAGAACACACTCATTTGCTGCTCCTTACCAAGATTATGAATCCACACAGCCATTATTCACTTTCATCTCTTCAAGCGAGTTCTGACAAAGCGGCTATAGAGCAATTGATACAAAACACTGCATTCAGTGCATGGTTCGCTTGCCATCTCAGACTATTTTCACTCTGCCATCTAATGCCAGGAGAGCACTTATCTTGTCAAGCAGCAGTCAGGCAAGATTCTTTTTAAAAATAAAACCCACAAAAAATGCTGAAAGGAAATTTACAAGTGATTGATTAGAATCTCTCTCTGTTCACTGCAAAGAACGGGTATTTTTTCTACTTACAAAAATAATTAAATCCTACCTTTGGAAAGAGAAACCAACAATGCACCCTCACACCTTCCCCAGAAATGACTACTGACCAGAACACAATCCCACCTCTCCAAGCTAAACTAAGGACACTTTCATTTTGGCAAAACTTCTGTTTTATCACCAGACATACCACTCAATACAGGTTCAGAGGGGATAGTGCAAAGATCACTTAGATCTGACCCTTCCCCCCAACAAAATACCCTAGTGTCAATGATGAAAACCTTCCAAAATCATGTCACTGAACTGCAGGTGACCTTGCAGTTGTGACACCAGCTGGCACTAAGGCACAGATTACCTCAATCATTAATTACTGAAATCCTAATCATATTAAAAAGATGGTTATTATGATTCTCAATGATAAAAATTAACAGGTCTTGTCTTCTATCAAAGGAGCAGCAACACCCCCTTTTTTGGGTTGGTCTTTTATTTTTATTTTTTTTTGAGATTCTAATATCTAACCAAAATCACATCATTAATATTGCCAAGCAAAGTAAGTGGAAAGAATATCTTAAGCTATATAGCAGACTGTGTTGCCAGAATGTTACCCTGCACAAAGCTATTCTTATCAAGCAGAAATCTACCTTAAAATGGGAGACTGGGTCACATTAGCCAACATTTCCATTCTGAAAAACAGCACAAGACCAAACTGAATGGTACTTTATGAAAGGGCATTCATGGAAAATGACCCAAATAAAAATGGCCTACCAAAATCCATCTAAAAGGACACTGATTCTGGGTGGAGGTGCAGCCATGACACTTTTCCAGAGCAATCTCACTCAATGGTTGTCATTCAGATGCTGAACACCAACACTGCCAGCTATGCTGCTGACCAGTTCTGCATCTTGGGTAAGTAACTTCTACCTCTCTGTATCAACTACCCCTGTTAACAGCTGGGGAAATTGGCAGTTCTCCAAGCATTTTCAAAGAGCAGTCTACATACAGATAAAACACTATGAATTAGATCCATATATTGTTAAAAAAAACCTGTCTTGGCTCTAGCATGATAGCCTATGAAGCAGAAATGCCTACACTATGACAGGTAATGAAACAATGCACAGTATATATATAGTTTACATGCCTACATGACTGTTAGCCAAGTATACAGGACACACTGCTTCCTACATGCCTAGGAGTAATAACCTTTCACTTCATACTCCTGTCAAGTTAGATCGAAGCCCTAAGGATTAAGCATACTAGGGCCAGCTGTAATAGCACATTATGGTGGTTAGTATTTGCAAACATGGCAATAATTCCCCAGTGAAGACTTTAACGAAGACACGGCTGTGTACGCATGTTCAAATGATCTGGGAGAACAGTCCCAGATTTGTTCCCCTAGTAGAAAAACCTTACCCAAGGTCACATATGTAGACACTTGAATGCTGAGGCCCTGAAGAGTGAAGAACTTGCTGTGCAGCTGAGCGGAGGGAAGGAGGGGGATAAGAGGAGGATGCTGGAGGACCATGTTCTCTTCTTGAGAGAAGCCACAGCTTGTACAGGTATTTGACCAGAGCGATTTATCCCAGGTTATCTTTCTTAGTCATTCTTAAGAGTGACTATGTAACAGTTCAGCCATGCATACTTTTCTGGGTTAACACAGCACTGGAAACATACTCTACACAGATGGCTCATATGGGGCAGATACAACATGCACGGAAACCTAAGGATAGTATTATAGAAGTGATCAAGTCAGGCTGTATGTAGACGAAACAAGAGGCATGCACGCACGACACTTTAAAGCAGGCTAAATGCTTCTGCACCACTTTAATGGTGTTGGTGTTTGCCTACATTGGCGGCGTATTGTGCATTAATTCCAACTGCTATAGCAAATTTGGCAGCTTAATGCGCCTTAAATGACTTGGGGCACAGGAAACTAGAACTCCTCTAAGGAGTTTTAGTTTCCTGCCCTACAGCCGCAGAGCGAAGCACCAGGCTCTGCATAGCTCAGGGGCTCTGTAGAAAGCCCCGCAGGCGAGCCTGCCTTCCTGGGCTGCTACCATGCTCAACCCAAGATCTCTGCCCCCACCTGAGTCTGCCTGCCTGAGCTGTGCAAGGGCCCAGTGCTTCCCTCCACGGCTGCGGTGCCTCCCAGGACTGCCCAAGCCAGGTGCCTCCTGGGGGGAGGACTGTCATTGCCACCGAGGGAAGCACCAGCTTCCCCTCCTCTCCCCCCCCAAAAGGACCGCTCCATCCACCAGCAGCTCACCCTCTCCTCCCCACTGCCAGAGAGGCAGGTACGTTCAGGTGTGTGCATGACACAGGAGTTTAAAGGGCCCTAAACTGAAGTGGTGTTTTTAAAAACCTACTGCTTCAATTTAGGGCCCCCATTTTGTCTATACCTACCCTTATATAACAAATCAACCATTCCTTTGTCACAAGTATTTATATGCTACTTACTGACTTAGCAAAGTATACACATATGAAGTTCTGGAATAAGACCTCGTTGCATTTATTCTGATGTTCTGCTTGGGGTGTAAACACATCCACGCACATCTCGGCATAGGGGAGAAAATTCCAAACAAAAAGCCGCATAGGCTTGAACACACAGACATCTAGATGTGGCTTTTAGGTAAAAATATTTTACAAAAATTACCTTTTCACAAAGCACTGGGAATCGTACGCACACATCTCCATTAGCCAGACTCTCATGGTAGAGTAATCGTCATTTCATTGAGCTATATCTAAAAAGTCAGTGTTATTTTACCCAGCTAATTATTACCCATACAATGGACTGACCTGTCTGTGTCTGAAAGAAGCTGGTAACAGCCCCCTTTGAGTTTGGTAGTTGCACATTTTTTTCAGATCATGTCATTTAAATCCATCAGGCTGCCAGTATTTTATTTTGCTTTTTTGGTCTTTCCATTGCCAGCAAGTGACCAGAGCAAGTGACCATCCTACCAAGCTTTTTATCTCCTTTTCTGGAAACACTTGACCTTTTCCACAGCATTAAGGAAGAGCATTCCCTTACAACAGGTTGACATGCACAGAACGTAGCACTTCATTAGCAAGTATGGCAGAGTTATGCATAGCTACAGGACTTATTCCAGCACAGATTCCATGCCACCTTAACTTTAACATTGCACATATTGACCAAAGGCTACTACTAAGCCAGTTTCAAAGGGTTTTCCTCCTGGAAGGTCACCTTCCGCTTTAACACATTTGGGAAAGGAGGCATCCTTCAAACAACTGAATGTGTAATATATTCCGTATTATTTAAACCTTAAAATACACAAAGTAGTTTCAAATCACCCCTTTCAGAATTGCACACTACTTAAGTATAATTATTCATCTTCCAACTAAAAAAAATCAGTAAAGAAAAGCACAAGACATTATCCAGTTATTACTAGCCATTTCTGTACTGCGGTTGTGACAGCAACAAGCAGAAGAAGTGATTATAAAACTATCAGTTTGATCTCAATATTTTTCTAGTAGATAGAGAACCCTTCTGAAGATGACAAGAACATCCTTCCAATGATCAATTTAATAGTTTTTGGTCATTTCAGTAAATTAATTAAAGTAGTACACAAAACTTCTGGGTGGAGCTCGTCTTATAAATTGGATGAATTTATTCTGAATAAATGGGAATTTACTAAAAATGGCTTGATTTTACATGCATTCAGCCTCCCTCATTCCCCATCACTAGGAAAGAAATGTGATTGTCCAAGATCATGGTAGAAAGTTTGCTGATGACAAACCACATCTTCAAGATGAAAAATTTCAGAAGGAAAATAAATCTAATAAGCAGCAGCTGAGGATACTCTACTTCTTGGCAGAGCAACTCAAAAGGCATTATATGCATTTGATAACCAGCAGCTGCTTCTAACAAACTATGGAAACGTAAGCAATAGGAAAAGCTGAACCACAGCACAAGCATAAAGTCTAGCAATATTAAACACAACACCAACATATCAATTCCTCAACACTGTAATGCTTAAAAACCACCCAGACAAAATGAGCAACAATGCTATCTATTCCTTGTTCAGAATTTACACAGCTAAAAGCCAAACGTTTGGATTTCAAAAATGGATTTTCCTTTCCAGGCATGAAATAAAATGGGCTAAGTGAAAAACTAAAAATAAAAATTGATGAAAAACGAAGAACAAATTTCTATCAACTATAAGTAGTAAGTCACATTTCCAAAATTCCCAACTGAAAGACTCCTATCTATCTGGCACCTACGATAGCTTTTCAATTAGTAATAATTGCACCTTAGATTAACTACAGTGGCTACAATACTGCTGCACAGTGTGCTACATAGGAGGACTCCAACTTTAGCCAACTAGCTATTTCAAGTATTAGCTTTTTGGGAATCTAGACTCAACTTAATGCAGCCTAATTTTATGAAATTTCTGAGAACCCACCTTTGGGCAGGGAGAAGGAGGCGGGAGGACGACGGAGGGGGTGGCACCGTGTATGGAGAGCAGATAACATATGTATTCATGCACGCAAGTAGAGTAAATGCACTTCCTTCTGGATGTCTGTCACTCCTTCAGAAATTAGCCTACACCTGCAACATACTGCCCTAGTTAATTTTACAACAGTTTATTTCACATAACCCATTTAACCAAATCTTTAAAAAAAACAAACAACCCCCCCCACAAAAAACAACCACACATCAATAGTACCAAATCAATACTTTCTTTTCCTATTTTCTCTTTCTACACATGAAACTTCATAAATCTTCATTTCTGTCTCCCTGTTTATGTCCCAGTTTAAGAGACACCATCCTGATCACTTAAATCATGTGGTGTGGACAGTTATTCTTGGTTGGGTATAGAGGAAGAGGAAGTCAAAACAAGTTGTGTCCTCTTAATTATACAGTAACAGATTTACATTTTGTTTCCAAAATGACTAAATTATAGCATTTCCCCCAAGACTAAAGATACAAGGCTTCAGTTTCCATCCTACTGCTCTGAGTTTTCAATTATCTCTAAAAATGGCACCAGTGACTTAAGACGTGGCAAGAACAACAGCAGTGGGACACAGCCTCCAAAGCCACCGGGATAGAGGGGTTCAAGTTCAGCAAAAAAGTGGTGCTCAGCCCAGGAAATACATTATTTCTGCATCAGTTTCATTAGTTAATCTTTGATAGATGCTGGTCACTTTTCTGTAAGCAGCAGAACACAGACACTGCTTTCAAAATGCTCATTTCTACTTCAATTTAGCCCTGATCCCATTTATGAAGTTGCTGCTGAAATTATATGCTTTCTGCTCAGATCAGCTTTGATTCCATGAAGAGAAACAGTTCACAATTGAGTCAGTGCATTTTCCCTACCGCCTGTCTTCCAAATATAATTAGGACCATTTAAAATATTGCAGCCAATAAGGAGCTTGTTTAAAAACAGACAATGGGCTAGTTCATCTCCCTGAATATAATCCAGTAGTGTGGCACGCAAGTAGTATTTGGAGTCCACCTCTAATTGCTGCCAATTTCATTTGCAGGTTTATAAGGAACAGATTAGGAACTGGAGTTGTAACATGCAACATTAAAATTCCCTTTTTTCACCCGGCACCATCTCCCTGATATTGTACATGGACTGCAGCAGCATTAGCTTAATTTAGAACCACTAATGTCATTTCTTGGCACTTGCAGCAGGTCAGATGTGCAACACAGCTTCCTCTTAAAAGAGTAAGGAAACATTGTCAGACTACATTTCCCCTTTCATTAAAAAAGGCACCCTTTATTCAGAATATAAACTTAATCCCTTCACTTTCTGCATTTATTTTTTATTTTTAACCTGGGCTGGCTTGGAGACCACACAGCCTACTATTAGAGACTAGAGAGACAGATTAAGGCTGATCTGCTACCAACTACATTCACAGCCCAGATGTTGATAGTTCTGCATAAAGAACTGAAGCCAAGATTCCCAACTCGCATACAAGAGGACCCACATGAGAATAAAAGAAAGCTGGCTTCAGCATTTCCATCCAATATGCTATTTAGAGGAATATGACTTCATACTTGTTTGTTCTCAAGTACCACGGATGTACGGTATCAACATGTATTACTGGAGGAAGAACCAGATTTAAAAACCATTCCTGCCTCAAGAGTTTGAGAAGCATGAATTTGGACCATCAAAACATTTTTGTCTGTGATTACAGGGTAAGAAGTTAATAAAACTTTTGTCAGGGTTTTCAAACCAACAGCATGGCATGGCCAAGCAGTTGCACTTAGTTCATATTCTCAGGTCCAAACCACAGGAGTGACTGCAATTTGAACTGCTAGCAAGACTGCCTTTTATCATAATTTATTCTAGCTTTGTTAAAAAAAGCCACGAATGACAGTCTTGCACATGGTGAGTCTTGCTTTAAAAAAAACCCAACAAAATATTGCAATGAATCATAGAAAAATGAGGCAGCAAAGGACTTTATAAGTATATTTTGTCCAAGAGATCCAGTAAGCTCCGGCCTTAGGCAACACAATACTGCCAACCCCTGCTCTACATAAATCTTACCCGGTGCTTAGCCACCCCTAGTTAGGATCAGAAAAAAAGTCTGTCTGTGTAGAAGTGAAAGCCAGACATAACTCTTCACCACTTCCAATGCATGCAATTCTTGCGTATCTGGAAGGCAGGCTTGCTATGCCACAGTTTAACTTGAAATGTCCGAGGGAATTAGAAAATTCGAATGTGCCGTTTCATGCTCACCTAAACTCCCAACATCATTTTAAAAATGCATTTTTCCCCTATGTACTGTATTTTAAAACCTATTTAGGATGATCTCAGATTCCTGTTAGTTTTGTTGTCTTTTTCCTGGCACTTCCATTCTCCTCCAACATACAGCGTTCCAGCATCACTGACTTTAAAGGATACACCACCAGAAATTCATTAGAGAGGTCAAAACTTGTGCCAAGTTCCAGAACCGCTACTGGAGCTCCAGCACATCACGCTTCCTTCAGCGAGGTATAGATTAGAGAGGTTCTAACAATCTGCCCAAATTATACTTCGCCAACAAAAACAGAATAGTTGCTAGTATCTCAGAATTATAAAGTGTTTTAAGCTGTAGTGACGGACTTTCTTTTGTTCTGTATTATGCAAGATAATCATGAAGCATCTAGCAATTAAAAAACTATCAAAATACAAAGGTAGATTTTAATGCACTACCCTTGCTTCATTTATACCTTATAGTTTACAACTGCAGTAATTTATTGTACATTTCCAGTCACTCGTACAAATTAGCAAAGTGCTTTCTAGTTGTGAAATGACAAATTCACTGAAGATTGTCACTTACAGTACTATGCATCTTTGAAGGTCATGTTCGGTTTTTATTCCACTACCTACTAAAATTGGCATTATCCTTTAATACTGGTTCTGTTACTTGCCATAAATTATGCGCCATAACATTCTGCTTAAATATGTTTGAATCCACTAACATAAACAACAGCTTATGAAAGCAAACTTGTTCAGATTACGGTAGCTAGGACTTGGAAACTAAAACCCTCTGCAATCAGCAAGCAATTTCAATTACAGTGCCCTCCCTGCACATCTGTACTGGAGGTCTACAAATAGGTCCACTGCGTTTTATGATCGGAATGGAGCTTATTTGAACTACTAATGAAAGCCACATGTTACATTAAGGCCCTCCAAGAGCAAAACAAGAGCATTTCACATTAGCTTATTCCAAATAGGAGTCTGTTGCATTGAAAAAAAGACGACTTTAAGCAGCAGGCAGCCTGCTATATACACATACACTTAAATTTGCTGTGCAAAAATAACTGGCCCAAGAACAAGGTCACTCAAGCTTTTCCAATCTTTAATTTCTAAAAGCAATGACCATATCAGGTGAAAGGGATTAATCTCACTCCTGTGATGAGGAATACAGCATGCAAAGAAAACTGCCTCAAAACTTGTACAGCCAGAAAAACAGAAGTGTTCACAAAACAATATGGATCTACCAAAGTATCAGCTAGCCCCTACTATCATAACTGCAGTGCAGCCACCACATTTCCTACAGACCTCTCTGGCCAAAAATACGCATCAGTGCATCCTAGGTTTTCATAACTACATCTAGGGTGTGAATTTATATGCACCCAAACTAATTCACTCTGCTTACAGATAAGATAGCTGTAAAATAAAATACAACTTTATGTGACTGGCTAAGGACAACGAGAGCAGTGGTTTTCAACCTGTGGTACACAGACTCCTGGGGGTCCACAGACTATGTTTTAAGGGATGACTGCAAAAGATGACTACGATCAAAAGTATGTGAATACCCACACTTTCAATTGAAAGGGGTCTGCATCTTCCTTTGAAGTTTTTTTTTTAGGGGTCTGCAAATAAAAAAGCATTGCAAGCCACTTGACTAGAGTACACAAGCTAAAAACCAACATCATATTTTAGAGTCTATAACCTTTAGTTTTACAGCTCTCTTAGGAAGGCAAATAGTATTTGTAGAGCAAGGGGACAACTCATCTTGCAAGCACATTTATGTACAGGTAAGGCTCCAAAGACCTGTGAGAAGGTAACTTTTGTTGATGGATACCTCAGTCAGGGTTGTTACCATGTTGGAGAGGGAGATCACGTGAGAATTCAGTACTCCACAATGCTCTGTCATAGGACACAAGCACTCTCCAACTGGGCTTAGCCTCACAATGCTGAAAGACAGGCTTTCAAAGTCCATCCATGTCCTCCTCCCATCTCCAACTGACTGTGTGGGAGTTATCCCATCCACAGCTGACATTCCTGATTTTGCCATCAAAAGATTCAGCAAGGCCCAAAGGTGCGAGGTGTTCATTCCTAAGCTTGCCTTCTAACTGGCTCCTCACCTTTGCTCAGGTTTTTCTGAAGTCTTCCTTTCCTGCACGTCAACTGACTTCTTATGGAACAAGGATCCACAACTTTGTGAACTATGTGTGGACAGAAAAAAAAATTGGACGGACTGAAGATAATGCAAGGATCAAACTGGCTTATCAGTAACTATCTGCTAAAATGCAGCAGTTAAGACTCAAATGAGAGTCCAAAACTGCGAGTTTCTATTCCTTCTTGGGAGTAGGAAGAGACAGAGAGGGAATACCCCTAGTCCTGCAACCCTCTGTGAGGATATACTATAAAAGGTAGGTGAGGATTATAGTCAACCATGCAGACTAAATTTACAAGCTACATCCTTTAGGGGTATAATCCAGGGATCTAAGCATTAAAAGTTACTGCTCTATACAAAAACCAAGAGCACAGTTACTCCGAAGTAATGAGCAATAAGCTGAATAAGTGACCCATAATATGAGAAAATGATCTTTAAAGTACTATTTTAGTTGTACTTACAGACATTTTCCTCCCAATCTACTAGTCTGTGTAAAAGTCCCAGAGAAACTGTGGGGTGACAGGCAAGTTTTATCCCTATACGGTGAGCAACCCCATTAAAATAAGCAAAGTTGCAAACTGAAACCATATACTACCAGCTGTTGGATGTGTCACTAAAAACATTAGGTCTTATAGAACTTCCTAGCAGTATATTTTTACTAGACGCTTAACAACTAATAAATGAAAGTTTACTAGTCTACTTCAACTCTAGACAAGAGAAAAACTGGTAAAGTCATCCAAAGTAAACATCTGTTCTCGAAGAGTTCAAAGTTCATTGTTACAGGATTTGTTATCCCTCCCTCAACCCCATATGGACAATGCTCAAACAATTGCAACTCATGCTAGAAAGAGACCCTATTCTTAAAGAGAACTTCCCAGAGCCACCCATCCTAGCCTTCAAATGAACACCGAACCTCACTAAGCTCATCACCAGAAGCAAACTTCCTACAGCCCAGAACACACTGAATGGATCCAGACCATGTCATAACAAGAAGTGCAAAACCTGCCAACACATCTCCATCACCCCCACAATTACTACACCACACCACACCAAGCCATCAGCATTCCCGGATCTTACAGCTGTACCTCCAGAAAGGTTATACATCTCATCCAATGCACCAAATGCCCTGACGGAAAATACGTAGGAGACCAAACAGCAACTGCGCACCAAATGAATGCACACTGCAAATCTATCAAAGACAAGAATACCCAATTACCTGTGGGAGCACATTTCCCACAAGAAAACCACTCTCCCTCCAATCCTTCAGTTCTGATCCTCAAAGGGAACTTACAAAACGCTTCTCAGAGATGAGCCTATGAACTCCACTTCATCAACCTCCTGGATACTAAAAATCATGGACTAAATATAGACATTGGATTGATGACACATTATACCTGCCTGACATCTAACTCGCCAGGTCTCTCTCCACTATTCATCCCCCTTCTCTCTCCCCCTCCCAGCCTGTCATCCACTGACTCCTCAGTTCACATCTTCACAGACTGCATATCTTGCATGCAGACCGGCCTGGCCTCTGGCTTCTTTACTTCTCATTCCATCCAGGAAGGCACACATCAACTGCTGAAACTTCCTCAGTCTAAGGGTTTTTAAGCCTGAAAGCTTGCTTTAAAAAAAATAAAAATAAAAAAAAATAAAATAATATAATGTTTTTCCAACTATTTAAGTTGGTCTAATAAAAGATATCAGATTCACCCAAAGAACCTTGTCTGCCTGTTACAGGGAAAAGTAGCACACTGACCACAAAGAAATACAGAAATATTCAGATAAATCCATGTTATCTGGCTGTTAAATACTAGGGCTGTGCGAAGCTTCGGTCACTGATTCAATTCAGCAGAGATTTGGCCCAATTCAGCAGCCTAATCTCTGAATCCGAATCGAATCAGGAGACCCTTTAATCTCTCCAAATCAAATTGGACCCTCAGGGTCCGCCATGGAGTGCATGCCCCCCCCCGGCAACTGGTGCCTCCTGGGTCTGGAGTGGCACCCAGGGTCCCCCTGCGGCCTATCACCAAGCTGGGGGGGGGGGGGGGGGGGGGGGGGGGGCCCCCGGGGGGGGGGCCCCGCTGCCACAGAGGAAAGCACGGGTGCTCAGCAGAGGACTGGCACTACTTCTGGTCCACTTCCAGGTCTGCGCCTGAGATGCTCCATCCAGCCCTAGCATCGCAGTGTTCACGAGCTGCATCTGGTACCTCAAGGTATGTAGGAAAAAAAACATTTAAAGCTGTGTCTATGGCCGAATCACTGATTCTCCAAATCAGCACCAAATCTTCAGATTCGGCTGAACCGAATCGGGACAGTGATCCAAATTAATTAATCAAATCATTGTCCCCCGAATTGGGCTGAATCAGAATCGAGTACGGCCCGCTTCGCACACCCCTATTAAATAGCCACTGTGTTTGTCAAAATATTGTGATTATTATGAACCATTTATCTCAATTTAATGTGCAAAGAACTAAGTAACTTCCCTTTTATTAGCTCATCTGAGTTGGTTTGAGAACATCTTGTGATCTGAAGTTACTCCAAAAAAAACTGCCACATTTTCAGATGAAGTTTATTCATAATATTTAATGCTGTGTTTCTAGAGCTGTTTGCAAAACAGCTGCTACTTCTAAAATTAAAACCTCCGGCAAAGAATATGATTGAGCTCACTTTTATTCCAGCTTTCCAGACGATTTTGCAAATGGCTCTGTGACCTAAGAGATGGCAGGGCTTGCAGAAAAGGAAACCAATTTCCCTAATACTCCACTCCTTTCTGAAACAGAGGGGAGAGTAGAGGACGACGAGCAAACTGAGGTGCAAAGATGATACTCCTCTTTATTATTGCAAAAAGCTGTTCAGGTGAGAAGCCTATCCAGTACTAAGTCTCAAAGCAGCCTGGATTGTCACAGTTATCTTGTTACTATGGGTAACCTTATCTCTAAATGAAAGGCAGCAGCATCTCCAATGTGTTTCAGCCCCCATTAACACTTACTGGGAAACACTTACCCAGAATGGTTCCAGTGTGGTCTGGACAAAGCATGAGGTGTCTAACTCCCCTTTGTAAATGGCTCTGAAAACAGCATTGAAAAACAGACACTCTTGTAAGGCACGTTACAAGTGATGAGATCTGTTGTATGCCAGCCAGAAAACAGAGGACATTTTGACAGGGTAGCTAAACTGCCAATGTACTGTACTATTATTTTTTATCACTCAAGATTACTGGATCTTATTGTACTTCACATTAATATTATGCCAAGATGCAGGTTAGGATACTTCACCTTTTGTATACAACTCACAATACAGCTGGAAAATAAGACCAGTTTGTTTTAATGTGCTCGCTTTCTGTACAGGAACAGAAATGACAGCCTGTTGTTCCCCCTGTAACCTTTCTCCCCTGTGTCTGTCCCACAGCGACATGGGAGAGACATTTAACTCCCCCCACCCAAAAAAAAACCCCACACACCACCACAACAACAAAAACCTAGGAACAGGGACTTGTACAACCAAAAGAGGCCCACAAGGGGACTAGGAGACAAATGCAGCACCATAAACAATATTATCATATTTCCTCACAAAAAACAGACAGCTTTTCCCTCAGCTGCTGGAAATTCGAGTGTGCATTATGTGAGGAAATACGGCAAGAGCAGTTTCTGCCAGTTACCCAACAAAAAGCACACGTAAAGTTGGCACGCAATCCATGGGGAGAAAAACGGTAAGCAGGCTCAGCTCTACCTACTGCTACTCAGTTGCTTACTGTAAAGAAAGATCTCTTATTCTTCATCCTGCCTTTCCAAAACAAGGTGTATATTTAATTCCAGAGAAAAATACAGTGCAAGAAAATATGGAATTCTGTACCATCTTGCTGATCGCTGGGCAAGTAAACTATGAAACCTAGGAGCACCAGTACAGATGTTAGAGCATCCGTTTGGAAACATGTGTTGGCACCACTGCCAGGGGCAACAACACTATATGAGAGGGTAAATAGCTTACTACGCTCTCATCTCCCACCATCAGCTAACCCACATTAGGTCTACTTGGGACACTGATTGCCAGGCCACTGCTGGAACTACACCAGTGCCACATCAATAATGAGACATGCCATCTCTTACTGGGGTTTCTTGCACACAAAGAGCACAGCCTTTCAAGGGAAGAAAAAAAATTAAGTTAAGCTGTGAAACAGAGTGCTACTCCACTGCTAATGCTAAAGCAAGCAAGTCCAAACAACTTCCCAGTGAGATACCAAACCTGTGGCTACCTATAGGGATAGAAAACCTGGAGTCTTTTTTTTTTTTTTTTTTTATTAAAGCTTAGTCTACTGATCAAAGGAGGAGTAAGAGCATCACAGGTTCTCCCCAACTCTGCCAACAACATGCTCTTTGTTCTTGAGCCAGCCATTTGACCCCATACCTCAGTCCTGTACAAGTGCCGTGTCTGTCCAAGGGTCAAAAATAAAAAGGTGAAAAACGTCCAGCTACCAGACACACGCAAGAATCTTATGCCTACAAAACTGCTGCAAGATCCTTGGATGAAAGACACCATCTCTCATACACCCAACACAAAATAGTTCCTAATCATTTAAATCAAGAAACATACAAGTTTAAACAAATATAGTTCCATGCATTCACTTGTTAAAAATATGTAAATTATATGCAAAGGCAGTGCAATTTAAGGACCCTGCGGACATGCTCTCCAATGGCCTATTTGCACACTGCGTCCATCTGTGATATAGACCAGAAATAATATACTTGATTCAACAGAGCGCCACTTCAGGTCACTAGCTAGAACAGAAGGCCCAAAGCAGAGGGGGGAAATGTTCTCTCTGAATCACTCTTATGCTTTGAAACCCTTGGACATTTCCTCCCTTAGTGAAGCCAACAGCTTCAAACCAAAACTTTGCCATAGATTAAATGCAGTCACCAAAACAAGGTCAAACCCATGGATTTGATACAAGCATGATATGAAGGAATGGGACAAGGCTCTAAGGCTGGCCTGGGTTTCTAAGATAGAGTTGTTACATTTTCAAACAAGCAACAAATATTTAAAAAAAAAAAAAAAAAAGATTTTTATTTTTTCCCCAAAGGGGGTAAAAGGGGGAATATTTAAAGAGAAGAGGAAAAATAATGTTAAACATATTTAAGGGCCTAAAAAAGGCAGTCACCTATCCCATGCAGTAGTCCCCATGTCACCAGAGCTCCTTTCTTCAAAGAGATAAAATCTGTCCCATTCACTTCTTTGGCAGGTAACTGGAAAGGTAGTCACATTTCATGCTTTACACTGCAGCATTCATCCAAATTTTACTACCAAAGACTATTAAGAATATACAGTGTAAGGTCCCAAGAAGCACCCAGTAAGTCTAGAAGATACAGCCATCTGATTGACTCTCGGTGGAATTGACCATCAGTGGATCCATCATATTGGGCCTGCGCTCTGCCATCCTTATTAACACTCCCACTGAAGCCTGCCCAAAGTAAGGGCTTAATTAATTGATAAGCCACATCTATAATGCATTCATTCAGCCAGAGATGAAGTTCCTTATACTCCTGCCAAAACATTTCTGCTCCCACTCTTCTTTCAGCACGATCAAGTCTAAGTTATTAAAAAAAACCAGTAATATTAGAAAAGGTTTTCATCATAGTTGAATCCAACCTGAAATTTCTTTAAAAACTTTCCCCAACACTAGATTCCCTATGCACTAGTTTGGAGAGGGGGCGGTTTGTATCACTCATAAAATAATTGCATCTTTAATTGCTGAAATTAAGTCTAACATTAAGTAAACTCACATACCCAACAGGAAACAAATTAGACAAGTGCAAGTCTTCTTTATATTTCTTATATGGGAATTTATTTAAACATGTTGCTTCAAATTTTTTAGTATTGTGTAATAAAACTTGGACCAAAAAGGAGAGAGGCAAGTGGAAATTCAAATGTGCTTTCAGGCTTTTCCAACTTTATATTACAAAATAAGGCTAGTTACCTTAATCCCTCACTGAATCACTAAGGGCCTTGTTACGCCCTATGTTGGTCGGTATTAGTGCTAGCTTGGAGGTTGAAGCAGTCAGTCTAGAAACCTTTGACTGTCCCCCACCGGCAGAGCTCTGACTTGCCACTAGAGGCCTGGTGAGCAGGGGCAGGACTAGGAGCTGTAGCTGCAAGTTGCCACTAGGGGGGTGGTGAGTCAGGACAGGCTTTTATCCCTCTTCTACAGACCTTTCCTCTCGTTTTTCGTGGCCTCGCGACAAGGTGTTTAGCAGAATTTGCAGATTTCTTAGAATCCAACAGGCCATGCCATGAGTGCTTCTGCTAAGGCCTTGAACTGTGACCTCTAGGCTTTCAACCATGCACCTTAGCACCCGTACCACCCCAGCCCCCTTCTCTACGGAGGGCAGGATGGGGAATCCTGGGATACTGGAGGACTTCAACATGGGTGGCACGTCTGTGGGGAGTGGCCAAAACTTATTGAAACAGGAGCTGGATAGTGCAGATCAAGAATAATCCTGTCCTAGAGTGGCATAACTTTGAGCTACATGATGAGTGTTTAAAACCACTTTAAAAAGGTGTTAATGTGTGGGCAATCTAGGGGTTAAGAGCTCCAGGAACTGCCCAAAATTACTGTGCAACAAAGCCATAAGAAAAGTCAACCTCTGCTAAGCAGAACACTTGTGCTCCTTTTCAATCAAGGCCAAGGTATACCCTTGGAACTGTGGCTCACCTTAACTGAACAGCCACAGCTAGAACAAGCAGGATCCAAATCACTTGGCTCCACACTTGCTTTGCAAAACAGGACCAGCAGAAGCCAAATAATTTTGCAGGTTACACATATTGTCCAGTCTAAAAGGAAATAGACTTAAAATGTTGTTGGAAAGAAAGGCAGAGGAGAAAAAAAATAAAAATAAAAGCCAGCATACAGTAGGTAAAATGCTTGCTCAATAAGCTCTATCATTTGCCCAGGACAACTACAAGCATGAACATGTACATTTGAAGCCGTTTCAAAAGGGGAGGGTGAACTCTTGCTCCAAACTGCAGCAGCTGTTACATTCTAACTGGCAAATCAGGAATGATACAAATGTAGCAAGAACTACTCCAACTTTAACACTGTTCCACCCAGGAGTTGTTTTTGCTACATTTGCATTGTTCCCAGTTTGCCAGCACAACTTAAAAAATGTTACCACACTGCGGCACATTCCCGATCATCACCTCCCCTTTTGAAATGGCTCCAAAAACGTACGTGCATCCCTACCTGAAGTCACAAGTGGCACGGGCAGTCTGTGTGGCATGCAAATGAGGGAGGGAAGAGGCAGCACAAAAAAAATAAGGCAAAAAGCAGAGCAGCAGATTAGGGAGAGGAAAAGAATTGGAGTGGCACTTGTGGACAATGTAGAGCTAATTTATGGTATGCCTGCCAAAAATGACATATCTGCAAAATAAGTACACAGAAATAAGTTAGAGTGACTTCTTAGAAGAACATACGCTCTGAGCACATTTCTCAGGAATGTTTACACTTACAAACATGGTGAAGTTGCTTTAAAAAAGTCCAAAGAAGTGCTTTGAAAAGGAGAAAACAAGGAGGGCATGTTTGCCACTACAGCCCACATAAATCACTGCATGCTATAGCTAGCTGAAGTGGAGGCCTGCACATTCAGAAAGTTACTTTTGTATGCAGGCACAAATTGATCTAGAACAACCCTGTGATACAAGCAGAATGGCCACCAGCCCCCGCTTTTTAGTGGACAGGGAGAAGGAGGAAGAAACGTGGAAGAAGACATTGAGTATTGTAGCACCAAGATTTCAGGCACCATGCTGTCTGGTGCTTCCTAAGCTAAGCAGCTGGACCAGTGGTTCTCAACTTTGTTAGACTCCAGATACCCCTTGGAAAGTGCCAACTCTTAGTTTTCCCTCCTTCTTGACTACAGAAAGTAACAGAGCAATTCCCATTGGCAAAAATATTTGAAAACTTATGGCGCTCAGGTGAAGTTCCTGAAAACTGGAAGAAGGTCAATGTGGTACCCATCTTCAAGAAAGGCCAAAAAGTAGATCCCGGGAATTACCAGCCAATCAGCTTGACCTCAATCCCCAGTAAGATTCTGGAGAAAATTATCAAGGAGACCCTTCTGGATAATCTGGCTGAAGGGCAACATCCTGAGGGATAGCCAGCATGGGTTTGTCACAGGTAGGTCTTGCTGAGCTCTCTAGGCTCACTAGCAGCAAATGCTAGGGAGATGGGACTGACTGACACACCTGAGAGGGCACAATGTGCTAAAACTACTTGCCTATATCACATTTAGGAATGGGGTCTCAACTCCCTATGCTTTCCCTGGACTCCCAAACCACTATGCTTTCCCTGGACTAAATATTAATTGGACAAAGGAACAACTATAACGTAGGGGCTAGGTCCCTTATGGGGGTTTCAAGCCTGCTCTAGTGACTTGGTATAAAAACACACGGACATTTACTGCAATACAGGACTTAAACCTAGGTGAGTGCCCCAACCAGCCCCTAGGTTATAGAGTCATACTCCCACATTCTCTCCAAATGAAGGAATAATTATTTCATGCAAAGCAGAACAGCTTCAATGGAAGGAAGTGAGTAACTCCCATCCAGCTATGCTCAATAGCCTGATAATTATAAGCAGGTAACTAGGAGGTAGGAAATGGAAGCAGCAACCTATCAAAACAGCAGAAGGCAGCCAAAGCAAGTCTCTCATACCCTGGTATTCTGTACTGCCCACTGGGCTACTGGACAAAAGGGGCATAGCTTCCTCCTCCATTTTGTGTGGGATCTAGTTCAGTAAGCATGATTCAAGGACATCTACCAGATTGGACCACATAGATAGGATGGAGGCCTAGCTTGTGGATCTAGATGGGGTAGACATGAGCCAGATGCCCAAATATGCCTGCAAGTGAGCAGTTAAGTATTCTCCCCTTTTGTTACAGCCCTGAGAACATGCTCATCTAGCAATTGTGGCTATACAAAGTGATGTTTCATTGTCATATTCTTGATTCTAATTAAACTTAAACTGAAAGATACCACACAAACTATATTCAACACATCTACAAAGCTAGAAACTTGCCTGGGAGGAAGTGAGTCATTATGGCAAAGAGTTGAGGAAAAGGTTTCATATTTTTCTCATGTCCTTTCAACCTTTTCCCTCTGCGGCTCTTGGAAGCAGTGAATCAAAGGTAAACTGAACTGACTTGCCCCAGTTCACTTCCATGCAACTTAAAACCACAACATTCATGTTTAATGTTTGCTCCCATTGGTTATGGGAAAGTTTTTTTACATAGAGAATAAATTCCATTTAAAGAGGGAATGTAGGGGAAAGAGCTAAAGAAGCTTTGCATTAATACTTTCATCCCTTAAATTCACAACAGATACACAATGAAGAGATTTCTTTTGACAAAGCTGTGCTGCTTAGGAGAAGCTGCAAAGTCTGGCTTTCAAACCAGGTTTTCCATTTTCAAAGGTGCAATTTTATGCTGAGAATTTTGCACTCAGTAGGTGCATCTACATGTGTAATTAATGCAAAGCAATAAACTCCAGAGTACTTTGTGAGCCAGAATAAACTGCTCCCAGGTACAGCATCTAACATGAGCCTGGGACAACAGCAATTTGAGCCAGGGTAGACCAGGCCGCAGGCTAGAAGGGGCACGAAGGGCGGGGGGGGGCAGGAAAAACAGGCTCCAGGTGGCAGTGGCAGGTGGCAGAGGCTGGCAGGAAGCTGCCCCTGGCTTGCCAGGCTGACCAGGCACAATGTATGCCTGCAGTCACTGTCCACCCACATGTCTGATGGCAGTTATTTACGCCGCCATAAGACAGTACTGTCCCCAAAAGTACTGTCCTATGATGGAGTTAATTAGTTTACTTCACCCTAATACCAACACGTGTAGACAGTGACATTTTACTGCGGGGCTAATTAGTCTACTCTACAGTAAACCACATGTGCAGATGCGCCCAGTGTGACCTAAAAAGAAGAGAGGAGGAGCTAATCATGACAACAAAAATTCAGATATATTCATTCAATCTGTAAAACAGTGCCTACAGAAATGTAGGTCTGGTTTAAAAGTTAGGCTTCTGAATGTTTCCAATAGAAATATGCTTAAAGACTGAGCAGTATTGCCAACTTTCTGTAAAAATGTACATATAGTATCCAAAACAGACACAGATTCTTCCAAGTAAGTATCCAGCATTCTTGCTGAAATGAAGCTTGAGAAATGATATTCAAATTAATCACTCCTTGTTTGAGGTCAGCCTAAAATCTTTTTTGAAAGATTGAAATTTTCATTAATGGATTTTAAATTAAACAAGAATGTACATTGCACAAATCATATAGCCTAAAATGGGCCTGGGATCACAATGGACACTCAGAAACAATATTAATTTCTCCAATGGCAACTAAATTTCAGCTGGATAAACTTGGGCACATTTCCCCAATTACATCCATAAACTTAGGCTCCTGCTTGTGCAGTAACTATAAAAAGAACAATCTGAACTTTCTCTCTGAACAAGCACAGACTCATGCTTGGCTCCTATTCTTCAGAAGAGAGAACCTAGATTTGGGACAATTACACATTCACACTGGAACCAAAGAGAAATACGGTCTACTGAGCAATCTGAAATATAAAAATAGTAAGCAAATAAACCTTTAAAGAGATTGGCATACCCTGCCATGATGTGCCCTTTATTCACTTATTTACCAAATAGAATTTATGAATTACTATACACAAAATTAACACATTTGCTTTATAGTGAGTACATCACAAAATTTATGAAGTCAGTAGCAAGACCTCACAATAATATTATATTTAGTCTCCATTTCCTGGAAAGTGGGGGTGGGGGGAAGACTATTTGTGCTATTAGGAATCATATCTATTAACAAAATTTCTCAGGAACAGCAACCAAAACATCACTGAACTGTAGCTTCTTTTGAAACATGGCACTAACAAGTTACATTGGAAGACTTCATTATACCAGGTACATAACAGTTTTGTAATATTTTGAACAGAAGATGCATAACATACTAGCAGAACATTTGAAATCCTATTGTACTTGGATTACCCATATCTGAACAAAGAAGAAAAAAAAAAAAAAAGTGTTCAAAATGACTTTCAACTATTCCCTGAAATATATTTCCATGCTTCCTAGGCCTTCCGCTATTGATGCCATGAGCTTACCTGACCGGATAAGTCTGCCATTCAACAAAATTCTGGGGAACTATTTAATCAAATGCAGGAGTGGAAAAGAAAAAAAACCACAAAAACATTTACAGCTTAGGTCCCTCATTCCTTTGATTACGCACAACGCCCTCAGCTCAGAGAATTCTTATCTATGTGAAGAACACTTTTCATTTTTATTTTCCCGTTTTCATGAAAATGGGGTTCCACTCTGAAAAGATATTAAAAAACAGCATCATGGGGGTCTGTTTGTACATCTGACTCCAGTATCTCATTTGTTCAGTTCACAGCCAAAACAAGTTTCTCAAACTGCCAGCACATCACCACCTGGATTTTGGAAGGCAATTTGTATAGTTTCCTTTTATCCAACTCTTATTTATGCCTATACAATCCAAATGTACTTAATGCAAGTTGCACAGGTGTAAATGAGGGCAGAGTTTGGCTCTGTAAGTGGAACTTTTTTAATAATGCTATTTATTATTCACAGCAGAACAAGAATCTAGCTTTGACTGTAATCGTGATAATGGTCATTGCAACAGCTGTTATTCTTTGGAGAAAAAGCACCCGTATCTAGCCTTACATCACTGAGATAGGCTGAAGTAAAGCCAGAATGTATAAATACTCAGTCAATTTCTACTGTATTCTTCAGTGTTTCAGCTCTACCATCATAAACCCATACACTGTCCCCTCCTTTGCTTCCTGCATTCTGCATAAGGCAGATTTCCAGATTGCAATACAAATTCTGAAATGCATGTGCTTCTGTTGTAGCAACGGGAGCTACATTGTGTACCTGCTCGGTTGTAATCAAGTCCTTGTAGAGGATTCCACCGAACTGTGAAATATGCTCAAATACAGCTCCGAAGTCCCCGCCAGCTCCTTGATATTAGTTTCTATAGAAACCAGTCCCTAGACCCAGGCGCTCACAGCAGGGAAGCATGCAGATTTCAATTTTAGGTAGCAATAAATGCTGCAGGGGGACAGAGCTGCATAGCAATTACAGACACTGGCTTCGCACATGGAGCTTACCCCACTCTCGCTCCCCTCCCAGGCCTCTGTCACACTGCAGATGAAGAGGATGCCCTGCCCCTATTATTTTTCAAGTGGTTATCAGCAACCCATACAAGGGCAAGTGCTGCAAAATGGAAACGTTGCTCATTGCCTTTATGAGACTAAGAAGCATGTTCCCTTTGATGTGGGGAAAGTGGACAGACAGCAGGGAAGCAGCAAAATCCAAAGAAATTTAGCCAAATGTAACCCAGGCACTCCCAGGAATAGTTTATCATTATTTCAGACCCCAAACTCCCTTTCTCAAGATCAAATGGCAGCTGAATGAAGAGAAACCCTCCACCACAGAGATTTTGGCTTAAAGCCAGTTTTCATGCACGAGACAAGGGGGCCTCCAACACGGAGATGAAAAAGCAGGATGGCTGCATTGCTTTGAACTTTTAGGCAGTTTTACAGGTTAGTCTTCATCAAGCAAGGGAGTGGAAGTGGTGGGATCGGCACAGAACAATAAGCCATTTATCTTAGTCAGATGATCCAGATGAAACCTGAGCATAGACTAGCTCTGCTAGGAAAGGACCCAGAATTTTGCCCCAATACAAGGCAAGAGACTAGAAACCCGAATAGCCATTTTAAATAAATAAAACTCAGCCTAAGTCTGAGCATAGCAACAGGGCAAATAAATCGAGCTGACAACACCTGATAGATCAATGACTAAACAGATGGACAATGGAAGAAACTGGTCTATTTTAAGCCAGACGTCACTATTACCATATAAATAAAGAAACTTCCTGCATGAGTGAGTATACAAGTATGGGATGAATCATATCACAGAGGAAAATGCCTGGCAAAATGATTAGCCCCAACTAGTTTGCATGGACACACAGAGGGCAAGGCCTATTTGCCGCTCCACAGTCAAGAGAATGGCATAGAAGAGCTGAACTTCCAGGGAACAGGCACACAACATCTGAAATATTAGGTCAAGCATCCTTCTGAAAGACAGACAGTACATCAGACAGAGGGGAAAAGCCTATTAGCGAATACAAATGCCATTGGCTCTTTTGTTCGAGCATTAAACAGAGCTCTATTGTTTTGGACATTCGAGGCTCAATTCCAGACTTCCAAGGCATGTAATCTCATATTTGCTTGCTTCTTATGCTGTTAAAAAACAAACAAACAATTTTCCCTGATGGGAAAATTTCTGGACTCTCCTACATCCCAAATAAAAAAAAAAGTTGCCTTGTACTGCAAAATTAATAAACAAACAAACCAACTACTGATGCAAAAGGTGCAGATGTGGTCCAGAAATTTGCAGATCAATGACCTAGGATGGCATCCTGTCCTGGGAGATGGCATTGGGAAAATGAAGGTATCACCATGAAGGTCTGGCAACATAGACAAAAGGCAGGGTAGATGCACACCTCTATAAACTATTTAAATAACACAATTTTACATAAAGTGCTAATTAACTGACTTCCAGTTTAACAGCCCGATACACTAACTTTTTAATACTGATTTCTACACTTTGGGCACCTTATAGCCAGTAAGTTGAAAACTAAAGCAAATAATGATAAATTGCAATGGAAATATATCTTTAGCAACTGTTGCTATCCAACCAATCATTTTTCTGTTGTGGTTACTACACATTAGTTGCTATGTATCAGCTGCCAATTCATCACCTCAAAAAGACTGACAGCTCTAGCCCAACGGGGATCTCCAACCGCAGGAGGATGTGTTATACTGAAAAACCACTAGCAACCAAAACTTCTGTTTGGTTTTAAAATGCATGCAATGTTTGTCACGAAACACCACACAGACACTAGGTAATCTAGTAAAGTGAAAAGTCTGAGCAGACGTCATCATGAACAGTTGCAGTCTCATAATTCCTCAAAATTGAACAAATTTCAGCACTGGAAAAGATCGGATTCAGTTTATACAAGGCTCAGTTCTCCAGAAAGCTCTCTTAAACTAGCAGCTAATTTCTAGCTCCCGAAGAAACTTAACATACCAAGTACCAGTGCTTGAGAGAGCCCTAGAAAGGTATACCGAGAAGCTCCATATGTATGGTACCTTGGAAAAGTTAGGGCCTCAGGTATTCTTTAGTAGTTGGATGCATCTACACAAGATGTTTACTGCAGAGCTGCCTAATTAGCTCCACAGTAAACATCTCCGCAGCTACATGTGCAGCCCTAGTAGGGCACACAACACTAAAACTCCGGAGCAGGCAAGTAAATACAAGTACCAGCCTGCTCCAGAGTTTTTTTCTACACAGCAGTGCATATGTAGACACTGCCTGGCTGGCTGGGGAACACAGGTGCTTCAGTGCAGGGGCTGCCTGCCGGCTAGCCCCATACCGAGGCACGGTGGTGCCCCAGCCAATCCCTCTGCAACACACCGAGCCCAGGAGGAGTAGCCCTGGGCTGCTGTTAGCCAAGGCTGCTCTAACCAGGCTCAATGTGCTGTGCACGTATAAACTCCAGAGCAATATATTCTGGAGTATCTTGCTCCCAGGCCCACATTTAAACAACGCACCTAGGAACAATAAGCTCAGAATTTATTCATGTACATTAATTGTCTGGACAGACATGCCTATTGAGAGCCAGAATTGCCTAACAGAGGCGAGGGAGGAAGGGGGGAAAACAACAGCTACAGTAAACTTGGGGTAATCTGCCTAGGATAACGTGCCACTACGATTTAAATTGCTGCTATTTCGATTCCCCTGCCTGTGCCTCCAAAGTATCACCTCCCAGTAATTAGTCACTACTGGATAATTCACCATTGTTCGATTTCCCTTTGGACCAGCGAATCCCCCAGAGCCTGCCGTGTCAGCTAAATAATGAAACTACACCTCCAGCCTTCTCACCCTCCACCAGCAAAGGCTTCCAACCCAACATTTCCAAATAGATTTGCATTTAAAAATTGGAGAAAGGGTGTCAAAAACGCTCCCTTATTACACACCTGCCCATTCCTTTCATGGGGCTCTAAAGAAGTTTATTTGCACAGCCTCACAAACATGATTTTTTTTTCCTTTCTTCTAAGGAAAGTAAACCCCTGCAATTAAATTCATTTGTTTTTGCTGCCAGCATACAAAATTGTTGAAGCTGCTTAACCCACTTCCTAACTGCATTTCAGTCTCTTATCAAGACATCCAGCTTCATAAAAAAAAAAGGCAAGCTTCACTCAAACAAATGAAAGACAATGTCTTTTTATATACCGCATTGTGCAAAGAACTGTGGACTAGATGGATGTGTAGGTTACCATAGTGATTATTTTATCCATCAAACAGGAAATTTCCCCTCAGCAAGAAGCACAAAAGCAGCACAAATTTTGATTAAATTAATCCTAAGCTAGGTTTGGTCTTGACCTTAAGAAGCAGAGATGGGAAGCATATGCATCGCAATAGTAATATTTTTACTACTGCTTTATCCTTCCTATCCAATATAGGTGAGAAACTGAGACATATTAAGAGAAAAATAAGATATTTCATGCTACAACTAAAAAGGAATCACGTCTCATCTCATTCTTAACTCATTAAGTTGTGACCATCTGCTGCAGAGCTCTCAGGAAAGAGGACAGTATTAGAAGTCACTGAGCTGCATATCTATACACAAGGAGAGAGACTAGGATGGAGAGACAGCACTGTGCTCCTCCTATCTGCCTTCAATAGGCAATTCCTTAGCATCATGGGTTGCACACACGCACACATTTTTAAAATTCACTTGTAATGTAGATGCATGCCATACATACAATCTGTTGTTCTAAACCTGGTAATACATGAACATTACCCAACAAATTAATAAATTGGGCACATGGGCTTTTTTTTTTTTTTTTTTTTTTTTAGGGAGGTTGCATTTTTATGATGTATGAACAGCAGCTTAAAGGTTTTATTTAATAATACTTTGAATGGCTTGCTTAATACCTTCAAAGTCCACACATAAAAGCATCTTTTGATAGGTGTGG
>NW_005842315.1:1401095-1425530 GCF_000455745.1 Alligator sinensis
AATGGAAAAAATACATAAGCATGTATACCGTCAGCTCTTACGGTAAATGCTAAACAGAAAGAGAGATAATGATATCAATATTATTGACAGAGGAGTTGGTTGATAAGAAGTTGCCAGGGGGGAGGAAAAACAGGTCATGGACACACACGCAAACCTATACGCCCAAAGTGACTCCACCCGTCAACCTTACTTTGACATCATGCAAAGCAGGGGGGTAATTTATACACTAGCTGTTGAATCGCTGGAAACTCCCATAGGAGCTGGCTGAGAACAAACCTTTCATGAAAATTTCCACGAAAGCTAAATCCCATTTTTCTGACTGTTTGAAACTGGCATTTTAAAAATATATTCTACTGTGTGAGGAAGAAGAGGTGTATGCTTTGCAGGGTCTGTTAAGATGAAGAAGAAACTAGCACTTTGATCCTCCAAATGTGATTGCCCACAGAAAAGCTCAGAGCTGCTGCATAATTAAACCATTCAGAAACTCATTCATCTGCTAATAGCAAACACTGGCATGGATATTTAAAGAAACTTCAATAGAGAAGGGGAAAAAACCCACTAAAGCAAAGTGAGTATTAGAGGACTCGTTAGCAACTGCATTTTGATGATCAATTGTTAGGTCCAGGGTAAATCACAAAGCTTTCAAATAATCTTCCCATAAATCTGCTAAATTTACACCCACAAAAAAAAAAAAAAAAAAAAAAAAAACTCAGAAGAGCTAGGGGGTGGGGTAAAGAGTCCATTAATAAACTTGCAGGCTCTCCTATGACTTTTCAATAAAGCAGTCGTGAAAAATACCACTGTAAACTCTGAAACTATAGCATAACATATTAAGTAAGTTACTCTTCTTACACCTACATTTTCAAATTTAATTCCAGCACCAGTCAAGGAAGATGGAGTAAGGAAAAGAGAATTGAGTATACACATAGAACAAGCAATCCAACGTCCCTATTCATACTTAATTCATACTCTGCTCAAATATTGGTGATGTTGTGTTTACAAACACAAGTATATTGGCATTCTTCTGCCATAAGAGAATGT
This sequence comes from Alligator sinensis, assembly GCF_000455745.1. Taxonomy (NCBI): domain Eukaryota; kingdom Metazoa; phylum Chordata; order Crocodylia; family Alligatoridae; genus Alligator; species Alligator sinensis. Next base: position 1,402,137 of record NW_005842315.1, read on the forward strand.
AGTGGGACCACACCAGATTCATTTGGGAGACAAGTACACAAGACTGGCTTAGAAGAAAAGTACCATATTTTCACATTTAACCTGCACCTTCTCCAAAACCAGCTGGGGAAAATTGGGGTATGAAATCTATGCGAGGAAAAGGGATACCAAATGTGGAAACTGGGGCTGGGAGAAGGGACGCAGAACAGTGGCAGCCTTAATTACTGTGGCTCTGGGAGCCACAGCAGCCAACATTACCACTTTTTCCCCCTCCTTCATTCCTCCACCCCACCACTAATTTTCCAGACCCACGTGGCCCCTCCCGTCCCATCCATGCACTGGATCAGGTCTGCATGCAGGGTTGGTCCACAGCCAGCCTCACCACTTTGAGTTCAACCCAGCACACTGCCCCACACTTGGCATGTCAGCTCCAACCCTTCACGATAGCTCTGGAGCAGGTGCAGGCAGTTATTTTGGTTGGAGGGCAACTTAATGAGTTTTGCACAGCTGTTGAGGACTGCACATGCAAAGTCTTTTAGAAGGTATCATTTTAACAATTTATAGATAAACAAACAAATATAGACTAAAAATCAAACATCTACTATAGCATTTTAATTTTATTTTTAAAAGTAAATTTTATTCCAATTTATTTTTGTGTACAGTGTATATAGAGGCACAAGTGCATAATAGCTCAAAATAAAGTCTTACTCTTGTATATGGGGGGGGAGGGGTGCATGTGCAACAGAGCTCACCCAGGTGGTGCAGTGCACGTGCAGTCTGCAGCTGCCCCCATGATGCTCTGCATGGGGCTGAGCCCTGTCCACTCCCACCTGGAGACACCAGCGCAGCACAGTGCTCCCACCCATGCCCCAGCCAGCATGTGCAGCTTCCCCAGCAGGGCTGCTCCTGGTGGGGCTGCAGCCACCTGGGTACTGCTTGGCTCCCCCCACCATCTCCAGTGGCTCCTCCTCCTACGCCACTTCGGGCATAGGGAAAGCTGCAGCTGGGAGGCTTTCCCAGTACAACAGGGCTCCAGCACCACCTCCAGCCACCTTCCACCCATTCAGCTGCTCATTGCGCCGAGTGGGGAGATAAGAATTTTTCCCCTTAAAGCTGTCTATAGAAAAGTCAGGCTGCATAATACACTCAGGGACATGGTACATACAAGAATATACAGTGTTAGCGTTTTAGAGTTCCTCAGAATGGTCATTTCCCCTTCAGTGTGCTAAATTTGCATTACAGCAGCTTTGTACCCGTTCAAGAACGCCAGAAAATTATTGGACCCATTCTAGTTCCTCTTTTCCTATCGTCAGTCGAATGCACAAGGACAACAGCAAGCACTGCAAAATTCAGATTTAGAAGTGGCTTTAGGTTTTAGTGAATTAAAAGGTGTTAGTTTTTTTTAGATACTTTTCCTGGGGTCCTGTTTTGACAAGCATTCTTCACTACAGTTCACAGTGTTACTGTACATTTCATTGTGAGGGCCCTCAGATGCTGCATGGCTATTTTAGGGTTATTTTTTTTCCCCAATTAAAAAACAAAACTGTGAGAACAGAAGTTCCTTTGTTATTAGTGGGATGAGCTGAATGGAAGCCATAGCATTTTACAATTATTTAATGCTTGTACTACTGTAATCTTCCAGGCTAAATATTATCCCCAAGCACAGACAGGAACAAGAGAAGGGGAAGCACTCGAGTACAGCTCAACTTACAAGGTTTGGAATGGAGCTGGTCAGTAGCCCTGTTAAAACAAAGTGGCAGATGGCAAAAGCCAAAACTTTGTGAGGACATCTATCCCAGGTTAAATGTAACCTGATGTAGAAAGAGAAAGGCTTTTGTTAGTTGGTTGACTGAGTCTTGTTTCAGTTCCTTTTTGTGGTTTTTTGGGTTTGTTTTTTTTTTTGGGGGGGGGGGGGGGCGAAGGTTGGTTGGTTGGTTGATGTAGCAGCAGGAAAACCTAGGGCATTTTTACACATGTAAGTGCCGCAGCTCCGCGCACTTTGAAAAGCACCACTGAGAAAATGGTGGCAGCACGCTTTTGAACTAACACACCTACGAGGTGTGTTAGTTCAAAAGCGCGCTGACATGCATTTCACCACTTACACAACTGCGCACAGTGCAGCGCAATTCACCTCCACTCGTGCATGGAGCAGACTCAATTAATCAAGTCTGCTCCGATGCAGCGGATCTCCGGTGCGTCATGGGGGGGAAAAAAGAAAAAAGTGTGTATAAACGCCCCTAGGTTTTGAACTCCTTCAGCTCCTACTGAAAATCACTTGACATTCCTAGCATTATCCCTCCCATATCAGGATAGTCTAGAATTTAAAAAGAGACATTTATATCAAATGAATGTTCAGGTAAAAAAAAAAAAAAATTAGCTGACAGTCACTGAGTTTGCCTAGATTAGGGTAGAAGTTGTATTTTTTTTTTTTTTTTTAAATGTGGCAGCACTTATGCTCTTCCCATGATCCTATTTTTTTTTCTGCTAAAACAATTCAGAAGTAAATAACATCAATATTAAAACCCTTTCAGAGCATTAAAACTCTACAGTGAACAGGACCACAGCCTTCTCCAAGGTCCAGTCTGTATGTACGAGTTTACTACGCACAACAATGAACCGTTCCACATCCACTAGGCCCTTCCCAATTTAAGAGCCAGCAAGTATAGTACAACACAGGGTACTGGAGATCACAAGCCCCCTGGTTTTATTGTCTGAAACTCACCCCTTGAGCATCTCCACCCCAAAGATGCCAGCGCTGAGCATAACAACACTGTGCAGCAGACAAAATTGAGCTCAGAGGATGGAAACAACCAGAGGATATAGGCCACGAAAGGAAAAAAAACAGTACTGCCAGTCTTGGAATGCAATTCAACAGATAGCAGACGTGGTGTTGTACCTAATGAGATTAAGACCAGAAACCACCTATCACACTTCACCCTTAGGTAACTGCAACAGTATTAGTTTTCCTCTGCATATGTATGCATGCATGCACGTGCACACAAATTTCTCCCCTCTAAAGCTAATGCTGATGCAAACAGATTAAAGAGTAGCCAGAGAGGGCTACTGCTGACTGACTGTGATAAAATGCTTTCATCAGCTAGAAGACTGGGTCTTAAAATAACATGTCGCTTCCAGTAAAACTATAAAGCAATTACAACTAAAAACCAGCACACAGCTTCACAACACTTTAATCACACCACTTCCAATTAGTTAATAACACTGCCCCTCCAAAATAATGCTGATCCAGATGCCTGTTATTTAAAAGCCCCCCCAAGTAGTATCTGTTAATGCAATGACAATGTATAGCTGCAATTTAGAGCATACCCGTCTCTAAACCCTCTCTCCTGGCAATTTTTTTTTTTTAACCCCTGCAACCAGTATGCCACCCGTTCTCATATTTTACACGCAATGTTATTACAAAAAAAAAATCCCTTCTTGTAAGAAAATGAATATTGCTAACATCAGTTCATGTAATCACACACAAAACTCGAATGTTGTAGTGTTACCATTTTTGTTCTTCTTCACGTAAAATCTATACTACAGCCTTAACCACAGGTCTAATATACATACATACATACATACAGTTTAAGAGCCACAGTGCATAGAAACAAAAAAAACCCCAAAACCCCAAAACTAAAACAAAGCAAAACAAAAAACAGACAGCAATATTTATTAAGGTATTTAACTCTTCAAGGAAGGAAACCGCAGACAGGAAAAAACGAACAACCCATGTCACAACAGAAAATTCTTTAACTCTCAAAATCACTCACATCTATGCCTAATTTTAAAGAACTTAATCAAGTCATGGGAGCTGCCATTAACATAAATGGCTTCGGGATTTCAAGTCCGGTTTACAGTAAAATAAAAAATAAAATAAAAAAACCCAAAACCTGTGGAGCCGTGCTAGATGAACGTCCCTCGATGATTACCATATAACAGGCTAGTCTCTGCTTGGAAGGGGAAAGAAGTTGGGGGGGCAAAAGGATAAAAAACAGAAAGAGAAGAGCCAGTAACTTGGAATTTTGATTCTGTGCCCAGAACATCAGTTTCTAAAAATAAGACAAAATTCCCTTCTATCATTTCAGTCGAGGAAGGCGGAAGGGCAGAACAGAGCAGCTATACAAGTCTAGCAGGATGAATTTACAGAGCTCCTTTTGTAAAGGATGTATTCGAAAAGATAAGACAAAGGGACGCGATGCATGTCAGACATTTCAAATCATAACGGAAGGTTTAAAATAACCTGCAGTGACCTGCACAAATCACGTTATTTATGTTCTTTTGTTCATTCTGGAACTCAAATCCTCTTAAATAAAAGGACCATCTCATTCAAGTATGTTCATTAACCCACTAAACATGGGCCAGGAGCAGAGAAGCTAGAGTCTGAATTTTTTCTCTTCCCCTCCCCCAGCACTCCCCCTTCTTTTTTTTGAAGAAGGGGGCCACAAGTAAGGACCACAGTGTTTCACGGTCCTAAAACAAGTTTTTCAGCCTGGGCTCTGTCTCCAATTTGGTTTCTTTTCTGCAGTGTACAAAAGACAACAGCTCTATCAGAGCTGGCCTGATGTCTGACCTGCATGAGCTACATGGTTTGTTTTTAAGTTAGTATATTGCAACAATTTACACTAATACCATAAAACCTGGATCTCCAGATTTGTTATACTATTTGGCACTCATTTCAACTGTTACTAGTCCACTCAGAAGAAGTGTGGCTTAGATAACACATCACTAATGAACTCTCACACTAGTGATGCAGTATTATCAGGGAGTTAAATGTGTGTGTTTAACTCGTATACCAGTTAAACATATATTTTATGTATATAAATATAAATTTTTTTTTTATATATCATGGATGTATTAGGATCAAACAAAAACAAAATGCTCAAACCAGAAGCTACTGAAAGCTATTCATTGAATGGCCATACATTTGTTTTGGGAAAGCTTGTCAACAATAAAACCTTCCTGGACACAGTAGCCACAAGAAATACCCAACTCCTGCAGGGACATTCAAAGTCCTTCGGCATAGATAGGCAAGCTTTTACTCTCCCACTGACCCATGACCATCAGCTGCAATCATTTGACTTGTCTAGTCATAGAAAAAGCTTGCAATTACCCTATATGAACTTCATTCCCTTTCAAAGGGAACTAATTTTGGCCATTAATGGGCAGACAGAAAAAAGGGGGGCTGGGAGGAACAATATGGGAAATTTGTTCCAGAAATAAAGTACAGAAAACTGCCACAAATGTCTACCAACCCCAAGCTTCAGAATACAGGCCAGATTTTCAGCCGATATAAAAACTGGTCCAGCTTTGCTGTCTTGCACCAATTTTCATCAGCTGATGATCTAGATGTACATCTCTTCTAAAGCTACTTAGAGGGCAAAGTGTCAGTGGGAGAAGAGACAGATTTCAGTAAATCCAGAGTTAAAATATTCTTCACCAACATGCAATTCAGACAGCAATTAAGAAATATTCAAATGATTTATGTCACCCATATTGTAGATTATAGGTTTCCATCTTTAAAAAAAAATGGTTCCAATCTCTTCTCGTTTGCTACGTTTTCAAAGCAAAAGCCTATCTAACAGATGTCTAACAGATCTGCTTGTCAGTTGTAACAAGTTGGGCTTATCTTTTTTTTTATTACCACAAATGGTATAAAACCGCACACAGCATTCTGTTAAACTAAATATTGACACATCTGCTTACCACGTGTGTTAGTAGCCATGTCAGCCACTTTCTGAAAGGCATCCAAGAAGGCAGCAGCTGCTACTACTGTAGTCCTGAAATGCATACAGATAACAAAACATTAGCAATGTCTCATTGCTGCCTATTTAATTGTTGCCAAAAACACATTCAAGCTTATAAAAAAAAGCAAAAAAGAAAAAAAAGCTAGCATGAACTTGCAGAGGCAACAGTATAACAAAAAGACCCCCTATTTTATGTTTGATTTTAGCCCACTCCCTCCATAATTTGTTAATCTCTTCCTTGCTTTGTGCTGGCACTATGGACCATGCTCCAACCATGCTAATGCCATGCTGAGAATTGCACAGAACAGGTGCTATTTCAAAAGGATGCAGCCAGCCCCTTCTAGCTGATTTCATCTGATGAACTAATATTAAGCAGTCAAACATGAAAAAGAATCTAAACAAATTACACTACGCTAATTAAACTACAAATTAAAAGACACTGCTATTTCCAGGAGACACTTCTACATTTTTAGGATAAATGCCCAGATTAAGGAGCGATAACCTCTTTGCAAACCCAGCCCAATCCCCTCCTGAAACAGGTCATTTCTGAGGTCTCATTTGCAGAGCATCTGCTTCCCCTGCAAGAGGAAGGGATCTCTTCCAAGATTTTTCTTCACACCGTCTGGCAGTTTAGGGACTAATGAGAAACTACTCTTACTTCCTCTCTGGTTCCCTAGCCAGGACCAACTGTTTTGTCATTTTCCCCCTCATAGGCAGACCAGCACTGAATCAGAATTGGCAGTCTTGGTTACTGGATATACCCTCATCTTTATCCCTGAAGTTCAAGCAGCCTTAATAGCCACACAAGCATGTGTGCATACACATATTCTGGTATAGCAACCAAGTAGCACCTACTAAAGAAAGCACAGGTGCCTGTACAGCTCGAGAAGGGACAAAGCCATTACAAGCAAAAAACCCCAAAAAACAAAAAACAACTCCCCCCACCCCCCAAAAACCCACAAAAAAACCCCAAAACCCCCAGCAAACACACAACTGCCTGGTACTGGTGACAGCAACACCACAAGTAAATTCCACATCTTTCCCAAGAGACAAGGTGATGAACTTGCAAGAGTTAGTGGTAGCAGATCCTAGCAAGACTAATCAAATCTCATCCCATCATGTAACAAGACCCCAATGAAGAGGGCTCACTAGCCATTGCCAGCCTCTGAGGATACATACACCAAGAGGCAGCAGTGTGAGGACATGTCTGCAGCACCTGTGAGATGGGAGGTTTCCTCCTTGGCTACAGAGCTGCTCCCTTGTTTTGTCCAGGAAATTAACTCAATTGGGTTCTCTGGTTTAAAGGACAAAAGACGACCTACCCTTCATGCATGCTTCAAACCTGAGCATTATATCCATTTATTCAGAAAGTCTTAGAGCAGGGGTGGGCAAAATACAGCTCGTGAGGCCATTCTATCCAGCCTGCAAGGCCCCTAAAAAGTTTAGAAAATTAATTTGTCTGTCTTTGGTTCCTGTCAAAAATGCACTATAGCCACTCGCAGCCTGCGTGGGGCTGCTTGTGCCTCCTCAGGACAGCCCCGCGTGGGCTGCAAGCGGTTGCAGCAGGGAGCACAGTCACAAGGCAGGCAAGGGGCCCCTTCTCCCTGCGCTCAGCACCAGCTCCTGCCCTGCTGGGGAGCAGTGGGTTGGGGCTGCACACGGGGCTGGGGGCACTGGGAGTGAGCAGGTGCATGAGGCCCACACCAGTGTCCTGGGGCCAGCGCCAGCAGGGCGCAGAGCAGGGTGGCAGGAGTGCAGGGTCCCAGCTGGCACGGGCTTTATCGAGCTGGCCCAGCTCCCCCTTCTCCCTGCTGGTGCAGCCCAGCCCAACTCCACAGACCCCTGCCAGCCTGCACCCCACCGGTGCTGGCCCTGAGACACTGGTCCCAAGACACTGGGACATTGGTCCCAAGATGGTGACCAGGGGGTGGGGCTACCCATGAGGCCCTTGACAGCTTGCCAAAACCTGGTAAGCTGCCCTCCACCCAAAGTAATTACCTGCCCGTGTCTTAGAGGCTATGGGCCTGGACTCTTACTCTCAAAAAAGATGTATAGATTCCAATATCTAAATTCGGTTGTTCTAAATAAGTAGTTCTTAAGGGACCTACACACCCCAGGTGTGCGCCAAAGCTTTCCTCCTTCTGGTTTAGTGTCTGGGTATCCTGATTTAAATGAAACTAGGTCAGGACTTCAGGGATAAGACAGGAACTGGGGAAGAGCAGTACTTCATCCTGATGGATTATCCCTATATCCCCAGGTAGATCTTGCATTCCTCCAGTGCACTAAGTTCTCTAGGTGTTTTGGGGAGGCAGGAAGATTGAAATGAGACCCAAACAGCCAAAGGCCCTTAAAGAGGAAAAGCATCCATTACATTTTTGTCCTCAAGGGTTTCATTTCTCATTCCAGTCCAAGGGTGAATATGTCCTCCTAGCTACCCCCCAAAAAAGCAAGATACATTAGCAGAGAGCTGCAGGGAACTCAACCAGAGGCCACAAGGCCTGGGAGTGCTAAGAAAGGAGCTTTCCAGAGGAAGTTAAACATGTACAAGCAAGTTAGATTTTCCTGAACGTCTATTCCAGGTCTACCCTCAAATTACACCAAACAAAGTAGTCATATACAGCTGGACTACACCATTTAGGACTTTTCTCCTGCTTTCTCAAAGACAGGGTTTGAGAGAAGTGAGGATCTCAAACAGAAAGGATGAGGACTGAGCACTGCTACTTGCATATCACTCCAGGGCTGGCGGGGGAGAACAAGTAATCAAGAACTGTAGTTTCCTTTAGCTAACTGCCAATGTTCATCCACGGTTTTAGGTACTCTTTTCACATCCAGATTGTACTCTTAGATTCTTTCAAGTTGATGGGTTAAATTTTAAATCTCCAGATTAGAATCTCCTTAGAAACACCTCTGACAGGAAACTACCAGAGAACCTCCCCTCAGCTAAAATGATAAATGCTCTCCCTTATCAGAGGTAGGGGACAGGAAATGAAACGAAGACATAAGACTGATGTTTCCCAGAAGAAACCAGCAAATTCTTAGATGCTAAAGCTGCCCGTGGACAGACAGCCAAGACGCACACAGGCCAGCAGCACTGAGAGGCATGGATTTACAGAAGCAGGAATATATTCTACCAAATAATTAGTTGTGCTGGAACTCGATTTCTCGGGAAACAAAAGTCAGTGTCCTGTCCCAAAGGAAGTTGCTGAAAATGTTCCTCAGTGCCCCAAGTCTTCAATTATGGTAACTGAGGCCTGGGTCCAAAAGCTCCTGTTCAAGGACATTTCTGCCTTGAGCTGCTAAGCATCAGACAGGTCAGGAACAGAGCAGGGGGGAGCAGTCCGAGTTTGGAGCTGCTGCCTGAAGTCCCCACTCTCTCTGAAGAGGAATTTCACAGCAAGAACCTGCAACACCAACCCACATCATACCAGGACAGCCAACGCTACCCCAGAGGAAGAAAGGGTGGATGGACACAAGTCTGGCTGGGTAAAGACAGCCAGGAACTGGAGACCCATTTGGATTGGGACCTCCATCAAGAAGAAAGGAAAAGGGCAAACTCGCCCATTTATCCCGAACTGGTGACTACCAAGGTTCACAAACTGCTTTAAAAAAAAACAAGACAGAGGTTGTTTCTGGAGGTAGAGCTTAAGACCTTCCTGTTTGATGCACAACAACTTGTTAACTGCTTAAACCTTCAAATACATAAGTGCCCCAGGATTTAATTTATCTTTCTGCTCTCCCATTTCTCCCTGTAACATCTCCTTTATACAGCCCCCTTACACTTCACTACATGCTGTTTTCTCCCAACATGTGGCCACACCAGTCATCCCAGGCTAAGAGGCTGCTGGACCAGGAAGACTGTGAAAGCCGAGAGATGAGGGTATGGAGGAGCTCTTGGGGATGATCAAGTAGGACTAGCTCCTCCTCAAGCTATCAATAGAGTTCCATTTTCTAGAACCCTGTTCAGGAAGGGATTTCTGGAAAACTGGAAAAGTTGGCTGGAAAGCATGTAAAGTTTTGGCTCTATAAAGCACCAGCCTCTCACACTTAAAATCCACAACAGAATCCAACAACGACTTGTTTTTTTTCCAAGTGCCACTTCAGCACATCAGGGCAAGAAAATATTTCTGCAACTTCAGAACCCTCAACATGCAAGAAGTGTCCTGATGGCATGGACTGCCATCAAGTAGGGGTGTCGTCTCCTTTTAGAGGAATGAAGACCCTGAGCAGGGAAGAGTTGTGAGCATGGGCATACAAGCAGGCTCAAGTCGGCTCCAACCCAGTGGTTCTCAGCCTGTTTGCCACAAGGGGCCATACTTGCAGCTCTCAATGTTACCTGGGCCGCACCCACACAACTTACTTCCCGTGTAGCCATTTAACAGGATGTCCCAGGGGCTGCAACAGTGTCCCGATTGGGCTGCATGAGGCACGCAGGCTGAGAACCAGACTGCTCTAACCCAATACTTGTGGTACACTGCAAATACGTTATAACAGTTGTTGACTGAGAGGAAAGGGAGTGACAGGGAGATGAGAGAATTGAAAGCAAGTTTTTTAGAAGCAGGCAACTACAAAATCTAATGGAAGGGAGGTTCCTCTTTTTCTCCTTTTACTTTTTCCAAGATGTGACATACCCTCAAAGGACACCCACTGGGATGGGAATGCATAGAGAAGGAAAGCACACGTGCAGAAAGCCAGTCACATCCAGGTGTTGTTTTACTTTTGCCATGACAAGAACAATGTATATTCCCATAATCTAAGAAATATGGTTCAGGTTTTGCTTGCTTAGATAGGGGGAAAAAACAGGACTGCATGCAAGTAAAAATATGGACCAACTCACTCAATTCTACAGTTAACAGAACTGAAGCAGGATGTAATAAAATGTTGTGAGAGCATCTTTTAATGGAAGCCATACTTACTTTTTTAGAAACCCACTCCTAAAGTGAAGCCTAACAGCATACAGTTCAATAACTTCTAGAAAATGATCCAGGACTGGAATTCCCATGGCAGAAAATGCTTTTCTCTTCATTTTTAAGAGTTACCACAGATATTGCCCAGTGTTTTAGAGTACACTGGGCATAGGGATATGCAATTCAATTTGAATGGCCTATGCCCATATGAATGATACTGTGTCTGCTGTGGTTCCCCTGCTTTACCTGTGGCAGGTTAGAGTGGTAGGTATGTGTGGTGTCAGGGTTGACAGCAGTCTATGTAGAGCTTAGATTATGGTTTCTATAGGATGGTTTGGATAGGGACGATCCTGCTTCAGGCAGGAGGTAGAACTAGATGACCTATGAAGGTCCCTACTGGGATCCCCTACTTCTTGGATCCCATGATTCTATGACTTTGACCCCAGAGTTATTAAAACATGCTAAATAAGTTATTGTGGTGGAAACATTCAATTTCCCCCCTTCATCCCAGTGCATTTACACGCATATATACGAGGCGTGCAAGGGGTCTGGAGTGACTGAATGAAGCTTACCTCAGCTGAGACTGCAGCTTCCCCGCTTTATTTATAAAGTCTTCCCAAGCTGGGTAGCTTCCCTGCAAGAAAAGAAAGGAAACAACAACAAATGTCATTTTGGACATTCAAAGTTCACGTGATAATATGACTGACTACAACAATAAATGTAGTCAGTTTCTGCTAATTAAGCCTTGAACACATTTTTCTAACAATTTATCTGCCACCCTGTTTAAACAAACACATGAACCTAAAAACAAGACTAAAACTTTGGTTGGTCCTCAATTTATGCAACCCATCCGTTGAACACAAGCAGCAGAGTGAATACTAAATATAGGGGCCAAGAGACCAAGAGTCCATCAGAGACTTTTATGAGCCTAGAAAAGTCAATTAGAACCTGATTTTTAATATTAAAGTGTCTAAAGAACATCTAAAAATCTAGGTCTGAGGTTCAGGGAGACTAAGGTTCTCCATCTGGGAAATGAAGATAGTACTACGTTACCATATTTCACAAGGGTATCACGGACATGAGCAGCATTAAGAGACGATGAGCTGGGATACCGTGTTAATGTGGTTGCATAAATACCTAAAGATAGAAGACAGACTCCCAGTGCCTGTCACTGCACCTATTCCTTGTGGCAAATACCAGGTCCCAGTTCTCCTTTCTAGAGCTTCTCGTGCAATTGTGCCAAGTTACCAGAGGAGACCTCAAAAGTATTATCTCCCAAGGTAACACTAGAAAGCTCAAACCAGAAGAGGAGAAGTACTGGAAGAATGCAGAAGATGGGGCTCTTGCAACAGCTGGTTTTTACCTGTAGCAGTTGTTTCTGGAGTAGTTCATGACTGACCTGGGAAATGACTTCAAACTAGAACTGGGAATGAAAAGGCCAATGATATTTTGGGGCATTTCTGAAGTATATCAAGTCTTCCTTCTCTAAAACTTCCTGTGAACTTTTTATGGCTTCTCAATACAAAAACCTTGACACTTTTTTTTTCTTTTGATGGGGGCTGGGGATGGAGTTATGAAAAAAGCAAAGCATACTAAACAAACAGGGTGTCAGTTTTTAAACTTTTCATACAACCAACAAACAAGTTCAAAGTCTTTGTTTTGACCAAAATGAGCCAATCTACTCCAGAGTACAGGTAACCTCATCTTTTACTCATCTTTCCCTTGTCATCCTTAAAATTCCAATTGTCTGAGGGATAAAAAGCAAGGTTCATTTTAATACATTAGAAGACACACACTTGACCCAAAATATTAGTATGGTTAAACTTAGGTAAGACAGATACCCAAAGCTAAAATTACTACATGCTACAAATGGAGTTGAGGCTAGTAACATCTATTCACCCCAACAGGTGTCAATTGTTTCCGTCAAATTGGACAGGAAAATACTTATTATTTGTATTACCATAATGCCCAGCAGCTCATTCCAGAGCTGTACATCATTAAGACAAAAGACAATAGATGGATACAGAGGAGATAAAATGGGAAAGAACGAGGAAACAACAAAACAATACTGTTTAGAATAATAGCCAGTGGTATTAGCACACCGCTGGACTAACCATTGCCAAGCATCCCCACCCCCACCCAAAAAAAGAAACAACAAACCAATTAGTCTTCAGATAGGGCATTACAACCAGAGGTCACCCCACCCTCTTGCATGAATTCTGTACCAGGACTGCCCTTTCACTTTTCTGCTTATTGACATACATGGCAGCAAATCAAGTTAGGTTAGGTCCCTTACGGTTCTTATCGCCTACAGGCCATCAGATCGTAAGAATAAGAACCACACCCAACTCTCCGTGGAAGCAACAACTCGAGCTCACGCCCTAAGATCCCAAGTGAGAGGATGAGTATCTATCTCAATAAGTCTGACAAGATTTGCACTGCCCAATAAAAACAGAGATCTAATAGAAGAGCTGACTTTTCACCCCAACATTTAAAAAAAAAAAAAAAAAAAAAGAGCCATTTTATTTTTTGTTTGAATCTACAGTATACAAGGAGATGGGTACAAGACTGTAGTAGTCCCCATTCAAAAAAGCTTTGTAAAAATATTCAATTTCATGTATAATTGTAACTCAAGAGTTCCCGAGGACAAAAAAGTTCCAAATATTATTTCAACTCAGCTTATTAAAGGCTCAGAAACTACATTTTTGACAATACTTTGTTTTACATGGTTAGTGAACTGATGGGAATACATTCCCCAGGTTTGAGAAATGTCAGCAGAGAAAGACCCCACCATGAAGCTTACCACACAATGACATTTTCAAAATGTTCAGACACTTGAATCTGAAGGCAAAATCCTGACCCAGTTGAAGTTAACAGTTTTGGCACTAACTTTAAGGAAGATGGGATTTCACTGCAAGAGTTATTTCATGCAGTGCCTTCTAGTCAGCAAGGCCCAATCTTGTTCAAAATGAAAGAAAATGAGTCCGTTTTATAGTTTTCATATCCAGCGTTATATTGGAAACTTTGTTTTGTTCTGTTATAGCTAATGGCTCTGTGTAGTTTGCACTGGTATAACACAGGTTACACAAAAACTTTACCAAACCAAGGCCAGACTACACATCTGAAATGCAAGCATTTGAAAAACCCCAATAAAGTCCTCAGAACTATTTACATACCTAAAAAGTCAGAGACACAGGTAAGCCCTTTACTGAATCCAGGCAGTGTCATCTATAACCCCTGAACAGGCATTTTACTTTTGCCACACAGCATCATATGGAAAAGGGAAGGAAACAACACAACGGGGAAGGAAACTCAGAGCTAAACCAGACTTTTATTGTTAGACCCTTTACCATCTTCTGAACACTAGCAACAACATAAAAACACTTCTTTAAATTTAATGCACTACCCATAAGACAAAGCTGAAGAATCCTTAACTAAAGAAATGGTAGAACATTTATACTGACTTCATCATCAACATCAAACAGCCATGGATGGGGGGGAAAAAAACATGACTCAGGGGCACAATAAGATATACTGCCTCAAAGATGAGCCTTTACAGGTGCATCCAGACAGGCACGGATGTGCAGTATGCAGCACCACTGACCCATCTGCAGTGCCACATACTGCACATGCCACACATGCAGGCACTCCTAGCACTGCTACTTTGTGGCACCAGGAGTTGTTTGACCCCAGGATCTCAAACACATGCACACACACAAACCCACCCTCCCCCACAAAAACCCCACAAAAAACAAACCCACGCCTAAAAAAAGCGAGGCAGCACACATGGTGGCAGTGCACACCACCCAGAACTGGAGCCTGGCCACACTCCAGCTGCAGGATCACTGCAGCAAGGGCTCCCAGAGGCCCTGAGGATGCTACGCAAGGGTGCTGGGGCCAGCACAGTTCCTGGCCCCAGCCTCCCCTTCTCCACCTAGGGCAATGTGCTCCATGGCAAAATGCGCATGGCATTGGTGTTCCCCGGGGACAAGCAGCAGTGGCACACATTGTGCCATTTGGGCCAGGAAACGCACATGTTCCCGCTCATGGGGATGCACTGTAGGGGTGCAACAAGCAGATAATTTAGCTAGACAGAGAGGGGTTGCACAGGAACACTTAAGCTACACAGAAATTTAATTAACAAGAGCAGAGTTAGGTTAACTCAAGCTGCAAACTAATTTGCATCTCCACTGCTTTTCTAACCTGGTCTCCTCTACATCACAAACATCTGCCAGTATTGCTATGCTGTCCTGGGGAAGAGAGAGAGATCATGCCTGGCAGAGAACTTATCAGTGCCAACAAAACCCCTGGTCTATATGAAGCTGTGCTGGCAGGAGGAGGCTTGCATCTAAGTTTCTGCTGTTTCTTGCAATTCCTTCAGTGGACAAAGTTGCAATAAGAGTGGTAACAGAGATGGTTTATGTAGACGAAGGCAGAGTATGAGCAAGCATCACCTAAGCTTCAAACCATACCCCCAGAATGGCTGGATAGCTTGAATTTAAAGCATGACAATGCCAACTAGAGATCTGTACGCTGGGATGGGAGCTAGGTTAGTGGCGCTGCTCGAGTTATACTCCCAGTCTTTTTCAACAGTTGTCCTAGTTTCATATTACCAGTGACTCTTATATGTATATCTGCAGAAAGGCCCAATATTAAAATGTGTAAGAAAGAGGCCCTTCCTCTTATCCCTACAGATGGGTTGTGCAGGTCTAACACATCATATTGAGGAAGCTTGCTAGTGCTCTAGCTGCAACTGTTCCGTGGGTAAAGAGAGAGCTCTTGGTCTGGAACCTGCCAAACATTTATTTTAATAAACTAAGTAAACACATGGCCATGAATATAGGGAAGAATAATTCATAGTGTCTGCATCTAATGAGGAAGAGAAAGTCTTCAATATGAAAAGACCTGGACTATAATGTTGTATCTTAAGCCAGAGCTGTCACCATTTAAAATAGAAGAACCTATTTATTTAATTAATAAATGCCATTTCCTTAAACCTGTTAGTATTACTTCAAACGCCATCTCAGCAGTAGCTGCTGCTGTTTCAGGACATGCCTACATACAGTCCATGCATTATGTATGTGTATGCCAGGCACCTTCCAAGTACTGACAATTAACAGCAGGGCCTAAGGGCCTACCAGGTTCTCAAGCAAAATACAAGCTGACAAGTAAAGATACCAAAGCAGCCTAATTATACTGCCATTTCAATGGCAGTACTGTGCTGTTAACTGCACCTCCATGTTTTCTAGGGACACATACAGTTCAAATATAACTTGAGAAGGAGAAGGCTTTGGTCATCTGGCCAAAATGCATCACAAAGAAATCAAGATCAAAATAGACAACTGACACTTCAACAAAGCTTGTTTCTCATTTTTAAGGATTAGGCCCAGCCAGCACCCAGGTATTGCACCGATTCAATGAAATGGTTCAATTCAATTCAATTCAACTGCCTTAATTATATTTATACAACTACTTTCGGTGAAGGAGTCTTAAACCCAGCCCAAGAATGGCTGATCTTAACTTCAATTCATCACAGCTTTTGGTACCAGAACAGCAGTCAGTCCATTCAGTCGCACTTTAACCCTTTGGGGACTGATCATCTACCAGCTAGCAATAATCTCATTTTCCAGCAGTAGTTTCTTTGTGGTGGTTTCTACCATCATACACAACAATATTTGAACAACCCCTTCAGCCAGCCAGAACTTGCTTGATTTTTCTACTGCTCTGACCTTTCCCCTGCAAATCTTACAAAACAAACGTTTAACTTTCACAAGCCAACTCTCAGAATCAGCTCTTCCAAACCCAGGATGGCAATTTCATCATCTCTCTCAACTCCCCGCTTCTCACCCATTTAATGACATTCAAGTCTTTTGTGCATTACACTGCACATCCCTTTAGACCCTCCAAACAAATGCTTCCAACAATATAATCTTAAAAAGACCGGGTGCCCTGGGCTCTTTCTGAAAGTAGTGACAGCTTCACTTCACAGGAGCTCACTGCATGCTGTTAAACACTTCCCAGCTGTTGGGAAGGAGGATAAGCAGGGTCAGCAGAGTAAGATTTACAAGACACAGATGGAGAAGAGAGCCTCTTGTGATTACAGTACTAATGGAGGATCTGGGCTGAAGTCTCTCTTCTCTGCCACAATTTTACTGTGCAACCTTGGACAAAATTACCTTGCCATCCTATGTTCCCTACGTTTATAAGGGTGGAGTAACAGCACCTCCCAATCTTACAGGGGCTTTGCAAGAGTAAATATCCGAATAGTGATGGGCACAATCTATCTGCACAGATAAACCATCCATTAAATTTAATCCTGAGAAATAATCATTGCAATATTCATTACTTTTTTAATTTGAAAATCTGACTATAACCAATTTGCTTTGACTAAGCATACAAATGTGATTTCAGGCCACTCTGGAAAACAAAGAATGCAGCATTTTTCAGTGTAATGTTTCCCCACAGTTATCTCTGAAATCAGAAATTGCAAAAGGCACAAACAGCTGATAAAGGAAATCAATTTTTTTTCCTTTAAATGTCAGAGTCATTTGAGCTCAAATGTTATCTGTAAAAGCGGCAGTCTTCCTTTATCTTTTAACCCCTGTTCAGCAAGAAGAAAATACTGCAAGGAAGCGCAGCTGTAGGAAACAAGGTCCTAAATCCTCTATTCAGTAATCCCACAGCTTTAAAGAACAGCCAGTCATTTATTTGCAGGGCTCTGGTTTGTTTGATTTTTTCTTTTAATGTTTTTGTTGAAAAAGAAAAATAAATAAATAAATAAAATAAATATTACTACTATATATATATATATAGTATTATAATAAGATATATATATAAAACTACTTTGTTATCTGGGGCCTGTTTCCCCAAAAGTACCTACATGCATAGTTTTTCAGCTTTAAAGGTCACACATATTATGTTTTTCTTTTAAATTAATATTTTATAATCATAGTAAAATACTCCAAGGTATACTTCATAATGATATGCCTTGGCACTTAGCAGTGCTCTGCCTTTGGCTGCATGCCTACCAACCAAGGCATATCATTATGAGGCAATAAAACAGCATCATCCCATCTTATTGCTTAATTAGTTAGTTTATAATAGTGATTAGTTATAACATGGGTGAGTCTTCTCCTTGGGTCAGGCAACTAGTCTACTGTGAATTGTGAGAAGGGCACTGTCCTAACCTCTCACCGCCAAATGACTAGGCTTGCAGCATGAAAGAGTATGCCTCCCCATCAGTATTTGGTCAGTCCACAATTAAAATAACAATGTACCTTCAGGGACACACACAACAGCAAAATAATCTGAAGGTCCTAGGCCAGGGGTAGGCAAAATAGCCAATCCAGCTGGCAGCTGGACTCCATCTCCCAGCAGCCCCTACCTGCATGGCTTGGGCCAGTCTCCATGGAGACCCCAGCTGCACCTGCATGGGAAAGCTCAAGACAGGGGTTGCCATGGAGACCAACCACAGCCACAGTGGCAGTGCAGTGGCAGAACAGCACTGGGGGCTGCCCCATCGCAAGATCCCAGCAGCTCCAGAGCAGCCCCCTGCTCTGCTCTGCCAGCATGGCTATGGCTGGTCTCCATGGCAACCCCAACCTGAGCTTTCCCATGTAGGTGAGGCTGAGGTCTCCATGGCGAGCAGCCCAAGCCAGGCAGGCAAGGGCTGCTGGGAAATGGAGTCCATGGCCAACCAGATCCAGCCCATAGGCCAGACTTTGCCCATCCCCGTCCCAGGCTAAACTGGTGGAGCTCTTGAAGGTCCTCAAGCCTCAGATGTGCCACACTCAGGTCTACTGGCATGTGGAGAAATCCTGACACACTAACCACACTCTGATCACAGACTTATCAATAGTCACAACTTCTTTTGGACAGCTGAAGTCATTTTTGAACCGCTAGGCATAAGTGGCATAGAAGGCAAAGAGTGCTCAGGTTATTCCCAAAGTCCTTGAATAGCAGACTTGTTTTACCAACAAGTCCCATTTATGCCTGCTTCTGGGTTCCACATAAGAGTTCAGTGGAAACTCAACTCAACCCACTTTAAACCCAGTGCTGCTCAGGTACGTTTAGCAAACAGCTTCCAGCCCTGGAGTGAAAGAAAAAGCATGGGAAAAGCTAACACATGTAGTCATAAATCTGCAAGTGGGAAAGGTTTGTGCATTGGTCACTCAGTGGCAGATTCGGAAAGACAATGTTTGACGTATAAAAAGTGACTGAGTGAACCACTTTCATATTATAAAGCAAACACTACATAAAGGAGAAAAGAATATTTTAAAACTGCTTTCTTTCCTTTTAGGCTAACACATTGATAGACTTTGAGAATAATCTTGATTTTGGTTGCTTCTATCTAGGAATAGCAAGCTTTAGAAGAGGAAATAGTTATTTTATCCAGTGAATGGGACTGCTCTGGTTTCTCCAAAATTACCATCCAGATACAGATGCATTAAGTGAGAGTAGATTTGCTGAAGGGTGTCACACTTACTGAAATTAGATCCAGCCACCAGGCTGAGACAGAATCCACAGCGCTGGAACTGGGTTTGTTATCCTAGATAAACCTAACAGCCTGACAACTTAACAGAAGGAATAGTTATGTGCCTCTTTCTACTTCAAGGGAGGAGAGGGGGAAGCCTCTCTCTAATAGCTTATATATTGACACATTGCAACTGAGAGAGAGAGAGAGAGAGAAGGTGATGGAAAGTCCTTAAAAAGCAATTTAAAGCATATGCACACTCTCCCCTATGCTAAATAAAATGTTTAGGTGGCTCCAGTCCTGGTGTCAGCTCCTATGAGACGGACCAATGATGACGGCAGCAAAGATGACAATGAGGGAGACAGCAAGCTGAGGGCAACAAGCAATGATATCACTCTTCATGACTCCCAGTTCCCACTCCCTACCCAATATGCCCCCGCTTCCTACCAGCCAAGTTTATCACCACAATCCTATTCTACGCAAGACCTCATGCCATATTTTTCACTGGAGTATCCATCGGAGTGCATATTAAGCAACAGGACCACCATGTCTGTTTATACACATGAATTACTAAATTACTACTAGTAAAGTCGTGGAAGTTAGCACTTCTCACTGTTAGTCAGTGACTTCCACAGCTGTATCATTATACTAAAAAAAACCCTTAAAGGCAGGTATAACACTGATGCTAAACTTCACACCCTAATAACACCCCCCCAAACTGTGAATCCATCTGTCCAGCAGTTCAGTACTCTGCTCCTAACCGCAAGTCCTTGAAATAAGAGGAACACAATCTTATCTATCAGTTAAAAAAAAGCTTTCACAATTATTAAATGGCATTAACAGGAGTCCTATAGCATAATACTGCCACCAATTAGACTAAGGGCACTAGGTGTTATGTGCTGTATTTAATAAGGGTACACAAAAAAGCAAAGTTGGCTACATGAAAAACATTGTTCCACATAAAAAAACATTGTTATTTCAAAGAAATGGAAATAGCCAAAACAGAAATAAGCAAACAAGCAGCCATAACAAGATGGCCTCAGAAAAGGACCTTGACCATTGAGATGTATCAACACGTGGTAAGATACAGTGGCCATGGCCAACTAATCAATTTTGCTAATCCAGTAACATCAGGTGCTTAAAAAAAAAAAAAAAAGCAAGATAGCTATGGTTGGGCACATAACCAGCTCTGACAACAGGAATTATAAAACCAGGCTATAACCAGCTCTGACAACAGGAAGTATAAAACACAGGCAAATACGCTGCACGTTTCTCCCAACCCACAGAAGGGTCTGTAATGCAAGGAGCTCTGCAGTCCAATGCATGAAAGCCCACATCAGCTCTTGCAAGACATCTGCCATCACCTTAAAAAGGTGCCACACCTCAGAAAGAATAATCAAAAATACAAATACAAAATGGATGACACCCAGCTGAATGGCAGCACTATGGATTTAGGAGTCTTGGCAGATGACAGGCACAGCACACATCTCTGATACAGCTGCAAAAAAAGGCCAATCAATAGAAGCATTAGGTGCAAGACATAGGTGGCAATAGTGCCTCTACTCAGCACTGGTTAGGCCTCACCTCAAGTTGTGCGCGCAGTTCTGGGCTACACATTTTAAAAAGAGATGTGGAGAAGTTGGAGAAGATCCAGAGGCAGGCAACAAAAAACAAAACAAAACAAAACAAAAAAAAAAATGATAGGTCTTGAAAGACTAGTCATACTAGGTGAGACTGAAGGAAGTAGGCATGTCCAGATTGCAGAGAAAGCACTTAAGACGGGATGTGATAGCAGTCTTCAAATGCTTGAAAGAAGGGCTGCCAGAGAGAGGAGGGAAAACATCTTTTCTCTCTTGCTGCAGAGAGCAGGATGAGGACCAATAGCCTGAAGTTGCAAAGCAGGTTTAAAACGGATATCGGGGAAAAACTTCTTCACTGTTAGAACAGCGAGGCAGTGGCAGACTGCCTGGGGAAGACATGGACTCTCCATCTCTGGAGGTATTCAAGAGGAGGTTGAACAGGGAATGGTCAGGGATGATCCAGGAGCAGTTACGCGCATGTTTGACTATGTACATTTCCATGCTTCTGCGCTTCCAACATGGGGCCAGGAGGGAATTTTTTCCCCCACTCCTGCTGTTATATGCATGAGGGGCATTTTGGGTGGCAGCTGCAGCAAAGGCTGGGTATTTTCACTGAGGCACACCAATGCTCCTGCTGAGATTTAAGCCTGGAGAGGGTCTTTTCCCCTCTGCTCAGGGTCAGACCGACTGCCATGTTTACAAATCAGAAAGGAATTTTCCCCATGGTCAGATTGGTACAGACTGGGGGGAAGGAGGAGAGAAAGTGTCTTCCTCTAACAGGGAGTGTGGCCATCTTCCTTGGATTTCTCAAGTATATTTTAAGACCTTTTGCAGCAACAGGACATTGGCTACCATGGTCCCCCTGCTTTACCTGTGGCAAGTAAGGGCACTATTTTGTGGTTGTATCAGGGTTGACCGTGTAGTTCTGCTAATAGTTTAGACAATGGATTCTGTGCGGGACGCTTTGGACAAGGACAATCTTGCCTCAGACATGGGCCTGGACTTGATGATTTCTGGAGCTCCCTTTCATAGACTCAGAGAGGTAGGGCAGGGTCTTTGAACTAAGAGAAAAGACCAGCCCCACAGGAAATTCAGTCACTTCGGTTAAAGCTTAGTAACTTAGAACAAATTTTCCTTCCCCCTTTATTTATTTTCCATATGCTGCATGGCTTGTTCACTTTTTAGGTTAGAAAACATAAAAACATTTTAAATACATTCAAGCACCTACTTGATGGAGCTATTTTTGGTTGTCTCCCAACTATGCATTAAGTTGGGGGACTACCATCTTCCAATAAACCAACATGAAAACTTCAGCTGTCTGAAAACATTTCATCTCGTATGCAGGTCTATAGCTATGCAAAGCACATCTATTTGAGGGATTTCTTGTTTTAATTTATTCATTCTTGTCTTAATGAACCACATTTAATTTCTGCTGCCTTTGTTATCAGTTTGTATCTTGTTTAGGCACAAGCCGTTTTGACAATTCAGTTCTCCCATCACCCACACATTCCCCTTTTCTAAACCTCACTATTAATATTCTAGTTATTGAATCATCTCTCCAAGTTCAGCAACATCAAATACATTATATGCCCTGTCATGAAAGATCCTGACACTGCAAAACAAAACAGGAAAGAGCTCAAAATGAAATTTAAATCCAAGCATGTTAAATAGCAGTTTCAGTCCATGGTTTAAAAAGAAAATTAAAAACTATCCACTTTGGTTCTCATGGGTCGATATAAAAGTTAAAACATACCATTAAACAACAGGCCAACTTTCCTCTTAGCAATATAACAAAGCTTGAGAAATCTAATGTGGGACGAGCTTTCTAAAATGTGCAGTGTTACAATTTACAAAGCCAGACTCAAACAAAGCCATGGTCCACACAGTTGAGTATCTGGTCCAACAGTGGCCAATGCTATAAGCTTCAGAAAAAAGACAAGCAAGTCCACTAAAGCAAATTCTCACATCATTGCCTAAGTGCAAAAAAAAGCTTTAACTTCCAGTACTGGGGGGAAGCTTGTATCTAAAAGCATGAGGGTTTACATACTTTCCAATTTTTTTTTTTCTTACTTGTATTTAACTGCTATATAATGATTGTTGTTGGGATTGCGCAATACCGCCTGGTTCCTCTCATACTTGCCTGCCATGACTTTGATCTTATGTAGGGAGGAAGGAGATTGGTATATTATTACCGATGGTATTCGCAGAGTAACCCCCGAGACAGGTCACATCAATCTACAGATTTATTCTTTTTCGTTTGCAGCTGCTCAAGGTGCAGGCAACAGCCTCCTCAATTTTCTCCTGGGCACGGCCGTTGGCTTTGGTACAGATCCCCACCAATGAGAGCCTCAAAGGCAAGTAACTGCTGCCATTTTCATGCCGCTAATTAACTCATTAGCAAGGCACAGTTTCTATGTCCTTGAACCTTCTCCAGCGTCTTTTGCCTGGAAGAGCCCCCCAGTTATCCTCTCTCTTTGCCGGGGCTGGCCATTACAGCCCGGGCTCAGCCTCACCTGTTTTCAGGGATTCATCCCTGTCTCTCCCAAGCCCGCACCGCTACTTATTCCCCATAGTTGGCTTGTTAGCAGCTGCGCTAGTTTCACCGTCTTCCCTTCAACGCTCTAGAGACTGGAGCGGCTTCAGCTGCTCTCCCAAAGCTAATGCTGGTCTCTCCCAACTGGGACCCCTCTCTGGTCAAAGGGAGCTCCCGCTGA
>NW_005842315.1:1425541-1434139 GCF_000455745.1 Alligator sinensis
CTTGGGCCCCCCCGCAGTGGCTCCAACTTCCAGTAAGTATCCCGTCTCCAGCTGTCCTGCCGGCCTTCCAATGCTCAAAGGCATTCTCCCAGGGTCCCGCCTCTGGTTTTACCCCCGGGATCCCGGGTCCATCAGCCAATCATTATCTAGGTGGAGAATCCTCTCCACCTGACTGGGTATTGTTACTCATGGTTCCCGGGTTTTAGTCTAAGTAACAGGACTCCTGCCAGAGACCCTGTTACAATGATAATTTTTTTTTTTTTTTTAAATCAGCACTGAAGTCAAGAAATGTGCTAATCTGACAGCAATGTACATAGAGTAATAAAAGATGTACATAGAGTAATATCTGCATTGCATGGAAACATTATTTCTTTGCATCTGCTTTTAAATTTGCCACCTTTTGATTTCCCTGAGCATTCCTATGCTCTTCTGCTACAAGAATGAGAAAGTCCGTTTGAATAAATTGGACTTTAGACCAGCAGGTGCCAACCTTTTTTTGACAGATGTGCCACAAATTATCCCTGCACCTTCTGTGTACCACTCTAATAACTTTCTCCTACCCAGTCTTCCTGTGCTTTCTGTTCCCTGCCCTGTGCTTCCTGCCTGATCTGATGCTCTGCTTCCTGTTCTATGCCCATCTGACACTGTACTGCCCGTCCTCTCCAAAATCTGCCATATGCCACACACAAAAGCTTCCTGTGCCACCAGTGGCCACCCCTATTTCTGACCATTCACAGCCAGCAAAAACATTATCACATTAAATGAAACCAAAAAATAATACAGAGATCTCTATTATTTCTATATTTCCAAAGTACTATAAAATAATGAATTCTTTAGGTATGGAAATGCAGTCACCTTCACAGTGAAATTTGACAATTGAATAGAGTGCAGCAAATGCAAACTATTATTTAAAGGGAAGAAGGAAATATGGATCAGAGGCAACTTTAACGTTAGAGACTCCTTTTCTTTGTTCGATTACCTTGAGATAAAACTCTCACCCCAACACGGTTCCTAAACTGAACCAATGACAAAGTACATTCATTCTCCTGTGCTTACGTTATTCATGGATGTCAAGTCAACGCAGTGTCCTGAATGACTTGGATCACAAGCCAATATGTCCACCTGCTATGCCAAAAAGGATGATGTCACACTTACACTGCCTCTGGCATGATGTTACTACAGAATAACGGAACAGAAGGAAATGAAGCTCTGAATAGCCCTTTTTATAAAAAAAAACCCAATATATTGATTAATTAGCAAACCTAGTAATAATATAGGATGATAATTAGGATGCATCATATACATTCACACATACAAACACAAGCTGTTTGTAAGTGTCCTACTATGAAAATCCCTCCCAAACATATTAGGATGACTACATTTTGGCCAGAAGTCTACCGGAACGTTCCTCTCAAATGGAAGGTCATTTAAAAGGGGGGAAAAAAAGGGACCAGCTGCAGCTGGTGAAGCACCTGGCCTCTTATCCAAGGTGGTGTGCTGCAAAGAGCTGTTTGCACAAGAGGGTGATTCTAGAAAAGGATTCTAGGGAAAGCGTGTTTGTTCCACGTTCTTCCATTCAGATGAGAATGGCAAGTTTGTGAGCAACTTTGAATAGGGGATTCCTCCACAGAGACTCATCAATACAGCCTTTCATCCACCGTATTGTTATGAAATAGCTTCCGAGTACGCACAGCAGGCACTTAAACCCACAATATTTCAACTAGATCAAAACTAAGATAATTAAAATATCAAGAGGCACTCATTCAAGTTAATGCATAGAGGGTAGTCTCAAAGCAATGCCAAGGGCTATGGCCTGGTAACTCCATTAACTGCAATGGGATTCGATCCGTTCAAATTTTACCCAATCCCTTTGAGAATAAAGTTTATTAATAACAGTGCCAACCACCTGTTCCATGTGCATTAATATATTAATGGCTGACCAGCTTCTCCTACAAAAGTCTAACTCGGTTCAAAATATGCCATAGAATTAACACGATCATTCCAACAAAAAAAACCCCACAGAAGAATTGGGCTTTTGCTTGTGCACCAAACTTTTAACACATTTTTCATCAGATGGGTACTAAATGATGTCCAGGGCCAGAGACAGTGGATCATCTATTTCTATTCCCCAGATTTTGAGAGACACCCCTTTTGGCCAATTCTGGACACAATCGGAAAGGTCTCTTTCAGGTAGGCAGATCCCAAGCTATATAGGGCTTCATTCTTTGGGTGGCTTCCCAATTCAGTGGCACACCACTGGTTTATCCCAAGGAATTTCTTCTCCCCGAGCTGCACACTTATGCCAAGTCTAAGCACAGAAAATTTCAGAGGTTATCACCCTAAAACAAGGGTTAATAATAGAAGTGCCAATGACTTAACTATTTAGTCACTGAAATCTGAAGCAACTTAATATTCAGAGCCTGACAGGGGGGAAAAAAAAAAAAAAAAGGAGTTTGGGGGCTACTTTAGAAAGTATATGCTTGGGGCTGAGATGAATCATTGATCTCACTTGGCTCACTGCAGGATTTGAATTTCTCCAGAATGATAATCATTGGTTTCGGTTTGCATAGGCTACCATTAATGCCAGTACCCTCACACAGATGTGCTTTAAACAGCTACTACAACACATACTAGATGTTTCAGCTAGCACCCCAAGACTAACGTCACTGGTCTGATCTGCCTCAACTCACTATTGGCAGGGAGGGGGAGAAATGCAGAGTGAACCAGCCACTATGGATTCTTCATTATCTTCAGATTAAACATAATCCTTCAGATTAAAACGCTCAAGCTGCTCTATTAAAACACAGGAGCAGTGCCCAATGGCTTTGACTTCAGATGAACATTTTGGAGGCAGAAAGGACTAAGAACTGTCACAATCAGAACTAGATACGGTTCTGCATATATCATCTGCTGTACCAGCAAACAAGAAGACCTCATACCAGGGAACAGCAATACAGCTTGAACCCCTGACAAAAGATTTATTAGATGCATGGTCTAAGCACAGTACGAAAAGCCAGGACCTCCACAGCATTCAAACCCAATTCTACCACTTACTCCTTTACCAAATGACCAATCCTTACCTTGGCCTTTTCAGAAAATGGGGTAATTGCTCCTGTGAAGGTAGGTGTTAATGTCTGTAGACATTTTCCCTTTTTGAAGAAGAAAAGTGCTACAGAGCAGATCCTACAACCTACTTAACATCCCAACTCCAGTCCGGCAGTTTACATCAGCACGCAAACAGTCCTGCTGGCTTCAATAAATTGCTTGTGTGCTTAATGTTCTGCAACCACCTAAGTGCTATACTAGACTGAGGCCAGCGATTGGCATTTTACTGAAACCCTGCATAATGCTATGCTGAAAAAAAATGGAGCATAACTGAGGAATCAAGCTCGCTTTAGCTAGTGACCTTTCTGAGGGACTCCTTACTAATTCAGAAACCCCCTGATTTGGTGGGTTT
The DNA here is from genome assembly GCF_000455745.1 of Alligator sinensis. NCBI lineage: Eukaryota > Metazoa > Chordata > Crocodylia > Alligatoridae > Alligator > Alligator sinensis. The sequence continues at coordinate 1,428,999 of NW_005842315.1, forward strand.
GACCTAGGCCAATATACCATTCAACTGCAATTCTCATTCTATTGTTCTGCTCTGCAATTATGGACTTTTTTCCTTCCTACCCTGTGCATTAGTCCTTGTACTGGGCATATCCATGGAGATATCACTAGTTCCCTCCTGCTTAAAAAGTAGGATTTGTAATTTCACAAACACCAAGTCAGATTATTGGTGCTCCATCACTTGTAGCAACAAGTTTGCATTGAAGAGACATGCCTACGCAGCAAAGCACTTTATATTTTATGCTGCTGATTTTATTACGTCTTTTCAAGATTCAGAAGTGAGGAAGCAGCGAACTCGGAAAAACAACATCATTCGTTATGTATTAACTAGCACCAAGAGTGCAATTACACAGACTTGTCCTCAAACATTTGTTCAGGCAATTATGTTTTTATGCAACAAGGAACAATCCCTTCTATGGCTTACCTTTACTGTAAACCCTCCCGGAAAAGACCAGGGCATTCTGCCTTTTTTTTTTCCATATCAGTTTTCAGGCATTTTCCCCTCCAGACAACATCAGGAAACAAAAAACTATTGTCTACACTGAAGGGACAGAACCTCAAATGAGGCAAGGTGTCGTTGCTTCCCTGCACTGAACTTAAGTCAGCCAAGGATCTGTCCTTAGAGAGAGAGGTCATAGTGGAGCATATTCCCAGCTCTATACAGCAACATGGAACCTCTAAATACATATTTATACACATGATTTATGCCACCCTTCCTGACAAAGGTGCAGGGCTGCTCACGGTACAAGAACACAACAACTTATAATCAGGAGAACAGTAAGAGAAAAGTGAGGGACCAGAACAACGCAACTTAAAAGGGGAACTAGCATAGCAACATAAAAACAGAGAGCCACTAAGCAACAGGTCAGCCTAGCTTTGTTTGCTAAATACCTTCCCAAACAAATGATTTTACATTGCTTCTGAAATGCGGATTAAATATATGAGGAGCCTTTCAGCATTTCTCTTCCTAACCCATCATCCATGTTTGTTATAACATGAAGAGGAGTTTTTTTTAATCTAAAATCTTGTAAGACCTTTACAGAAAGACACTACCAGCTGTTGATCAAGGGCAAAGAATTCAGCCAAAACAAATGAACTACTTGTATGAACTGCACACATACTGGAGAAAAAATAATAATTCAGCTGTATTTGCTAATCACATAAAATATTGACAACAGAATGTCAGAATACTTTGAGAATAGAAATTAGTTTGAGATGAGAACAGAATACTTTGAGAGGTGAAATTAGTTTTTTGGTGTAAATACTAAAGCTTGTGCGCTTGGAATGGGCCACGGCTTTCTTAAGGGTCTTTGTACAACAAATGAACTAACTGAATGTAGCAAGCATTCAGGACTAGGCTATGCCAGGAAAACAGTTCTCCCTCTCCCTAAGCCCATAGCTGGCGCAAGTATTTAAAAATCAAATCAAGAAAATGAATGAAAAACCCCACTAACAATGTTAGCCACTGGAGGGAAGCTAAACCTTGAAATCAGCTACTAATCAGGTCTGAAGAGATCTACTCCTCTGTGGCTATATTTAACTTGAAATTGGTTACTGTCACCTTACTCCAAGGCATTTAGAGACCGTTTGTTTGAGGTGCCCTACAGGAAATAAGGTCCAGATCCTGGAAATAAACACATGCAGATACAAGCCTGTAGGTGCATGGACCCATCTGCAGAATCAGGACCTACAGCTATATTTGTACAGTAACTGGATCAGCGTTCCCTTACAGTCACAATGGGTTGAGTCACATCACAAACATTTTCACTTGTTTTGCAAGTTTGTTCCCATCCTGTGCAAGAAGCTGCCAAGGGCTATCCCTAACCAATGAGTCAGTGTTAAATGCTAAATACCAAATGGTGGCAATTCTTGTGCATCTTAGGCCGAGTTATAGAATAAGCAGTTTAAAAACTTCTAATCCCACATAATAAAAATATACCAAGAAAGTGGCAAATACTTGAGAGTTCTCATTTCCAACAACATAAGGCACGTTGTCCTTGCTAACAGCCACAGTTTTCAAAAGGTTGACAGCAGAGACATTGCACTGTCTTCTCAAACAGCATTACTAGCCACAACGGGAGTGAAGTTAGCAGTGCCTAGATCTCATTTAAAAGTAAAACAAAAGTAATGAATACTGTGCTCTCAGTTCCTACAGTGAGATTTCACCTAACAGGCTATGAAAAATGTCATTGTGACTCTGGATTTTCTCTTGGAAATGTTAAGCCTTATTGTCTAAGTCAGAGCTTTCCAAACTGTGTGCCGCGACACATTAGTGTGTCGGCGGCAGTGTGTAGGTGTGTCGTGCGAAATGCAGAAAATTTTGTGGAAGGGCACCGCGGAGCTCCCTTACTCGTGTCTGCTTCCCTTGGCCCCTCCCCCGGAACTGAATTACTGTGTCGCGAAATGATGCATGTCTAAAAAGTGTGTCACCAACATGAAAAGTTTGGAAAGCTCTGGTCTAAGTAGACAATTTACACTTCCTTCCTGGTGCCAGTCATTGCCCACATCCTAAATCTGGAAAAAGAAAAATCAATGGAATCAGAGTAATATTTTCAAGACTGCTATAAAATGCAGCTAAATGCTCAATATAAAACTTAAACAACAACTCAAGGACAGCCACCCAGGTCTGCTTGTCATTCACATGGTTTCCAGGAGGCCTGAAGACACCACTCAGCACGAGTCCCTGAACCTAGGTACTGTACGAATGCAGGGTAAAAGCTCCCCAGAGCTTTCAACCAAAAAAGACAAGACAAATGTGGAGGGTAGGAGAAGGATGCATGTACTGTTCCTCATATGTTACATGTCAGTATTTTAAAACTGAATTCCTTGCTCTTGCTTTTTCTGTAAAGGGAATGGGAAGTAGCATGATTAAAGAGAAGGGAAGCAGATAAGCTAAAAGCAGCCTGGAGTTAAAAATAAAGAAAGGAAGAGCAACATTAAAAGGGAGCATATTCTGCATCAAACGGCAGGCTCATTTGAACAGCGCTCTTGAAAGGCTTTCCAAAAACTTATCTGCACGGATTTCCCTTATGCTACCCAAAATATTGAAATGAACGGCACATTGCTTCTCTGTACCTTGTTGCTACAAATGAGTTACACATTCAGATCAAATCCAACCTTCCCAAAGGAAGCTCCAGAAAGAATGCTGCGTTCAAAGGGAAACCTGCACAATGTTAGCCTAGCATAGAGAACTACTCCTAGGAGGGCACAAAGTAAGTGTTTTCTTTTTCTTCTTTTACAGTTCTGACCACTTTGAAAAAGATCTTACATGAGAATACAACAGCTTGCAGGTGTTACATTCTTATGTTGAACAAGAATGCCTTAAGATCATTTAAGACCTACAACTATCAGATCTTTTCTATCGCTAATGTTCAATGATTCTTTAATTCTTAAATTCTGCCATGGCCAAATCCAGGTTCTGTAACAAAGCTGCCAAGAATGGCTTCAGATGTGAACCTGGCAAAAAAACAAAAAAAACCCAGAAGAGGGTTTTGTGGCTGTTCTTCTGTATTCCATGAGAAAGGTTTGCAGCAGAGGACTGGGATTTTGTCCATGGATTTAGGAAGGGGTCAAGATGGTTCAGAATTCAGAGTCAGTTGAGATAAATTTAAAAGACAAAAAAAAAAAAAAAAAAAAAAAAAAAAAGACTGAAAAGGATTATGGAATGAAATAAGGAAACTAATAATACAACATCCATTGTGTGGTTTAATTTGATACTTAAAATGTAATTACACAGTGCCCCATAGTTATTGATTTAGAAATAGCCGCCAAAACTGCATTGTAGAAATTTCTGGGAGAACACTGAAAGTGAAACAATTGGGATGCCTGGAAAAGGCTTCTTCCACAGTCCCGAGTTGTCTTTTGGTTTAACATTTCTGCTAGCATGATCAAGGATCAAGCAGTTAACCATACTGATACGAGCAGTCCTCATTAGGTTTTAAAGTTAACACACCAATGCATTAATAGGGCAGCTATTAATTTGGAGCTATTCACAGAATTATAAAACATAAGGCTAAGAGGGACTCTGGAGGTCAATTAGTCCAACTCCCTCCTCAAGGCAGGATCATGCCAGTCTAAATTATACCAGACAAATGTCTGTCTGACCTCCACTTAGAGAGGTTGTGAAATCTGAGTTTGGAGGAGTCCGTTTCCATGTTTAATCACCCTCATTGTTAGCAGGTTCTTCCTGCTGTTAGGCTCCATAAGGTGTCTACACTAAGGCAACTTGGGCAGTAGTAACTGGCACAGCCAACATGGTGGCCAACAAGTTGGCTGCTAGCATTAACACAGAGAGCCCTAATCTTAAGCAATCTATCCTCATCTCCATTCGCAACCAAATAGACCTCATCTGCCCCCACTGTTGACAACCATACTGAGTAATGTTGATGCTGTATTGGTCTGCCTTCTCTCTGCCAGCTTTCTTCCTGAGCATGATGGCTAGACACTTACTTCAAAAGCAGGGTGGATTCTGTGGCAATCCCTACAGCATCATCACCAAATAAACAGGATCTTCATTATAATCCAGTTGAAGGAAATGGCCTTTACATTTTGCCACAAAGGCGTGGTAAGCTCCAAGTCCCTATTTGTCAAAACATATGTCTGAAAGTTTGAATTTCTGACAGCTTTGCATATAACCAGCTGAATTAGCTAATATTCCACTCACTGTATTGTATAAATTGCATCAAATACAAGCACAGGTGCAATGGTTGTTTGTACTGAACACAGAGCAGGAGTGTTTCTTCTTTAAGCAGTACAAGGTTAAGTACTGATGCAGTGCTCTTTTCTATAAACCTCACACAACTCTTGTGTAAGGGCCAATTTACAAGAGACTTCCCCGTTATCGAAGATGGGGTGGGGGGGACAAGTCCACACCTGTTCTCATCGCTACAAAGCACTTGGTGCAGAGAGGTTTCTGATGAGCCAGGGCTCCTCTGCAACTACCAGTGCATTAGAAAACAGGACAGCAGCAGTTTCTCTACCAAAGCAGCAACAAAATAAGGTGCATGGTTTCTACTGGAGAGAAGATGGGTGGGGGGAGAGAACCACATTTTTTGTTCTACTATATATATATTTTTTTTTTTTTTTTTTTTTTTAAAGCACCCTATTTTTCATCAAAAAAAAAAA
>NW_005842315.1:1434218-1436093 GCF_000455745.1 Alligator sinensis
TTTTTTTTTTTTTTTTTTTTTAAAGCAGCCTATATTTCATCAGATAGAACAATATATCCTCCAAATGTTCCTCTCTGTGGTATGCTTAGAGGTGTTCCCCTTTTTGTTTTATTAATAAAACCTGCGCTTTGTCAAGCAAACCAGAATTTGAAAAAACAAAAAACAACAAACCCATGACAGGAAAAACATGAGCATCGACTGCAGTGCTCTCCTCGCATGCAACCCTCCCCCAAAGCTACCTCCTCCTTTATGCTTTTAATTAAAATATCTCCACAGATCAGCACAGAGAAAAGATATGCATGTGAGCCAAAAATTAACTCCCGAAGCAAAGAGCCCAGCAGTTCCAACATGCAATAAAAACCATTCACCTACGTTCAACTGCCAATGATTTTTCCAGCTAGTAAAACCAGGCTCCCATCCAGTACACACCCACCTCCACCAGTAAATCCCTCAGTTCTTAAAACCAGTTTCCCTTGAACCCTCTCTCAGTCCTTCTGGGGGGAAAAATAGAACAAGAAGTCCTGCACCAATTAAACATACATTAGAGCAGGCTGTGACACGGGTTATTAATAGTGTATCCTCCAGACTTCACTACAGGCTGCATTTAGATTAGGATCCCTCATTATCTGGCCTCTCCCTTACCAAGTGCATGCTACCGAACCCCTCCCTTCGGGAGCCCCTTTGGAGGAAGGCAGCTCGCCCGGTGGAGGGGCACACTGCAGTATCCTGCAGTAAGTGCTGCATTACACTGCTATCGTGCTACTTTCAATGGTTCCAAACCATCACTGCTAAAATACTGTCCGGCTTTTATTTTATTTTTACCAAGATAGGCAAGCAAACACCTCCCAAGCTTAAAAAAAAACCCAAGAACACAACACACTTGGCTGCTAGGGGTAAACTGAACAACTCCTCACTTGAAGGGCATGTCACAAGAAGGATCCCGAGGGACTGTTTGTAAAGGGGCACAGCTCCAGGAACCTGGGCACTTTGCATTTCAATATGGACTCAGGAAGAGGCAATTATCATTTTTACAAGCCTAACCGACATGCAAATGGCAGAACAGGGTAAAGGGCAGTTTCGTCCTTGAAAACTGATCAACTTTTTATCCACAGATCCAGACCCTTAAACTGCACCCGTCAGCCTAGCCTGGCATGTGAATGGCATTGCTGTTCCTCCCAGCCCCACCCCAGGGCTCCCAAACCCATTAATGTGGGTCTCTTCCACTACACCTGCCTGGTCATTTATTCTGTTAGGAACCTGCCAGGCTCCAACACTGAAAAGAGAGGGAAAAGCAAAAAGAAAAGAAAACAATGGGTTTAGAGGAATCCACTTGCCCAAAGATCAGGGCATGCACATTTGAACATCCACCGAAAAGGGAGGTCCTGTCTGGGAAGCAACTCAGGAACTAAATGTCATCAGGTGAACAATGGATAAATGGGAAATTAAAAATTTGCTGTTGACACCAATGCACATCCAAGAAAGTAAGCCAGGATCTCTGCAAGGAGGGGAGCTTTGGGTGGGGTGAGAAGGGAATGCAACCACCTTTCAATGCAGTGGGGTTTTATGGTGCAATCGCACGGTGGCTGTCAAGTCCAGGCAGGCAGGCAGGGTGCCTAGCAGGTGGCCTGGGCACCTGATCCCCCCGCACCTCCTCTTACCTTCATGTCGCTGATGATGGTCTGGAAGAGCCCTCCGAGCGCGCTGCACTCCTTCTCTATCACAGCCTCCATTTTCCCGGCTCCAGCACACGCAAACTGCTGCAATTTCACCACCAGGCTAGAAAAGAGTCCCCCCCACCCCCGGTCCCCCACCTCGCACTAAAATCTCATCTAAAAAAAATTAAAATTAAAAGTAAAAAAGCCAACCTACAGGCAG
>NW_005842315.1:1436777-1443402 GCF_000455745.1 Alligator sinensis
GCCTGCCTATGAGGGGAGGGGCTGGAAGAAAGCTGGGCTGGGGGTGCCCCTGGGGTGCACCCTACAGGGAGGGGGGCAGACACACGCCCACGGGCATCCTGGCCGCAAGCCATGGCCCCCTCGGGGCCACAGGGACCTCGGCTGCTGCCACAAAGGCCCCTGGTACACGCTGCATTTGATTTTTGGAAAAATGTACTTATATATACAGATAGATACATTATAGAGAGAGATAGGTAGGTGTGTGTGTCTATATATTGTATCTATAGACACACACACCTATAGACACTATATAGACACACACACTTTTCTCTATATATAAAAGGTATCTATCTATAATTATAATTTTATATATATATATATATATATATATAATTATAATACAGAGATAGGTATCTTTAGATAGATATGTCAGTATGTATAGATATAGATATAGATATAGATACCTATATATGTCTATTTATAAATATAGAGGGATATATGAAAGTGTTAAATTAGAGGTATACGGATATAGATATTCATAGATGTTTGGGTCAGAAGGGACCTCGGTGGATCATCGAGTCCGACCCCCGACGTAGATATAGATAAGTGTGTGTGTACAGGTTTCCCTTGCTTTATGCTGTATATGCATTCCGGGAAAATGGCAAGTAACTCAAATTCAGATAAAGGGAACCCACTTTACAGTGTAGCAAATAGGGATACGTTCCAAGACCTCAACTGTACTGACCCCCAGACCCATGTCTGCCACTTTTATGAGACAATTTTGGTACTCACCAACAGCAGACAGTGCACACAAGCACAGGGCAGTATCATAACGGGGATGGCAACTATAGAAACATGTGTCGCAGACAACGAGCAAGGAGCACAGATCCACACAGGAAACTATTTTGGTGTGTGTCACTCCCACAATGCACTGCACAAAGCAGCTGACTGCGGGCTTCTGCCACACCAATTGCATAAGAATGAATTTACTTTGCATATAATGAGTTTTTGGTATAAAAAGGGTCATCGCATAAGAATGAATTGATGCATACCGAACCTGCATAAAGTAAGGAAACCTGTATATAGATATACGTGTGTGTGTGTGTGTGTGTGTGTGCGCGCGCACGCGTGCATGTGTGTACACATACATATATAAAGAGAGAGATACCTATATCTATATCTATCTCCATGTATACATATCTATATATGTATATATATATTTATATATACACCTCTACTTTAACAGCCTTGTCTTGTGACTGGTCCGGTTCACTTGACAGTCCTTAACACACAGACACCATTACACTATCATCAGCTTCCTGTTACAATAACCACACCATGCATCCACCTGCCCCTGCACCCACGTGCCACCACCATCCCCTTGACCATCACAATTATGCAAAGGACTGTCTCCGAACCCCCTTCCCACTCAATCTTCTCCCAACTCCCCTCCTGATTCCCCAGTTCTTTTACTTGTCGCTGTCATCGTTGTCATCATCACGGTCATCTCCATCACCACGGGTGTTCTCATTGGTCGTGCTGCCTCCAAACAGTCTGTGCCAGTTTTTTCTTTTTGATGTTATCTCCACCATCTCCTCCCCAGTGTCTTCTACTGACTTTCTGTAGTACCCCTGCATCTCATTCAGTCTTTCCCATTTTGACATCGTCTTTGACTGGGACGTTTGCTGACCTGTACGTGAGCAGGTTCCTCGTCTTCCATGGGGTGTTCCTGAAGCAGGAGATGATCTGATTGAAGTGGTTTGTTGGAGTTCCCTGCTGCTTGGACAAGTGCCTGAACAGTACCGCCTCTCTGGTCATGGTCTTGACCTCTGTCACCATCATGAGGAGTAAGATTACTTTCTTACACATCCCCTTGGTATATGGGCAGCACCAAAGGAGGCAGTCAATTGTTTCTGCCTTCCTCAGGCAGGTTTCCCTGGGGCAGTTTGGTTGGCCTCTCTGACCCTCTCTCTATATCTCATGCAATGGACTGATGAATCACACAATAAATGTAGACCAGCCACACATGCAGAATTTTTAACACACAATTAAGATATCTATCCAGCTCCAAAAAGAGCCAACCTGGTATAAAGTTAGTGCCTGAAAATGTGTAGCAGCTCCATAGCTGGTTTCTATCCAATTTTAATTTAAACGTGTGGCTGGGGCCTCGAGTACCCAGGCTCCTAAAACTTTGCTTCTGCACGGGCCCATAAGTCCCTAACTCTCTGAGCCCCACTGGGATCCTTGAAGGTCTTCCTCCACCTGTTTCATTAGAGGGCCTTGATTCAGACAGTGTGACACACTGATTGGATCAGCCCCTGTGGGACATGAGCCACCCTTTTCTTCTAAGACCTAACCCAGCAACTCAGTGGCTAGAGCATATTCTGAGGAGGTGAAATCTGCCTTCTGGGCCCTTTCCAGCCCAAGGGAGTACAGACCCATGACCCCCAGTGTCCCGAGAGAGTGCCCTAACCACCTAGCTCTAAGCTGTTCTAGGTGGGTGATACCTGCTAGCCCCAAAACAAGTGCTCTACTCCCAACTTAGCAATGGTCTGAGATCTCCCGGTGGCCAGAGGAAATGCTATAAGGACATGTTGAAGAGATACCTCCAGAAAATGGATGCCAACATCAAGAGCTAGAAGGAGCTGGTTATTAACTAACTCCAATGGCACTACAACCTCAATCAAGTAACAGCCCATGTCGAGGTAAAGCATTTTTTCCTCCAAGCAGAGAAGAGAGAACAAAGGAAGGAAAAGGAGAGAAATCATAGCCTACATCCTACTCTCCCCTGCAGAAAGACCTGCAACTTCTGCAGACAGAGCTGTAGCTCAAGGATTGGACTCTTAAATCAGCTGTGGTAGAGATCATCCTTAAACTAAGGGATTGCCACCAATGCCAGCTTACTACCCCTGCTGTTGAAGCTTTTCCACTTTGCAAAAAGGAATGACATGGTCATTGAGCCCAAGAGAGAGCAGGAGTGAGCATCAGTTTTAATCCTAACAACTGGGGCAGTAGTGCCTAAACTTCTGACTCTGTGAGCTGGATGAGTGGTGTGGGGTCAGTCCACAGGCCAGATCCTGCGTAGGGCTGGCAATCCATCATGCCGGCTCGACCCCAAACACTGGATCCAGCAGCACACTGGCCTGACCCAGTGGGCTGGATCTAGTCACATGCAAACCTGACCCTGAGCGCTGCATCCAGCTGAGTGCTGGCCTGATCCAGATCCCGTACACCTGGATTTGGCTGCAGTCACCCCACGCACCCAGATCTGGCAGCACATTGCTGTGAAGTAGCACACCTGGCCACATTATCCAGCTGGCAGAGCTCCTCGTGGGTCCAGAAATTTGGCAGCAGGGGAACAGCAATTAACGCTGCCACCGCTCCCCTGCCACCAAATTTCAAGACCGAAGGTGAGCCCCATGGGCAGGTTGACATTGCTCCAGGATCTGGATCTGGCCTGCAGGTGGGAGGGTGAGCACAACTAGATTAGGCTTCTCGCCTAAGTGGGGAGAAATGGAGTTTTGGATCCCAGCCCCAGAAAGAGTGTATTTCTGTATTTTAAATCAAACTGTCATTGGATGAATTACATCAAATACTCACCGGAGCAGGGATGGATGAATTTGTCTTTAATGATGCAATCATATTATATGTTTTCCAAAGGATCCCACTTTCATTCATTGCAAAGGATGAACATGCTCTAGGGATGAATCAGGCTCCCTTAATCAGTGACTGCCACAGACACCTTTTCCAGGCTTCTTGTCTGAATATACTCCAAGCACCCACACCCCTTCAGGTCCAGTCCTTGTCCCGTCTGCATCTAAATCAGATAGCTCCCTCCTACGTGCTTCCTGGGCCAAGAAGCAGGGAGGCCAGCAGTGAGACACAGATAGGACACTCCTTCTCTCAGTCTCAGTCCCCAACCTTCAGCAGCCCAGAGCTGCAGTCGCCAAGAAGTTCTGCTCAGCATGGATGGCATCTTCTGGGAAATCAGCAGTAAAGGCCTAGCAGCTCTCTACTCAACACGTGAATGATGATTTTGTGACTAAATTTGGGAGGATTTTCACAAGGATGGAAAAAAGCACATCCCTTATAGGAAGGGTACATCTCTGGCATATTTTGAGTCTCTGCTCCAAAGCATGAGCATGCTCAAGATAGTCAAAGAAAAAGTTGCCAGAATTTTTAACAGAAGCTAAACAACATATGGTTTCTACCCTTATTCTTGGAAACGGCAAAACTGTTTCAGCTGATTTTATATGTGTGCGTGTGTGTGTGTGTGTGTGTACACACACACAGATACTATATATATATATATATATATATACACTATGTGTGTGTGTGTATATATATATATATTCACAAAAGACCAAGAGACTATCAGTCTTGCAAATAAAGATTACTAAATTCTTCAGCTGGTGTGGTCTGTGTATATATGCACATGTATACACACAAATACTTATATATGGCACTGCCTATTCTTTAAATAACTACCCTTGCACTATAAGACCCTTTTCTCAGTTTTTTTTGGAACCTAGAAAAAAGTGAGAAAAGGGTCTTATAATGCAAGGGTGGTTACTAAAATAAGATGCAGTGCCATAATATAAGTATTTGTGTGTATAGATGTACGTATATACACAGACCACACCAGTTGAAGAATATATTAATCTTTATTCGCAAAACTGATAGCCTGGGTATTTATATGAAATAAACATATTTCTTTTAAACCTGTTTTTTTTAAATATGTGTCTCAAAAACATAAATTAAATGTAAAAATTGTCCACCCAGAGACCTTGAGGGTATGTTCACACATGCAAGCATGTGCGCTTCCAGCAGCTCAAATAGAAGCAGTACAAATTTGAGCCGCGGCTTTTTGCCACAGTGCATGTGCTCAGACATGCACTTTGTTGTGGAGCAAATTGTGCCACTTGGGGCAAAATAACCCTGCCTGGCTCCTCCTGGATCTGCAGCCAGGGGGGGGCTAGAGCCTGGGGCCAGCACCTGTACTGTCCCCAGCGATATAAAAAGCTGCCCTGTCCTGACCCCATCTGTACAAAAAGCTGCCCTGGCAAGCAGCTCAGGGCTACTCACTCGCAGGAGCTTCTGGTGATAGGCTACTTGGTATCTCGGGACACTAACCCTTGTGCCAGTGGGACTGCTGCAGCAGCATCCCAAATCCATTTTTTAAAATACCCCCAAATCCATGTTTTTTTCACAATTAACACAAAAGACCACTCTATACACACACACACACACACACACACACATATATATATATCTAGAGAGAGAGAGAGAGAGTGAGCGAGCAATCAGTTGGGCAATGCTTTATTGGTATATTTACAATGTTAAAGCAATGTGGAAGCCTACCAGTGTCTCTACCATCACGATAAAACAAATTCTAAATACCTATATGTGTTGATGTGTGTTTTCTTCGCACATGATGGGTGTGTGATGGGGGGATGTGGTTTTGCAGGAAGTTGGTGGGAAGGGGTGTGGAGGAAGGTGGGTGGGTGTGTGGGGACGGATGTGGGTTGGTGTGTGGGTAGGTGTGGGGTGATTGCTGGGGGGACTGTGGGTGTGGGGGACTTTGTGGGGGGCTGCTCAGGAGGGGTGGGTCCCCTGGCCCCCACAGGGTGCAGCCCCCCTACACAGCACATGGAGTACCCCACCCTGCAGAGCCCCAGCTTCCCCCGGAGGGCCACAGCCCCTATCCCCTACAGGGCCCCATCACCCCTTCCCAGGGTCCCAGCTCCCCCTGCCCAAGGTTGCAGCTCCCCCTAGAGGGCCACAGCTCCCCTGCCCAGGGTCCCAGCTCCCCTCTGGAGGGCCACAGTCCCCCTGCCCAGGGTCCCAGCTCCCCCTGGAGGGCCACAGCCCCCACCCCTGCCCTGCCGCCCAGGGTCCCAGGCACCCTGGAGGGCCCCAGCTCCCCCACAAAGGGCCCATAACTTACCTTTAGCAGCAGCAGCAGGAGTGGGGCACTCTGAGCCAAGGTGCCAGGACCCAATGCAGCATGTGAGGACCGTGTGCCAGGCCCAGCCAGGTCCTGCTGGCCCTGGGGCCTCTCTGCCACCCGGCCGGGCCAAGTCATAGCAGCAGGACCTGACGCAGCACGCAGGGACCGCATGCCAGACTCAGCCAGGTCCTGCTGGCCCTGGGGACCATCTGCTGCCCATCTGGGCCCTTGGTGGCAGGACCTGGCACAGCACGCAGGGACTGTGGGCCCCTCTGCCGCAGGCCCCTCTGCCGCCCGGCGCAGCATGCGGGGACCGCACACCATGGCCAGACAGGTCCTGCTGGCCCTGGGGCTGCTCCTGCCACCCACACACCATGCCGGGTCCTGCCACCAAGGGCCCAGCATGGCTGGGCAACAGAGGGACCCCAGGTCCAGCAGGACTCAGCTGGGTGCAGCGCATGGTCCCCGCCCACTGCCCCGGGTCCTGCCGCTGCCCTGCTGTGCCTGCTGGGGGGGTGGCGCACAGCAGGACCTGGGCCAGCCCCATGTGGGTTGCTAGTCCGGCTTTGCGCTGGAGCAGGTCACAGGGCTCCGGGAGGCACGGGTCCTGTGCTCACCTCCCAGAGCTGTGCAACCCACTCCAGTGTAAAGCCAGACTAACGAGCCTTAGGGATCTGGGCCCAGCCTGGCTGGGGT
>NW_005842315.1:1443720-1455709 GCF_000455745.1 Alligator sinensis
CGGGCACATCCCCCCTGCCCCTCCCCAATCCCCGCCCACATCCCCCTGCCACCCCTCACCCACCCACCCCCCCTTACCTTGGACATCACCAGGGGCCGAAGCAGCAGGAGATCAGAAGAGATGCTTTGGCTAACACCAGAGCGTCCTTTTTTGGAGGACTGACCTCCTGGCACGATGCCTTGCTCCACTCTTCTATGGAGTGTTTTTTTTAGAGCCCTGGATATCCCGGGGTCTAATATTCTCCCCACGCTGCAAACTTGCAGCGCAGGGAACATTTTTTCGTTCCTGCATGTGCCTCTTGCTCCGTCTCAAAGGGGTTTGAGGTGGGGCAAACGGCACGTGTGCACTCGCCTGGACGTGCCCTGATTGTGCAAAGAGAAAGATGAACTGTGGCTATCATTAATTTAGTGCTACAGAAAAGTGTCACAGCAATCTCCACTTGTACCAGAGCCTGCCAAGCTATTAGCAGTGTGAGATTCTTGCACTTTTTTTCCCAGATTGGCAACCTATAACTTAACAGGATAACTACCTGTATGTCTGAAGGGGAAATTCAGTCTTCATGGCTGATTAAGGCCTTGCCTTTTCTGAAAAGAATTCCAACAAGTGGTTTGTGATATAAACACCTGCCTCATATGAACTGGACCTAAAGCAGCAATTTACTTGATACAATCAACTCAACTGACTTCAAGTAGAATAGACTGGAATCAGCAAATTAGATGCAAACATTTCTGTCCTGGTATTCCTCTCTTCAGCCATACAGCCTCTGGGAGGATACAACCTCATTTTCCAGAGTCAGCATCTCTAATGTAAAAGGTTTGCAGTAATAAAAGCTGTATGTATGTGTGCAGGATGAAAGTAAATCTGGTTCTAAAAATAAAGAACCATTGAAAAACATATTTCAGTCAATTCTCTGAGGACTCCATTAATGCAATAGTTTTCTCAATACATATATAAATCAGTATCATATTCTTCCACTAAGTAGTAAACCATAATATAATGATAAAATAGTGTGCATGTATACAGTAAATGAAAAAATACAAATTTTAACCAAAAGGAAGTTATAAAATTCTTCTATCAAAAAATATCAATTTGTAAAATTGAAACATTCTATGGGAACATGCAAATTAATCAAACCTCCCTATGTTCTGCAATAAAAATCAAAATGAAGCAGTAACATCAAAATATTTTAATAAGGTCAAAACATTGCAATGTATACTTATTGGAATGAAATGTTTTGATTTTTTTAAAATAGCTTTTCATGTCAAAATGCATTTTATATCAGCTTTTTATTGTTATTGGCTTTTATATTATTTTATCATTTTAAAATAGTTTTAGATTGTGATGTTAAAATAATGTCAAGAAAATGCAATATCTATTTCAAAATCCAAACAAAACATTTTGATTGAGCTGAGGCCAATTTTGGGAGAATTTTGTTTTTCAGGAAATTTTGAACATTTGACTTTTTGCTCTGCTTTTAAAAGATTTTTTTTTAAAATGGCTTTTTCTGTGGAAAAGCAAGTCCTATTTTTAGCAGGCCCTACCATTACTGAACTAATCTTTTGCTTTGGAAAGCAGAATCCAAATTGTTGGCTGAAGCAGAAGTAAAAAATGAATTTGGCAGTGTCATCATAATGTAGGATTGCCATCTGTCACATTATTTCTGGGACCTGCCTGATTGATTATAGCAAATGCCTTCCGGTAATCACTGCTTGCAAAATTCTTATTATGTTCAAAGGTTATTTCAGAGCTTATGAGATAGCATTGCATTGGGATGTTGCATCACAAAGCAGGAACATTACAATGAAACATCATGCTGCAAAGCAGCTTGCTGGCACCATGTTATCACGTGGTGGTAGCTGAGCGTACCCTACTGGACACCTCCCAAACCATTGGCATCCCTAACACTTGTCAGCAGCACAACAAAATCACACGTTCTGGCAGCCTTCAACACATTCAGCAGTCTGCTGACAAGAGCTCTCTCCTGCTAAAACTGCAAGGGTGCTCCTAGACAAGAATGAAGGTACTTTGTCAGAGATGTTTAAGGAAAGCATTGAAATTTACCCATGAAAAATATGGGTATTACATAAATGTAAAATGACATTGCATTTTTAAATGTATTAATATTATTTTGTGAGAACTCTTAAGAGCATTTAATTGCAATGGTGATTGCACCCTGGTCCTACAAAGAAGTAAAGGCACATATACCACTTAATCGTGCAAGCTTTTTCAGGACTGGGGCTATAGACCAATAGTCACAAAAAATGGTTACCCACCTTATATTACTATCATGCTAATTCATTTACTGCTGAAGACTAACCCAGGGATAAATTGCCCACCAAATAGTCAAGGAGGAATCAAGAGTTGCTCCCTCAAGTGGCTAATGGTTCAGAAAGTAGATATGCTGAAAAAAGATGATAGCTTAAGGCTGAGATGATTAAATGAATTGTTTAGTTTAGAAATTGATGCCAATTAATAGTATAATACTTCCATTATATTTCCACAATTTTTCATCCTCAAGCTTTCCTAAAATATTTTAATAAGCATAACAAACTAACATAAACATTTCTTCTTACAGGCCCTTTACTCTTAGGAAAGAAGCATAATAGCTATCATTTTCCTAATGTGTCTCACTCCTGAAAGCTCTCTGATAGTCCTTTATATTTCAACACAGCTGAAAGGAAGGTTTGTATTTTTCTCCACATTGACTCATTAGTGACTCAGGAGAAAGTGCCACCTACTGAATCCCCAACATCACTTCCCACATCATCAAGCTGTTTCTTGAAGGTCTAGTATCTCGGTTCTTAACTAGTATAGATCTCCTCAGCTTGTAAAAAGTGCATCTGTAATTGGATGGGAATATTAAGTTAGCTGACAGCATGGCTATAAGGGGCACACAATAAATTGGAAAGATCAATAGTAGAGTTCTTGAAATCCTGGGATCTTGACTTCAGTTTTAATATGAATAATTGCTCCTTATCACCAGTGAAAGATTTATGTAAATTCTAAGTTACATTAATTATTCATTGGCATATCTGCAATGAGGAAGCAGGTCAGATAAAAATTTCACTTTCTCTTGGAAGACTTATTTACAAACTCCAGCCCTCAAACCACCAGTGCTAACCCTTGAAATATTGATTTTGTGGTTACTCTGTTTTACCAAGATTAATCTGGGGGTTTTCATTGTCTTTAAAATTGTCATGCTGCATTGTTTCAGTTCAAACCTCTCCACAATAGTATAAAGTTTAGCTCTTGTGGGCAAAGTAGCAGCTGCTATTCCTTAGCCAAGGTTGACTCCATGCAGCCGATCTGTCTAAAGCCTACCTACAGACAACAACACAACAGCAGAATAGTTATGGAAGCCCATTATTTTAGTAATAAACTTGTGAATGCACAGCAAAATCCAGCTGCATGTCATTCAGCCAGAGCACACCAAGAATGATTGTTTTATGTCTTTACATAAAAAAGATCAGATAGTTATTGGTGAACACTGAAATCAACATAGTTTCATAGTTTCATAGTTGGTAGGGTCGGAAGGGACCTGAGCAGATCATCAAGTCTGACCCCCTGCCATGGCAGGAAAGAGCACTGGGGTCAAACGACCCCGGCAAGGTGTTCATCCAGCCTCCTCTTAAAGACCCCCAAGGTAGGAGCCAGCACCACTTCTCTTGGAAGTTGGTTCCGGATCCTAGCCACCCTGACAGCGAAGTAGCGCCTCCTGATGTCTAGTCTGAATCTACCCTCTGCCAGCTTGTGACCATTATTTCTTGTCACTCCTGGGAGTGCTCTGGGGAACAGGGACTCCCCCAGTGCCTGCTGGTCCCCCTTGGCCAGTTTGTAACAGGCCACTAGATTCCCTCTCAGCCTTCTCTTGTTGAGGACAAACAGGTTCAGGTCCCTTAGCCTCTCCTCGTAGGGCCTCCCCTGCTGCTCCCTGATCATGCGGGTGGCCCTCCTCTGAACCCTCTCCATGTTGTCCACGTCCCTCCTGAAGTGCGGCGCCCAGAACTGGACGCAGTACTCCAACTGTGGCCTGAGCAGTGCCGCATAGAGGGGGAGGATCACCTCCTTGGACCTGCTCGAGTGCATCTGTGGGTGCATGACAAGGTGCGATTAGCTTTCTTGATCATGTCCCCACACTGTCGGCCCATGTTCAATTTGGCATCAATAATGACTCCAAGATCCTTTTCTGCCTCTGTGCTGACGAGAAGGGAGTTCCCCAGCCTGTAGGTATGCTGCTGGTTCTTCCTCCCCAGGTGCAGTACCTTGCACTTGTCAGTGTTGAAACCCATCCTGTTCTCATCCGCCCACCCCTGTAACCTGTCTCAAGACGAAAGGGCAGCGTCACATACTGTGCAAGGGAGGGGGTCAGAAATGTCCTTCACAGGAGCCCGGCCTCCCCCCTTGCCCTAGTTACCACGCTGCCCTCCCCCCAGTGCTGCACGTACCGCCAGTCTGGTTGTAGCGCACTCATAGAGTGCCCAAATCCACTCTGTACCTCTCATGCCGGCCCTGCAAGATCTGGGTCTCGCGATCCCAGTACTCCAGGCCCTCCTGCTTTATCTAGTCCACAAGGGGCTGCTTTCTCCTGGTCTCACTGTCATACTGTATAAACAGCTGGTCGTCCACGTACCCAACTGTGACAAACTCACGCAGCCCCGGGCCAGGCTCCAACACCCCCGTATGGAAATAACGTAGTTGGTGCGAGCCGGGGCTCACACTAACATGTTCACCCACTACAGTGGGAGCATCTACAAAGGAATTTGATCTTATATCAGTTTATTTGCGAGTAAACTATTTATGAGTAAATGCTTCCAAGCAGGCATCTATGCATGCAGGGAGGTAGGAGTACATTTGCTGCTCCTAGCAGCAAACTGCTCCCACTTCCTGTAGCCCTGCAATGGGCCCCTGTTGCCACCAGGGAGAACTTAAGGAACCCTCTGGGTGCTAGCCCAGGGGCTGGCAGGGAACACCTGGCCAGGAGATAGCTGTCTCCTAGCCAGCCCTGCCCCTGGGGGGCTGCCTGCTGCCGGGGCAGGAACAATGTCCCACTGCTCTGGCAGCAGGGAGTTCCCAGCCCTGGCTCCCTGCTCAGGGCAGGGGACTTAGAAAGACCTGCAGGGGAGGGGCAGGTCCCAGGCCCCTGCCCTGATCCGCCAGTGGGGTAGCTAGCAGCGAGCCCCTGGCTGGGTAGGGATTCCCCCCGCTCTAGCCAGGGGCTCACTACTAGCTGCACCACAGGTGCTTGGGTCGGACCTGCCCCACCCCTGCAGCTCTTTCCAAGTCCTGTGCCTCAATCACTCAATCGGTGCATGGAGTTGGGACCCTGCCCTGACTGAGACAGTTCCCAGCCCCAGATCCACAATCACAGGGTAGGGGCTGGAGAGCCTGCTCCCTGCTCGGCTCCACAAGTGTGGGGCTGGGTGGAGAACAGGCTAAGGAGCTTGAGCTCCACAAGTGCCGACCTGGGCAGGAAACAGGCTCCCCAGCCTCTGCCAGTAGAGATCCCAGTGCCAGCTCTGCAACCGCAGGGCCAGCGCTGGAAGATCCTTATCTCCCAGCCTGAGTGTCACAGTCATGGGGCTCAGGCTGGGAGATCCTTATTTCTCAGCCTGAGCCCCACAACCACAGAGATTACGCTGGGAGATAAGGATCTTCCAGCCCCCCACTCCTTAATCGCAATGGCGATTAGCAATGTCTACTGCACAGAAGCATGTGCCTGTGTAGACGCACATGCTTAGTGTGCAGTAAACTATGCTACTTCACAGTAAAGCACCTCACATAGATCTGCCCAGTATGTAGTTATAAACTTCTCCCTCCTAGGAAGAAAGCATTTAAATCTGCAGGTCTGTAAAATTAGCATCTTCTACAGGCATTAAATTCATACAGAAATAATTTAGGAAAAATAATAAATAGGGGGCTATATTTCTATAGGAAGAAATTCATATGCATTACACATATGCATACATTTGGAATAAACAGACTTATAGTGATTTGACTTAGTTTGTTTTTGGAAATGTGATGAAAACACAAGGGACATGGATCCTTTCTACTGACTTCAGACATCAGTAGGGGAGATTTGTTAGGTTTCATTTGACAATCCAAGTAAAAAATCTGCTGCCAATTTTTAAGAAAAAGTACTTATAAGTGGATAAGTTCAGACCAGGAGCCTGCAAGTATATAGTTCCTACAATAAAAGAGACAATAGAAGCACTTTGGAATTAGAAACAACAGGAGTGTTCCCAATGAGACATGGAAAATGGGCAAAGGGAAAAAAAAACCCTATTTAGTTAAATAATACAGGCAGGCCAGCACATATTGGAATTTGGGACCCAACCAAAGAGAGCTGACATGAGGACATACTTCAGTGAGGGACAAATACAGCAATGAATGGTGCCTTTGTGTGACTATTTTAATTAATTTTTGTAATGAAGCCAAAGTGCTAATTTACCACATCCCAAAAGTAAATAGAAAAGGTTATTCCCTTAATTTCAGAGGAGGAGATAAAAAACCTTGTTGTCAAACTGCCAGTTGTCACTTGTTATTGCAATTAGTCGAATAAATCTGGTATGTGACTTGGAATAGTGCAGACTGATAAAATAATAGATAATATATATTTAATTATCTCCCTCTGCTTTCCCCTTCTCTCATGTGCATGCACATATGCACGAACACACACACACACACACACACATTTTGATGAGCTAAGGTTTATATTTGTTGATGTCTGTCTACCACACATGCCAAAAAGGATTAGCCCGTGGAGATTCCATATACCATTAAGTATGCCTAAGCCATGTGATAGTTCTCTCTTGCATTCTCATAAATCTTCTAAACTTTTGAACATACAGCAGGGTACAAGCCTGGCAGAGTACAAAAAATACAAACATTACTCATAATCCATCTTGCCTTCTTATTCACTACTTGCAGTGGGTGTCAAATGAGTAAATTCCTGTGCAGAAGCTAATTACAGAGAGTGATTCAGTATAGCATGTCTGCAAGCTCAATTTCAAAAGGAGCAGAAGCAGCATTCTTCTTACCAGCACCGCTTAAGAGTATTTTATTTAATAAAATCTGCATTGTATGCTATTCAGAAAATGTTTCTGTTCCCATCACTCAGACTGAACACAACAGCTGTTTCTCTGAACTTGCCTATGGAACAGTGCTATGCAGGTCATTGTCATGGGCCATGAGAAAAATGCATGGGCAAATCTGAGAACAGAACTCTGTAACGGGATTTGTGTGTGCATGCCTTGTCTGGTGACAATAGCAACATCTCTTGTTATTTGCCTGTCCCTTTCTATGGGCTTACAGACAGACATAATACTGTATTAGGCGTTCACTTAATAAGGTATTTTACACTTTGCAAAGGAAAACAGAATCAGTTCATGCAGGATATAGGTAGAAATGTTGGAAGGTAGAAGTGCTGTTCTGACAAGTTCTTGTGTAACAGAAACAGAGGAATGATCTGTGGTAGGCTGACTAGTTCAAACAAACTATACTGGCATTATATATTGGTCAGAAAGAAGTTTAATGATTATTATGTAACAGTGGTTCTCAACCTTTCTAAGCTCAAGGCAACCTTCGATGGATTCAAGGCACCTCTCTATAACTTCTGTGAATTGAGTGGCAGCCTATTTTAAAAGCATATTTATTACAATGTTTACTAACTTTCAAGGGACCAGGGGCAGGGGAATGTCCCTGAGCTGATCCTTATCTGCTTATCTCCTCACCCCTGGCTTATCTCCTCACACATTGCACTACCCTTCAAAGGATCTTGTGGCACCCCCAGGATGCCTTGGTACCCTGGTTGGGCATCTCTGAACTAGGCATTGTACCAAGCACAAGAAAAGCAATTCCTGCCCCAGGGAGCTTGCAATAATAGTCCATTTCTTATCTCATCATATTCAGAGAAACTCTTCCCACTGTAGAAAATACGACAACTATTTTTATCCCTCTTTTTTTACTCCATTTATTTCTATCTTCCTCAAAAACCTTGGATCACAGAAACCTTTCCTCTGGAGTCTATCAATAACACTTAATTGAAAGTTGGATTGTTTTGGGAGACTGAACAGTTTCTAGTGTAGGACCGAAGCTGAATAGTACATGCATTTTACTACCACTAGAGTACTTGAGTTGTGAGTAACTCAAAATTAATGAACAGTAGCATGGTGCCATCTACATAAAAAATAAACTTGATTGTCTTTTGTATTATGTGGCATATTCAGCATCACCTGGAAGTCCCATCTACTTTCCCCAGTCTGATCGGTTTATTGTCTATTTATATTTAAGAATGGGTTTTTCAAAACTGTTCTGTATTCCTGGGTTGCTAGCTTTGGTTCATTTTGTTTGGGAGCTGGTAGCCAAGCCCCATGGACAACTTGGAAAAACTGGGGCTAAGTTCTTCAAGATCAACAGCTGGATCTTACATCTATCTGCAAGGTGCCACACACCCATAACAAATACAGCTGTTGTGATACTTACGGTGTTCAAATGTACATAGTTGTAACACCCACACACACTTGGGTTGTGTATGGTAGTGTTTGCTGTTGGTGGTTGTATATCATGTATTTGTGTGTTTATGTGGGCAAGACGGCCCCTGTTGTTTTGGCCATGTGCTCTGCACATGGAAAACTGGAGCCTATAGGTGGGCAAAATATGTAAAATCCTCTGGCCTCATTGGCTAGAGGAAGCAGAAGATTCTCCAGGCAGACTGAGAGAGAGGCTGGAGCCTGGCACTCTCTAACTGGGTGATGTCACACCAGGTATATAAGAACAACTCAACTAAGGTTTTTCTCTCTTTCTCCTGGGCTGCTAAGAGCTGTGCAGCTGAATTGGGAGTCAGAAAACGTGCTCCCCAATGGGGGGTGTCGGGGGGGCTCTCCCCCTCTTCACTGGAGAGGCGAGTGAGAACTATGTGAAGGGAAAGCTTCAGGTACAGGGAGAGAAAATCTGTCTCAGAGTTTGAGACCCCTATTCCCTCCCTCTTTACCTCTTTTTTCTTTCTCGAGTGAGATAATACTGCGGTGGTATTAATCCTGGTAGCAAACTGATCAGGAATGCAGTCCTGGCAGTTTTGGCTACACAGGCCTTGAGTGGGGTAATACCATGGGGGTATTAATCCCTGGAACAGACTGACCAGGAATGATGGGTCCTGGCAGCTATTGGCCACATGGGCCTGGTCCGCTCTATTTTGTAATTGCAGTGTCTCAGCATAGTGGTACAGCTGAGACTGGATGCCCAGGCTGCAGCCATAGGCTTTTGCTGCCTAGTTCAGGCCCACTGAGATAGACCTGGGCCTCCTTTTGTCCCTTTTGTAGTTTATGTCCCAACCAAACAGTGTGGTTGGGCACTAGCTGTAGTTCAGGCCCAAGCCAAGATAGTCCTGGCCTTTCCTTCCAGTTTTTTTGCAGTTTTCTGCCCAGCAGAGCTGGGATAGGGACTAGGAATTTTGGGGTGCAGTTTGCTGACGAAAGCTGCAGTTAATCCCTGAAAGCCACCATGCGGAAGTGGAGGCTGGCGCTCTACCATGTCTCCAGGAACAAAAGAGCCCCTTGCAATGCAGAAGGACTCACACTCTCAAGCAGCTCCCTGCGATGCAGTGAACCCAAGAAGCAGCTCATAGCACTCTCCGGTGTGGGCCCCCCTCTCCAGCCCATTGCTGAAGGGCTGGTATAGGGGTTAAGGTCTGCAGAACTACCTTCAGTGGAGCCCCAAGTCCCAGACTGTCTGGACGTGGATGAAGCCCTCTCAAGAGTGTGCCACTTATAGACTTTGCTTTGTAGTTAATAGTGTTTTAAAATTATATTTTGTGGGTTTTCTTTTTTATTTTTTTATTTTCTGTAATAAATGTGGGTCTTTGTGTTTACACTGCTTGTGAGGAAGAGATTTTGTTTATATTAGATTTTTTTTAATATGGGACACCCCAGAAAATTTAGTGTTCCCAGATTTCTGGGTGGGGACTCGAACCATTGGTATAATTTATTGGGTACCCCAAAATGTGAACCCAGTCCTTTTTGCTGCTGAGCGGTGCCCGGCAGAAGGGTTATATAAAGATAAAAAACTAAGTAGAATATCCTGTGATTTCTCCCTCCCTGAGTTCACAGTACAGAGTCGTCTCTATCAGAAGTTGGTGTCTGGTGGTGGGGAGCAGGGGTTAGGGTAGTTGTGGTCCTCAAGTGCAAAGGGGCAGTTGGGTCTATCCTGGCCTTTGACTCTACCGATCTCAGGTCATCTGTATCGAATTCTTGCCAGCTGCCCAGTGACCAGGATTACATGCCATCTCTTCAGCATCACTGGTTGATGGCCATGCTACCATTTTCCTGGTCCACTGCTGTGCCTTACAGTCTGCTCGGAAGAGAGAAACAGCAGCAGGTGCATATATTACTTGGAAAATTCAAGAGCTGAAATACCTACAACTTCTATTTCCCAATACCCTCCTCAGGCTCCTTTTCTCTTGAATTCTTATAAATCTCCAAATGTTCATTATCTACTTTCGTGGTGTAGGAGAACGTGCCACCTATGTTCCACCACTTCCTTCTCTCATTCTGCCCTGTGTACACAAATAGCACATTGCCATAGGATGCAGTGAGCAATTTATTGTCTAAAAATCAGTCAGAGACAGGGAACAAGACTGAATCTTGGTCAGCAACTCTCATGAGATGTTTCTATTCCTCCTTCATGCTCCATAACAGAATTAACAATGGAATACTTAGCCTTCCTTGATAGGTACCACCAGACAATATGAAAGTGTCTTTTTATCCCTTGATTTGTAGGAAATACAGAATTAAGGAAAAAAACCCACCTCAAACATAATTACATACAAAATTATATTGGCAAAACTCATTTTTCCCCTTAAAAGAAGTCTAAAAACTGCAAAGGAGTATCCAGAATTATCAAGAAGGGAGAACATTTATATTAATTTATATCAATACCAATACATAGAGCGGTCCTGAATATTATCTTTAAAACATTGTTCTGGTCTGATTCCTGTTGATAGCTGGGTTCAGTTCTCTGCTTCGCTACAGATTTCTTGTATGATGTTGTACATGTAATGTAGGTCTAAATCAGTTGTTACTAAGTGGGGTGCTGCTGCACCGTGGGGTGCTGTGAAAACCTGTTGGGGTGCTGCAATATCATCACTGCTGCCACCACAGGGTGAAACTGCCCATGCACCTGCTTTCAGGAAACACACTGGAGCTGAACTGAGAAGTGGCTGCAGCAGAAAGGCACACCTGTCTGCATTATATTATACAGACAGGCATGGCACTTGTGCCGTAGCTTTTCCCAGCTCAGCTTCACCGTGCCTCCTGACAGTGCACACCGGGCAGTCCACCTGCTGGCAGCAGCATTTACCTCCAGGCTGCTGCTGCTGCCACAGGGTGAAACAGCCCCATGTGTCTTGGAGCCAACCTGGAATGAGCTACAGTGGAAGTGGCCTGGCTACCAACATAGTGCAATGCAGGCAGGTACAGCTTTCTCCTGCAGCCCCTTCTCGTTTTTGCTTTGACGTGCCTTCTGAACAGAGAGCCACGCAGGATAGCTCCACCTGCCCTGCGCACTCCTGTTTCCAGGCTGGAAGGGCTGTGGCAAGAGCAGGTACTCCTGCCAAAGCCAGTTCCTGATTTGGCTCTGGGCGAGGTGCACAGCAGCGGCACTGGCAGTGAGATGAATATAATGTAGTTGCCTAATCAATTCATAACATGTTATTTAGTAATAGAATTATAATGTTTATATTATAATATTGATAATATATTTATATGCACTTTTTAAAATGGGGGTGCCACTGAATTTTGAAAAGTTTTGCAGGGTTGCCTTGAGTCTAAAAAGGTTGAGAACCTACTAGTCCAGATCGTCAAAGGTAGCTGGGCTTCTGTCCCTTCATTCCCCATAATGGCACTTCTTGACCTCCCCGGCGTGTTGCAAGCGTCAATACATGAAAGACTGTGAGGTACTCAGATATGGCTGGCATAGAATATGTATGAAACACAAA
>NW_005842315.1:1455724-1465742 GCF_000455745.1 Alligator sinensis
AGATAGGGCTGTCATAGACTATGTATGAACCACAAACAAAAAAGTGATCGTGTAGGAAATGAAGGTCTCACTCATCCCATTTGTTTTCTTTAGATATTCAGAATCTGACCTGCTGCTAGTAGTGGCCAAGTGATTAGGAATAGAAATAAACCCAGTCTTTCGCTTTCTCCTTCATTCTTTTTCTGTGGGAGAAATAGTTGCACAATTGGGGTTTTTTAGTTGTTTGTTGCGTGTGTGTGCACGCGAGAGTGAGTGGGTAGGCTGTGTGTCCAGGTGAGTCTTTGAAAGGGAAAACTAAGTAAGGAAAAATGGGTTTGCTCTTAGTTCTGAATGTGGGAAGGCCTGCGATCATCCGCATCTTCTGGGGCAGAGGATTTCACAGCCTTGCTCCAGCTCCTCTCTCTCACATAAACAGGTCTTCTCCAGCATGCGACATGGGAAGGTAACAGTTATTTTCCACAGAGGGGAAAGCGATCTCTCTGGTAAAGGGTCAATACCCTCTACCAGGACAGAGGCATTTCACTGGATTCAGTGAGAATGAGAGAAGAGCTCAGCGGGATACTCACCCATAGTAGAGGCCAAGAAGAAAGATCATGGTCTTAAGATACTGTGGAAGATTGATCAGATAAGTGGGAAGAAAATACTGGACAGCAGACAAATAAAAGCCATCATTCACCTGACATCATTTGCAGGACAAGGACAACAGTAGAAAAACTATTGTGTCTTTACTCCCTCCCTGCATAAAAACACATCAGAGGCAGCTGTTAATGTATCAGGATTAAAAAAAGTAGAGACTTTAAAAAGACAAGAGATTGCTCAATAAAAACAGGCAGTTTTAGTACAGCAGCCAAAAAAAAAAAAAAAAAGAGATCTGACCTCCTTTATCATATTCCTCAGTCTGGGCCTTTTCTCTTTCTCCTAATACTAATTAAGGAACTCAGATATGGCCTTGCTGACAGTATGATACAATCGGCCAAACTCCCTGATATCTCTGGACAAGTCTGAGGAGAGGAAAGTCTGTCAGCCCTAATTCCTACTTCCTGTGAAATGGTAACTTTATTTGATATTCATAGTATTAACAGGGCCAAATTCTCACTCCTTGTGCAAAGCCTGAGTAACTGGGTTTAGTGGGACACGGCTTGCTGGAAAGCTGGGTAGAGGACAAAGGAACAAGCTCTGGCCCTATCCCAAATCCATACAGCCATACAGTTACCCAACATTCAGTCTCAAAGCCTCTGCCCTGCAATAAGAGCTTCAGCCTGCTATGAACTGTCTCCACATGGGCCCTGCCACAGATGCGTACCATTTTTAGATGTATTGGTCAATGCCTCTTCTCTTTACATCAGACAAAGGTATGGAGAAATCCAGCCCATGTAAGGATCCAACAAAAAAATGTTGATGGCTTAAGCAGAGCACAGGTCTTTTGCTGGCCTCCGGTGAAGGAAAGACATTCACCCACAGTTGAGGCAAGCCCCCCTGTACAGCCTCACTGTGTATGCATGGTGAAGGTGAAGTGAAGGTCCATCTGCTATTAACCTACAGTATTTGTACCCACCTAGGTGAGGTATGATTTATTCCTGGTTCTGTGCAATCATGCATTTTTGAATGCTTCTGTCTGTCTTAGAAAATGCACGGGGCATTCAAGTCACAGCGCAGATGGTGGGAAAAATCATCAGATCAAAAGAAACTGCCAGCAAACTCTTTAACAGCAGCATTTCATAGCTTACTGAAATTTCAAATGATGTTAGGTGGTTTCATGATTTTTTTCCTATAAGTATCAGTTGGATAATCCCTTTAACAAGACTCTTCTTATAAAATATTCTAAACTGTACACAAGCGGTCTTTATATAGTATTGAACTTTTGAGCTTATGTATGTTGTTCTGTCTGTTATCATCCACACAAAACACACACGGCACTTCCTAGTCTCAAATTCTGAGATTCAGCTGTAAGTGGATTTATTAAATCATAAGGCCAACAAATAGTTGTAAGTGTGTGCTGTCTAATAACAGAGAGAGATACATTAAAGGAACCACAATGGCTGGAGGGTTAGTAAAGAGAATGGAGGCAAAATGTATATACATCCTATGCCTTTAGTAACATTTTAAATCAATTTAGGCTATACATAAGTATGACTCTAGAAATGCTAACTCTGGTCAAACATATGCCAAGCATTTTAGTTCACTATATAAGTAAAGCTATTTACACATTGACCGGCACTTTTGTTTGGCTCCAATTCTTCTGTAAATTGCTTTTCCTTCCCCGAGGTGAATCTTCCATAGTGATGCTGATACCTTATTTTCCCCTGGCCTCTTTCCCCATCTAAGTGCCCAGTATTCTTCCAACACAATTGAACAGGACAA
Source organism: Alligator sinensis (assembly GCF_000455745.1). NCBI lineage: Eukaryota > Metazoa > Chordata > Crocodylia > Alligatoridae > Alligator > Alligator sinensis. The sequence goes on from NW_005842315.1 coordinate 1,458,086, forward strand.
GACTCACTTTGGAGCCTGACAATACCACTGCTTTAATGGACAGTTGCTTTAGGTCCTAGGCTAAATGAAGTATCTGAGCAGATGGCTCGTGAAGCAGTTAATTCACTGGGTGGAGATGGTAAGCTGCAGAGTTTGGATGCAAGAGCATTGCATAGTCTCTTGTGGCCACCTCTAAACATGCAGGCAAGGAGGGGGGCACTGGAGGTTGGTTGGAAATACAGCGGTAGGTCTACACAGATCTACATGCTTCCATGCATAATGCATTTCACCCAGTACTCCATGCTGAGGAGCCAGAGAGGAGCCTCAGAGTTGTCATCTACTTTGCTTCTGGGTATGTACAGGGTTGATTTGAAGAGTCTCAAGACGTTTGTCTGTAGAACAGGGATTGCATGAGTGAGAATAGGGTTGGATTTCATCCTCAAAGGACTGTTTGACGTGAAAATTAGCACTGGACTGATTTCTGGTAAATTTCCCAGTGGGTTTCAAGCTGCTAGTGTAAACTTGAAAAAGCCTAAGGGGTTTAGGAACCTGGTCCCTTGAGAGACTACCTCTTTCCTGGTACCAGACAGCTACAGATGATAATGAAGGAGTCTGAGCTGAAGCTTCATCAGGTCCGGCACAAGGGAGTTGCTGTTTGGGCCTTCTCCACAAGGAGCTTTTAGAGACAGTATTTATTTCCCTCTGTCCCTTCTCTGCATACCCAAATCCCCTATGTTCTCTCAGACAATGACATGGAAACTTGGGTACTATGCTGACAGATAAAGGGCTGGAGAATGCAGAATGACTGAAATGGCCAGAATGATACAAAAGGGTGATGGATTAGCATGTCTTCATTTTTTTTTTTTGTGGGGTAATGTGTCAGTAAATACTTTTACCTGGAAATTGGATAGGTTCAAGCATTGCACTGAAAATAGTCAATGTTTTAATTTTGTATTTAAAATTTGGAAAGCCATCTAAAATTCTGCACAGACACCAGTGAAATAAAAAATGAACAAATAAGAAAAGCTAGTGAATTGGAAGGTTCTTGGCATCACCTGCCAATACTTTTTCAGTTTGATTCAGCATCTTTGTCCTAATAGATCCTGCACTGTCCTGACACAAAATAAAGGTCAAGACTCCAAACATCATATTCAAACATGTATCAAGGTATGTGCAATAAATACTTTCCATTTCCCTATTCCTATTTATATGTATTTACTCAAATACAAAATGAGCTATTTTCCCCTATTCAACATGGGGGGAAAAAGGGCCAGTAACACCGCTGCCTGCAGGCAGTCGTTGTGCCCCCCCGCAGCCTCTGGGGACACGAGTCATTCATGGGATGAGGTTTGGGGCGGGGAGGTCAGACCACTTGACTCCCCCCGCCATTTGCCCCGCACCACCTATCCCCCTGCTGCTGCTTTCCCACTACACTGATGGGGGGGATGAATTTAAGACTACCTTCTGATGATTATATTCTATACACAGAAAATTATAACACATTTATCAATATTCCATGCATATATTCTAATTATTGGGGGAGGGGAGGTCATCTTAAATTCAAAGCCGACTTGGTTTCGGGTAACTATGCCATTCAAAATATAGTAGGATAAAGAAAATGTACACGTGGCTTAATATTATACTAGCACCAATCATGCATTAATTGCCAGTGCATTTTAAAATGCAAAAGAATTTTAAAAGTGCCAAAGAATGACTAGGAAGCAAACTTCCATATTTTATTATTTCTCTCCTGCTGAGATCAATTGGCGCCCTTGTTTCCCTTCCCCGTCCTATCCCTGTGCAACAGACAAGGAGCTGACAATGCCACGGAGGAAAAGCAGTTTACAATTCATCTCTTCCGTTCTGTTCTAGGCAACGTCGCCCTTTGGCTCCCGTAGTAGATGATACACAGAGGGCACACTACATGCATGTCTGCTGCAGGGTAACCTCTTTGAAACACTCTGTCAGCTCCTCTTATTGATATCCTAATAAACCATCACTTTTGGAGCGTTCATTTCTCCAGACAAAGGTGTTTATTTAGTGTGAGGTCACAGTATTCTGTGTACGGTTTGATTATTATCTTACTGTTCTGCTTGGTTGTTATCTTATTATTATCTTATTATCTTACTATTTAGGACAAAATGCTCTTTCCACAGAAGTCAGTGGCAAAGCTGTCACTGATGTTGCTGGGACTGGGCAGTGGCCCTCTGTAGTAGCAGCATGCTGTACATGCAACCTGCCTGCAGCAATTCTGTGGGTAGTGTGACTTGTTGTTTTGAGGGATCATCTGTAGCTTCCCAGGCTCAACCCAGTTCACCTATCTCTTCTATTTCACTTCTGAAAAGAAATAAGACCTAGCTCTGGTAGTTTTTCAGTTCAGTATTATGAAACCCCAGCTCACAGATCCAGTTTCCACAAAGCATCCAAGGACACAGTTAATTTGAATAGAAAATAACTTTCAAGATTGGCGAAAGGAAATACATAATTTCTAAATGCATAATTAGACTATGGAACTCCTGGCCAATGGAGCTTGTTGAATCCAAGATCTTCCTCAAATTCAAAGTTGGACTGGATGTTTACATGGATAACAAGAACACATAGGGATATATGGTAATTATTAATACTAAAAATAGTTTTAGAAGGAGACAAAACCTCACATTTCAGGATTTAAACCAATCTGAACTATTATGGATTAGGATGAGACCTTCCTAGGGAACAGATTATCTCTGATTTGACTGCAGGAGGGTTTTTTGCATCTCTCTCTGAAGCATCTGGTGCCGACTGCCATTGGAGACTGGATGCTGGACTAGGTAGAACTGGGCTTCGATTCACTACAGTTCTTTCGTGCCCATATTAAGCAGTGGTTTAAGGGCTTTGCTGGCAAGAGGCCTTAAAAAGAACTCGTTAGGAAAAAGGTGTCATTGGTTAAAAACATTACTTTTGGATGGCAAAGCAATACCACTGATAAAGAGTAATCCGTTGCAATAATCACTTATGTCAGCTTTTATGATTAAACTGGAATATGGGCAAAGGAAATCAAGAGATGTGGATGTGGTCAATCAGCCCTGCTGACAGAGGGATGAAAGCGCATGTTATGGAAAGGTGAGTCTGGGCACGAGCTGGCTGGCCTACTCTTAGGCTTCCTCCAGCTGAGTCTTCAGACCAAACCATTTTGAACAAGAGAAGGAAAGAGGAAACAGAAGCATGAGAGTGTAAAGAAACCAACATCTGTTGCAGACAGGGGGATGGGGAGTCTTACAACCTCTTCCTCCTGAGCACCCATGTTTTCTCCTGTTTCTCCTCCTGCTTCCAATTAACTTTCTAGCTCCTGAGGAAAAACGTTATTATTAATGAAAAACTCCAAGAAAATAAAAAAGTAAGTGGAACAAGGATTCCACCTCTGTATCTTCTGATCAGTATTAAAACATGTTCAGTGCTTCACACAGCACTACTTGAAAGTGACCTTCACATCACAACTCCATGAAACGTGATGTTTTTGAAATTCGCCATTTTCCTTTATGATAAGTAGAATTTTTCCTTCATGATAAGTGGGGGACGGACCCCAGCATTGCATACTGAAACCTTGAGAGATGTGTCAACAGTTTCATGTATCATGGCACAGCTTGATATTAAAAAAAAGGTTTTAGTGCTTTAATTGAGGAGTTTTTGAAAATGAAATGTTCTTGCAGAAGTTCGGTGTACATGAGGGCAATGTTTGAGTCTTTCTGTGTTCCACATTTAGCTATTTTTGGTTTGCCTTCCACAGGGGAATTGGCAACCTATTTAAATTCAGGGGGCTGCAATTACCTATTAAAGTTTAACTCTGTTGGATTTTGGCTGTGTATATGTTAGAAACAAAATCTTGTTCTCAGTAGAAGAGAGAGTATGTCACAGTCTCTGTAAACGAAAGATGCTTGTGATTCCCCCCACCCCGTTCTGTATAGAGGCTGCCCTCTCTACTTACTGATTCCTAGATTTGTCAGCTTTATGACCAATATGGGATACATAAAATTGCAATCTAGGCATTACCAAGCAGGATGAGCAGTTCAGCCAAGTCATCACTCTCTTTCCAACAGTGACCATAATGGCAGAGGTACAAATATATTCATGTGGCTAAGAAAGCAGATGCATTTGTAAGTGTAATGTCTGGGTGAACAACAATGTGCTTATTATAGGCTTCTTACTGTACTATGCTTGTGCCTGTGTGCTACAGTCTCTTCTTCATCCTTTGCAGTTGAGGATGATAGTCTTCCATGAATGTCTTATCTGTGGGTCCGAAGATGGCTGACGAGGTTGATCCAGGATTGACAGCAGTGGTGCATTAAGATTTACTGGGGCCCTGGGCAAACAGAAAATTGGAGACCACCCACCAGCCAAGGGCAGGTTCCGTCTGTCCCCACCAAGGGGCTGTGGCTGGGCCCACCTGGCCTCCTTGGAGCATCTGGAATGAGCCAGTGGACATGAATGCCACTGATGTGAAGGTGGCCCTGGCCCTGGCCTAGCCCAGGCCAGCTTGGCCCCTCTGCACAGTGGGTGTCATGCCGCTGGGGCTGCAGTCCCCCAGCACTGTGGGCCAGAGCCAGGTGCTAGAGCTGGTGGCCGCCCGCAGATAGCAGGGAGCGGGGCCATCCATGGGACCTCGTGGCAGCAGACAGCTCCAGGAAGCTGCCTTCGCCCATAGGGAGTCCTGTGCCTGCCCCCCAGGGCAGGGGGCGGTGGCACTGGGAGGTGGACTATGGTGAAATTTGGAGTGGCTGCAGCCCCCCGCATAGACCCCTCCCAGTGCCACCGCCACCCACCCTGAGCACAGCCCGGCCCAGCCCCCGCCAGGAAGAACCCCGTGCAGCCCCAACTTCAGCCCGCAGATGCAGCCCGCCCTGCCCCACCCAACACAGATCTAGGGGCATACACTACCCCCATCCGTGCCCTCCCAGGGTGCATGCAGTAGCAGGATCTGCCCCTCCGCACACTGCCTGGATGAGCCGTGGCTCCATCCTGCATTTCACCCTGGCTGGGTAGTGCCTGCCCTGCCCCTGCCATAGCCCCAGCCCCACTCCCTCCCTCACCAGGGTGGGTGTTGATCTGCCCACCCACACCCCTTCCCTTTGTCCCAGCCACCAGTGGAGGGTTTGGGATTGATTGAGAGTGTAGTCAGGGGTTAGAAAGGTAAGAAAGGTTTATTGACTTAGCAAAAACATGACTACGCATAGTATATTAAGACAGATAATGACAGACAATAATAATTCACGTGAGCAACTTATCAGCAGTCCCCTCTGATGCCTGATGTACGACCAGTTTCTCTTTCCACAAAACTCAGCGAAGTCAGGCATCCCAGATCAGCGCTGTCTGAGAGGTACTGGGAAGGACCCTGGTATTCAGTCCTTGGGCTCCTCGAGATCCACGGGCCCATCGATTCAGGTCAACAGCTAAGTAATCCTTTTCACAGAGCTGTATCTTCCTTCTGAATGATTTCCGTGTGTGCCAGCCAATTTATAATTTCTGAGCTGTGCTGATAAATTACAGCCATTCAGATTATTTTTACTTCAACTGTCCTTAGACTGACTAATAGCAGTACAAGCCTTGCATTCCTTTGATAAGGTTAATTTTAATTACGCCACAGGGACTTACTACTTTAAGGCTTTGCAAAATTTACTAGGCCTTACTTCATACGAGACCTTACTACATCTTAAACTTTAATTAGGCTCTCAGCAACAACATATAGCTTAATATCTAAACAAATGACAGAAAAACACTTGGTCTAATCTTCATAGAGCCTTCAGCAAGCACCTTTATCACACAAACATAATTTTCAGCTGTCACACCCTTCCCCTTCCCCTTCCCCTTCCACCACAACAGACTTACCAGCTGGAAGCAGCTGTATCGGAAATCAGATTGGTATTGGCCAACATGCCTCCTTAAAAATCAGCTATTGGTATCAGCCCCCAAAATCTCTGCGGGTGCACCCCTAGTCATAATCCCTATTCCATTGTATCTTTGAACTTTAACATATCTTAAATTTAAACTATCTTTATATAGGTTTATTTAAAAAAAATAAAAATATGATTAAATTAAAAAAAATTGATTTAAATAAAAAATCCGGTTTTGATTTAAAAACAAATAGTTGATTTTTATCCACCCTGCAAGAGATTAGATTCTTGGGCTCCATTTCTGTCTTTGATGTCTACTTACTTCATGACCCTATTAAGCCACCTCTGCGTTCCTCAGTTCAGAAGTGTAACAGGGCAGCTCTATGTCTAGGGCAGCCACAATCACAGGGCGTTGTTGGCTTTTGCTGTGCCCATTGCAGCCCAAGTCAGCTGTTGCTGTGGCAGCAGCTGCTTTTCTACCCCCCTACAAAGCAGTGCCCAGGGCTACTGCCCAATCACCACCCTCAGTCATGTTATTGCCTCAATTTACCCATCTGTAAGAGTGCAACTGCAATTCTGACCTACGCAGATGAAAGCATCTTAAGACCCCGAAATGGAGAACTGATTAACTGATAATTATCAATACAGCAGAAACATCCTGAGTTGGAAAAAACCCCCATTTACCTCACATGTTCCTTCTGGAAAACATCATTTGAGGAGTCATGTGGAGCTCTGAGTATAATTGCCCTTTATGTCCCACAATCCTTAAATCCTAATTACCTCTGAAAGTCCTAGTATAAGTTAAAAAAAGTGTGTTAACAGTTTTTCCTAGGAGCTCTTCAAAGCCTCAAAAAGATACATTTCTGGGGAAATGCATAGGAAATCTTGGTGAGCCGCTGCTGCTAAAAATAACTGTGGTCAGGAAATGTTGTTATCCACAAAGCAGATAATTAATCAACTGTCAGCATGAAGATGGTTGTGCTCTTAATCACGTGGAACGTAACAGCACGGCTTCAGTCGTCTTCAGTGGGAGCCAGAATCTTGCCATCGTGTATTGTAGGGCTTGATCTGCTCACAAGGGGCCCTGTTGGAAGAAGGTTTTGAGGTTCTCTTCATAGGAAAACTGCCCACCACCTTGGCATCGGGGCCTCTAGGCAGAGTGGTTAACAGGGGCGACACATAGGGGGTGCACGCGGGTGCACGTGCACCCCCCTGAGCGTGACAGTGCATCCCCTACAAAAAGGTACCGCCGACATTGTCAGTGGTGCCTGTGGGTGGTCGCCGCTCACCACCCCTCCACCGACAGTGCCACTGGCAGCTGCGGGTGGTTGCCAACCTTTGGTTGGCGCTTGCTACCCCCCAGCAGCATCTGCAGGAGTTCCCCCGCTGACCACCACCGCACTCTTGCTGCTGCTGTTGCACTCCTGCTGCCGCTGTGCTCCCCCAGCCACCGGGGGCATGCGCCGTTCATGGTGGTTAAGGTATTTTGCAATGTCTCCAGGGCATAAGTCTGAGGCTGACGCCAGACTTATGCTGATGGCCACCACCCCAGCTGTAAATGGGAACCACATCACTCTCTCATGTATCAGCATCCCCATGCTTAAAAATGGCAGAGGGGGCTTAAAGCTTTAGATAAAACACCCCTTTCACCATTTTTAAGTGCAGGGACACTGATACATGAGACAGTCTGGGTGCTTTAATTACGGAGGCTCTCAGAGCTGCTCTAATTAAAGCCCCATCCCCAGCTCCTGGAGCACATGTATAAATGCCCAATAGTCCCACTTATTTTGTCGGACTTTTCCTTCCAGTAT
>NW_005842315.1:1465773-1497967 GCF_000455745.1 Alligator sinensis
GGCCTCTTCCCCTTTGCTTGATTCCATGCCATATTTTCCTGCCAACCCTCACCCAATCATTCACGCCATAGTTTCAATCCTCTTTGCCCTCTCACTGATTTAATCTAACACCACCCCCCAAAGCCCCTTTAGCAATATCCTATCCTGGCCCCAGTAAGTTCTTTCCGGTTCTTGAATCTATAAACCTATTTATAGCTCAAAACCTTTGAAATGAGATCATCAAGAAAAAAATCCTGCAGGTGCAGAATACTCTGGAATTTTCTTTATATGATATTGACTGACAGTAAATAATAATGTTTGGCACTTAGCATTCCTTCCGGATGAAAATCTCCAAGCCCTCAACAAATACAGATTCATTAAGTCAGTGAAAACTGGGCAAATTCATCTTAAAGAGAATGCACACTATTTATGAATCCGAGTGTGAAGTGGCCTTTGCAGATCTTGCACTGACACCACCTTCAAATGCACTGTTTTTCTTATAAATGCATTCAATAAGGCTCACTCTCTCTCTATTGCTCCATTAATGAACCTTCCCTTTTTCTAGAGAATTAAAGAACAAATGAGTTAAATGTACCTGATTCAGTTTATATTGAAAAGGTACTTTAAGCCTGGCATTCAAGTAGAGACACACTGGTTCCACTTTTTATTCTGAAGCCATTTATGAAGAGAAATGGATGGACTTTTTTTTATTTCTTAAGGCCTTTGCAATATTATTTTAACATGGACATCAGAGCCATGTTAGACCACATCCAAACCTAATGACAAATGAGTTAAAATTTTGTACAGGTGGTGTTTTAATTGCCTTACCCTGATCTCACTAAGGAGAAAAATACAAACCTGCAGGGTTAAGTCTGACAATGTATGTACTACATATAGAAATGGCCAGCAATTTAATTTTAAGGGCTACACGTCTACAGGGAAAAACCTTTGTTTAGGGAAAAAATTGCAACTCTGGAACACAACTCAGTCAAGCAAGCACTGCTGTGTCTGCTGCATCCCACATTCAGACTCTCTCCATTTCCCCCACCATCCTTCAAGTGTGTGTGTCATCCTGCTCTATGCCTCTAAGGCTTGGCCGCCTGCCTTTTTGCCGTTTCTTTTCAGAAGAAATGTCAAACCAGTGGTATAAGGACAATTGCATTGACAATTGGGTTAACCAAGCAAACCCATCTACCTTCACCGGATACAGTCTGACAGTGGCTGTAAGCTCAGCCAGGGCAGAGATTTCAAACAGTAGATGCATACTTTCAAACCTCTCTTTCTCCCAAGTTTTTTTTTTTATAGCTTTGAGGCAATATTCTACTGACAAATGTCTCATTGTGGAAGGAAGGGTTTACATTGAAAAGCTTCTCTTTGCTATGCATCTTCTTTTTCTCTGCCTATCTTTTGCAGTCTCTGGATGGAGGTCTCAGATGCATTGATTTTAGTGTTGCTGAGCTCTTGTACCAGCACCTGAAGAAGTAGTGTAACTAAATGGGGGTGACTGGAGTGCCGCCTTTGTTGTGAGGCACAACATCAGCTGCGGCCACAGTGACATCAGCTCACACCACTGCATTTAGCTTGGCAGCAGCTGGCGCTGCCCCACACATCACAACTTCCCCAGGTACAGAGCTACCTTGCTATGCCTCTGAGATGAATGGACTGATCCCAAGAACATGGGTATGATGCTAGGCACTCAGGGTACCCACCACCTCACTAGAGCTCTTATCACCCTAAGGGATCAAGTATGAAGGACAGACTTCACACTTGATCCCTTGGGTGATAAGCTAGGAGTACCCATAAATAGGAGTACCAAATTTGGTCCTAATTATGAAACTGCTTGAAAAATATTAGGCCCCAGTTCATAGACTGTAGAGTAAGCACATATTAATTTCAGCTTCATTGATATCAGTGGAACCATGCTCGTAATTCAAGCAAAAGCACAAGCTCAAGTTCTTTGTCAAATGGGAGCTTTAGGTCTTGCCAATTCCAAAGCTGCCATCCTCGAAACACACACTCAGCTGCTGCCTAGTGCTGGAGACACCCAAAATCTCTGGGCACCTCATTCTGTGCTCCCCACAAAGATCCCTAGGACTGCCCCATGCCCAGGAGCACCTCTGGCTTGGCAGTGGTGAGCAACTTGGTGTTTATCTCATCCTAAGGTCCATCTGGATCCACAGACAAGATGTTCCTCCGCCCATGCTGTTTGCAGAGCCCAATCCAGTAGATCAGTGCTGTCCAATTGGTGGCTTGCAGGCTGCATGTGGTCCACAAGGGGTTAATTTGTTGACCCTAGGGTCCCACTGGATGCCACTCTTCCCATCATTTCTGCTGCAGAACAGCCAGAGACTCTGGGCTCCCTTCCCTCCTCCAGCTTCTGTTTTCAGCCCCAGTCTAGGGGGCAGGGTTGTAGGGGGACAGGCAGCACAGCCTGTAGTGCGGTGGGGTGAGAGGCATCCACACGGCATGCAAGGTTTGCACTGGTGTGGCCTGCGTGATCTCTCAGATGCTGAACAGCCCTGCAGTAGGGCTTTCTGCTCAGAAACAGATGGAGAGGTGGGAGCGGGTGCCTTTTTTAATTCAGTAACTCATTGGTTCTAGTCCCTTTTTTGCCTGACTGGGTTCAAGCCCAGATCTCCTAGGGTAGTCCTCTATCTGCCAGACTACAGCATATCCATTAGGCATTGGGGGAGGCTCTCTCAGTTTCTCCAGCTGAAGCTGTTTCATGTTGCATAGAAGAAGCTGGCAATCTCTGAAGCAAAGAACCAGCACAAAAGTGAGAATACTCTCATGTGAGAGACCACTCCCCCCTCCAACAACTATTTAAAGTATTTTATCTAAAAGCTGCTTAATATAAAGTACATCAACATTCACTGGAGCAAGGCGTGGGTGTTAGATCTCTCCTCTTCTGGACCAGTGCCTTAATCGCCACTTGTAGTCCTTCTCCCTCTTCCTGGTCTAATAAATTTTTAAATGTTCCATGCACTTAGAACAGTTTCAACAGAAGACTTTAATAAGAGCTTGCCGCCTTTCCCTGCAATGGTTTTGGAGCTGGGGAACGTGGGTTCATATCCCTCTCAGGCAGAAAAGGGGGTGGCAGTGGCCCTTTCTCCAACAGTTTTGAAAGAGAAGCAAGGTGATATTTTTTACATTTTTGGGTGATATCGGCCATGTGTAGATGAAACGAGAGGCATGTGTGCACAACACTTTAAAATGGGCTAACTGCTTTTGTACTGCTTTATTGGTGTCGGTGTTCGCATGCCTCGGTGGTGTATTGTGCATTAATTCCAGCCGCTGTAGGAAATTTGGCTGCGTAATGCACCTTAAATGACTTGGGGTGCAGCAAACTAAAATTCCTTTGAGTGTTTTTTAAAACCCACTGCTTCAGTTTAGGGCCCCTGTTTTGTCTACACACTGGACCATCTGCAGAGCTGGGATGAAGTTAGACAAGCTTTGACAAGCATGACAGTCTTCTTCAGAAAAAGAGAGAGAAGAGAAGTCCTGGGTCACGAAACCTGAGGGAAGAGAGGTGCCTCCAAGCAGCCCAGAGCAAAGCACCAAAGTCACAGAGAAGGGTGGGTTTCAAGACCTAAACCCTCTCCTCTGCATATCCAATGGGCTAGTTGGGGTGACTCTTTTCTCAGTCTGTCAGTTCTTATGCACCTTGGGTGTCTAACTCTTCCCATATTTTGCATAGAGAATGTGGGCCTAACTGGCTTATGGATTCTGCTATAGTAGCCAGGTGCGTAGAAGTTAGAGGCAGAATGGTAAGCATGGCAGGGCCTCAGCCCTTTTTGTGGATACAGTCCTTAGCGCTTCCTGATTGGCTACCGGTGATATCCTGTTGAGATTAATAATAGTGGAAGGTTTGGTCCTGCAAGCACAGAGGATACAGATTGAACAGGGCTGACTCATGGCAGCTACATAAGCCCTTCAGGAGGCTGCCATGTTGGCTCCCACATTAAAAGCAGCATCAAAGAGTGAAATGAATGGCTAAACTGTAGAGAAGTAGGGCTGGAAGGGATCTCATGAGGTCATCTATTTCAACCTTCTGCTCAAGACAGGATCAGCCCTGTTTAACCCATCACAGCCAAGTTTCTGTCAAACCTGGACTTAAAAATTGCTAGTGATGGAGATTCTAGGAAAGTCATCTGTTCCCATGCTCAACCACCGTTGCAGGAAGCATGCTGCTGAGCCAGCAAAACACTGTGCCTGGGATATATCATGGGATACTGAGCAGCTGGGCAAGAGAGATCCCGTTTCCACTGACATATTTCTTCTGTGAGCTGTTGAAACCCATGGCTGCCTTTGCTAACAGTGCTAACTAAATGCCTTCCCTGAGAGCACACTTGACTAGCCACCACTCCTGGCTGGCTGAGAATCTTAAACATGGCACTGAAGCACGTCGTTGCTTTTCTACACCTTTGCCTATGCTACCTGCCACATCACTTGGGGCTTACTCCTGTAAGATCACGCCCAGAATGTGAGCAAGAGGTTTCTGTATCTAAACCAAGCAACCAGCTGACCCTACCGCATGGCTCTCCCCACCCTTGGTTCATTTAGTAGCTGCACCTGTGTCCCTAACAATTTCAAAGAGGAGAGCAAGGCCCTCTAGTCTATTTGATCCAGTAAACTTTTGGGCACTGTAATTTAACATATTCTGGCATGCAGGTTTGCCTGATTGTTGAGGCCAGGGAGAATCTCTGAGGCTTGTGGAAACCCTCCCAGTCCAAGGGCTGAACAAATGCTGATATGCTCGGTGTTTTGGAAACATCTTCCTGCCAGCCCTGAAGAGCGCTTGGCAAATAATTTGTGCTGTTAAGTGCTTTATGGGCAAGGTATTTTTCTTTGGGTCTGATGTTGTAACTACTGTTTACCTGAGGTCATGCTTGAGTACCTAAGCTGTTGAAAGTATTTAGCCTCATAACATCCCTGTGAAGCAGGAAAATGATATTGCCCCTTTTTATAGATGGAAGACAGCCCAGAGGCAGCACACACAAACATACACTACTCCAAGCAGGCTGCCTCAAAAACCAAAAGCATTGTAGCTAGTTCTATGAGCACTTGTTTGGGCTAATTAGCACTGCTGAGTGCCAGTACCAGTTATCTCCATCCCAAGCTAACTAGCCTGCCTGCATGGCCACACAGCCACAGCTATCCTGCTTCTGGTGTAGGGGGCAGCCTAGCATAGCACAGCATACTTGAAAGGGTGGTATGTTGAGGTACAGCAAAACTAGGTTATATCTGCACAGCAGACCTAAGCTAATTACTTTAGGACTAGCTCAAGAACTTGTAGGTGTTTAGCAGGATAAATTAGCTTGGCAGATCTTTGTGCTGTGACTGGTACTTGAGGCTCTAGTTTAAAATTCAGGAACTGAAATACCTCCAAAGACCTGAACCTAAGTGACTTTTGGCCAAGGTCATATAGGAAGTTTGTTGTGGAAGAGAGATTTGACCCAGCTTTTCCAAGCCCATTCACTATAGCATACTTCCTTTCTACTACAACAAATGAGTCCTTGTAGCCCTTTGAAATGTTGGGGATCTGTCGTGTAACTAGGGCAGGAAGACCAGGGCAACTTGTCCAGGCTCTGACTTGAAGGGGGAACATGTGTTATGGGTACATGGCTTTATTGTTACTCTTTTGTTGGGGGCTGTAACAGGGAGTCCGTGGCCCTGTTACTGAAAGCAGTAAAAAGGAAAAGGAAATTTACCTGATTGGCAGCAAGATGCCCGAGAAGATGACATCATCAGCCAGCACCAGGAATGTCCACTGCACCTGGAGACCTGAGCATTAGCAATTGAAACTAATTGGCTTTAAAAGCCAAGGAGTGCAACAAGACATCCCCGCAAAGGGGAAGAGAGAGATCCGTGGTGCCGAGATGGGAACAATGGAGCAGAGTTTGTGGGGAGGAATGAGAGAAGCCAGAGAGCAATGGCCTCTTGGGAGGTCAGTATCAAGGAGCAACTGGGGAAAACTGTGGCTGTAGATCATGCTGTCTATCCCCGAAACCAGGTAGACCGACTTGAATTGGAGACCTTTTTTTGTTATTATTGGATTGCTGGCCAGCTGGCTGGATTAGAAAGAGACTGTGTTAAATTGTTCGGCAAAGTAGGCGCGGGGGGGAGGTGAATGCCTGAAAACCCCACTTCGCAGAGAGACTTATTAGTAATTAAATTCCACGTTTATGTTCTTGTGGGTCTTGCTGTTAAAGACCTAGTATCTTGGAGTGTGGTATTACCTAAGAACCAGATTTGGGATACTCCTGGAGAGTAAGTTCATAGCCCGATACAGAGACACCTAGTGAATAAAAGTGTAAGCAGACCAATTTCAACTATAATTAAGAACCGAGTTATCCACGTGTTATATATTTTTTGAACTGTCTCCTATCAAGTTGTGGCAGGAAAGAAAAATGCATTCGGGAAACTCTGAGTTTTTCCCTTTTTATAATCGGTTTTAGGAACCCCCACTCAGAGACTTTAGGTGGGATGAGGTTGCAGAAGAGAGACAGACCTACAAACACAAGGCCTGGGCCTTGTCGTTCCAGATTTGTGCTAAGGGCCAAGTCCAGCTATAAGCAGGTACCCAGTTGCCTAGGAGGTGTCAAAGGAGCCAGATATGATCACTTCCTTGTGGGCTCTGGGCCACAGAAACTGGTGTGCCTCAAGCACTCTGGCCTGATGGTCCATCTGTGCTCAACACACCTTTGATACGAACATAGGAATTGCCATCCTGGATCTGACCTGAGGCCCATCTAACCCAAAGGGCTGCCTCCAGCAGTGGTCAGAACCAGCTGTCTCATAGCAAGGTGCAAAAAACCCTACCAGAGATGGGGGAAAGGGGCACTTACCCCGCCTGAAGATCTTTTCCCCATTCCTAGTAGAGACTGGCACACTCTTGAAACTTGAGGGCCAAACTTCCTTCTGAAAATCTTTCTTGGCATTAACTGCTTTCAGAGGGGATAGTGTTGTCATCTACACAAACATCCAGTCAAGCTTTGTTTCTGTTTGGGCGGGGGTTGCTGGTCATTTATCTGCCTCTGGGCTGAAAATCCTCAGAACTGAAACATAGTGTTATTACATTGGATCATTTGCCAAACATCATTTTTATTATTTAGAGCAGAAACAATCTCTGCATTTTAAGGGTCATGGTCTTTTATGAGAAATATATACAGCAAAACTCACATTAAGTTGTAGCTTAAAAGATCTTTGATCAAAAAAGTTGATGATCCTTTAATAAAGAGGCTGAGAGATTTACCTGTAGCTGTCTATACAACAGATTCCTGGTTGACAGTCCTTCCATGTATTAGCCCCTCCCAGCCAAACCCTACCACCTCTGCCCATCTTCCCAAGAGAATTTGACATGTTGATGCCCTGAATGACTTGTCTCCCTGGCTGACAGAAGAGTAATAATAGTGGGAAATCCAGGGGAACCAGGGGGTGGCATGGGGAGGTCGACAGAGGAAGGATGGCAGGATGGGGAACATTGTGGGGAATGAAGAGATGGAGAATGGGAGTACAGGGAAAGGGAGGAACAGGTGCCACATAGCCCTATACATGACAGGGTGAATGAGGCGCCTGACTAGGGAGAAAGAGATAGGGGAACACAGAGCCGCTGGGAGAAGGGCAGTAGGACTTACAAGGAGTCCCTGAAATTGAGGGAGATGGGAGGGTGGCACAAGGAGCTTGCTGGGGGAACTGGTGAAATTCAAGGAGTCCCTATTGTGGCATGCAGCTACAAAGCATGCATCCCCCTTGCTTTATCAAACTGTTGTCTGGGATTTAAGAGTAAAACCAGAAAGCAAAACATGCAGCTATGCAAAGTGCAGAGCTTCCTGTACACAGACAGTGAGTGTATCCAGCACATGCCTGAAGGACAATGAATCACAATGCAGGTCTCCCATGCTAGAGCTCTGCCGTATCCAAGACCAGACCTTGGCAGACACTCATCGCGAGTGACAGATGGTTGCTCACCTTACCTGTATGAACCCTGCAATATGCTCCGGGTAGGGCAAGCAGCCCCTTAATAATGAGAGGAGTTTAATGCCGAGGTCACTTGTAATTTTTCCTTTATTAAAATGACTTTCTTATGATCTGTAATTAAAATATCTACCAAGCCTTAAGACCAGGTCTCGCTCTTTCCATCATATTCAATAAAATATGATATCTGGGTTTTGTAACTTGGTCTGTGGTATGAATTTCTATTTGTCCTCTCAGATGACTTTGCCTAAAGGGGTGATAATAAGGAAATGTGAAAGCTAGTGTCAAAATAGTTTCTCATAGACTGGAATGTGAAGTTTTTTATGGTTCTTGACATTTTCTTTTATCCTCCTGCTTCCACTTCCTCCCTTTCTGCTTGCGCTTCATATTAATGCAGTGAGACATGCATAATTAGGATAATATTGCCTTCACATTCCTTGGGTATGGCCAACCCAGCCTCACACCAGCACAGGAGTTGGAAGCTGAGTGACGGTTCTCCACTCTCCTGGCATCAGCAGGAGCTGAGACCATTAGGGAAGGAGCACATTTCCACCCAGTGATAGTCTTATGGCAGATCTAAGTGCAGTTTTTGCTCTTGGTCTTCCTTTGCCAGACCAAAAGAGAGCTAAGACAGGTAAGACTCCTCTCCCTCCTCTCCCCAACCTTTGCTCTCCAATGATCAGCATAACACCTCCTCCCCCAGGCACAGAAGGAGTTTGCTATGTCTCTGGAGTCAGTAGGCACAGGGGCTGGAGCAGGTAGGTATACCTGTAAGAGGCCAAAGCAAAGCTACAGGCCAAACCAGCAGCCAGCTGTCAGAAGACAGGGGTCTGATTTGGAGTCTGGACCCAGGGAACAGGCATAAGTCCGAAGCCCCAGCTAGACAAAGAGGCATCTGTCCCGTTGTATGGCCTTCTGTGCACTGCAAAAGCTGCTGCTGCTAAGCAGGCAGCCATGCAGGGAACTGGAAGCAGCTGGGGGGGTAGTTAGGCCATGGACAGCCAAGCTCCCTTAGGTCACCAGGGTCAACCGGGCTAATTAGCCGTCTTGCTGCCCTGAGTGACTACCCACAATGTTGTTCCTTCATTATGCTGGGCAACACAGGAGACAGCTCCAGGACAGTGGAAGTGAACTGGATGGTGGATGCCCATTCACAGGTATCATGCCAATTTGGGTAGGAAACTGAGCCTTGGAATAAGCTTAGGCCCATTTCCTCAAAAATACTGAGGCACCTAAAACTCCCTGATTTCAATAAGGCTGCCTGCAGCATCCGCTCCCCACATCCTGTCAGCTATTAGCTATCCATGGCAATGGAGCTTGTAGTAGGCGGCAGCATTAATGCCTCAGACCCCATCTGCATGGCTCCTGGGAGGGCTTTGATGTGAGCCAAATTGCAGCTATGCATGACCGAAAAGACTTAACAGCAGGTGACATGCAGTTCTACCATTTATTCTGAAACAGGCATGGTCTATAAACATCACTTTATGTGGGGTAGGGACATATTTACTAAGTCATTACTGCGGTGTTCAGTGTGGTGGTTTTTCACTCCTCTTTGACACTGCACTCCACCAGAACTTTATCATTTCCAAGCCTACGTTTCCAATGTTTTGTATTGCTGCTGGGTTTTCTTTAAGTTTATGGTTGTTTGGAGGCCCATGGGCATTTGGGATCTTGTCTTTTCAATGCAGACAGCTGCCACCATTTTGAAACTTGTGTTCTCTGGAATATTGTCTCAAAACTTGTGCTTCAAGGATGACGTCCCCAAGGCAGTCACCGTTTGGATAACAGCTTTAGCTTCGTTCCTGGACCCCTGTATTTCCACATGCTTTTTGACATGCCACTTATACAGGATACATTTGTACTATTATCATTTGTGTTGCCAACACTGAAACAGCACTTGCACTATACTATTGCAGGAGAGCATGGTGCTGCCCCCAAAAAGAAAACAACGGAAAAAGATGAACAGACTAGTATAGCAGAAAGATGTACCATACAGCATGGAGGGAATCGCAGTGGGGTGGCAGATCTAGGCTCTTTAATCTACCAATTTCCTCTAATATTCATTGTTAAAAGCAGTAACAGAAATCCTGATCCAACTGTGATGCTACAAAGCTTTTACATGCCTGCACAAGATAGGTTCATGCCTCTGTGAACGTGTTTTGTAACTTAAGTGATTCAAAAAAAAAAAAAAAAAAGAGGAAGGCTGTAATGGTTGAGACAGGGGGCTGTCACTCTCCTAACTTCTTTTTCTGGTTCTCCCATGGAGTCAAAACGGTGGCCTTGGCAGGTCATTTTGCTTTATGTACCTCAGTTTCCCCAGTGTGTAAAAGAGGGAATATTTTCTCCTCTTACAAACATGTTATGAAACTTAAAGTCCTGGAGGTCCTTGGAAGGGCTGCCCTCAGTTTAAGACTCCAAGAGTGTGTTTAGTGTTTTTGTCTGCAGGAACGGAGCGGGGTAATATTGCACTTTTGTGCTCTGATATCAGTGTGAAAGCTCAAGTTGAATTTGGATAACACAAGGCTTACGGTGGAACACCTGGGGCATACAAATCTCCCTGGCATTAGCCAGGCACACACTGTTTATAATTTTAGAGCTGCTTTACATGGATATGCTTTGCAAATAACACTTGGTTTTGTTTAAAAACAAACCAAAATGGTGAGATCAACATACATTAGGACATCTGCAATGACCATGCACAGATTACAGGTCCCTTTCACATAAAATGTTAACAGACTTCCCCCTTGGGTTGGCCAATGAAGCTGGGATTTCCAGAGGAGCTTAAAGGGAGTCAGGTGCCCAAATGCCACAGAAATGCTGTGGGACTTGGAAAGCTAAATCCCACAGTTGTTTAAAAATCCAGCACTATAAATTAAGTGTAAATATTTCTGTCAGAACAATACTCGTGCTGCGGAATTAGGACTTCATCCTATATGCCTGCAAATTTAATAATTGCTGTCTCTCAGTGAGGGCAAAATTGGGAAGATAAAGCCACAAAGTATCTGGAACACGATTAACAATGCGTGTCATATTACAGTAGTGTTCAAAGGCCCCATTCAGCACTGAGACTTCACCTGGCTAAGCACTGCACAAACATGTAGGAAGCAGGAGTTGCTTAGAACATGGTAAGATCAGTTCTGGACCATGGATATGGAGAGCTGAATTTTATGAATCAACTAGGAGCACAATATTTGGTCCCCCCTGGAAACAGTGTCCAGGATTTGTGGCACTCCTAGAGACAGTCTGGGTGAGGCACCAGAAACTTCCTAGCGTGGCAGAACAGCAACAAGGCTAAGCCCCAGACCCTTGGAAGGGCAATCAAGACTGTTGCCCCTTTACTGTAAATCATTCTTATATACAAGAACGAATTATTAGAGGGTTTTAGAAGTTTTTAAGACCCAGCTAGAGAAACCCTTGGCTGGGATGATCTAGTTGGGGATGGTACTGTTTGGAGCAGGGGGTTGGATTAGATGACCTCCTGAAGTCCCTTCCATCCCTGATTTTCTACGATTCTCCAAGTTCCTGTACATAATAGTCATTTCCATACCACAACATCCAGACTGTAATTCCATCTTTTAGACCGACCCATGTGTGATGCTTCAGAGGAAGGTAAGCTTCCTACCTACAACCATTGACCTAAGGAATTGTAATAGGAGAAAAATTTCTTTCTAACCACAGCAATCACTACCTTATGCTTTGATTATCCTAATCTCTCCATTTGAAAACTGTAACAGTATGTGCCCTAGGACTGCTGTAACCCCCTTGATGGCTGCTTTAGTCCTGACCAATCTTTGCTCCTGCCTCTGTCTTGCCCTGATGACTTGCCAAAACAACTTGACGTTGTTGATGAAGAGGGGAGGCTGTCCTTAGAAGCTGGTGAGAGCTAGGTGCTCTTCCTATTCCCCGGCCCACTTGGCTTGGAGTTCGGACCCCACCACCTCAAAGTCTCTCTCCTTCTTTCTCGCTTTTTTCCCCAGACCAGTGTTGGGCCCTTCGGACCCCAGCGATCTTCAGCCTTTTTCCTCAGTCCCTTTTTGCTTTAGCAGAGGCCCTTCTGTCCAGGTCTACTGACTCCATCCCTGGCTCTCCAGGCTTCAGCCTCGCAGAGGAGGGTACCTGCCACATACCCCACTTACATCTCCTGCACCCCTACAGCCACTCCCAGTCCTCCGGTTGTTCAGCAAGCATAGACAGACTTACACCAGCACAACTGAAATATAAGCCAACCGCCTCTACAAACTTCATACCTGCTGATCATCAATATCCTACCACAAACTATAATTCCCAGGGCTAGGCCTTGTGGGTAGCTTGGGTAACCCTGGGCACTGCTTCCCAGTCAGCTTCCCTGGGGGAGCTCCCCTCCCTGCTGCCGCCAGGGTCTGGCTGCCAGCTCTGGCTCAGGCCCTCGGTTTATATGCCTGGAAGCCATGCCTCCTTTCTGTCATGTGCCTTCTCCAGCTCTGCACAGGGGTTTTACCCTCTTAATTAAGAGCTAGCCTGCACTCCTGCAGCTGCACCCTGCGCAGCCAGCTCATCCTGCTGCATCCTCTCAAAATGACAGGAACCCCTTGGCTCCCTGTAACAGTCCCCTCTTTTTGACAGGTGGTGTCAAATGTTTTCTTGCCACAAAACTGACAAACCATGCTTCCAGTTCCAGAATAGGTCAATTTGATGCATACCAATACAAATCCCAGACAACAGTTTGGTAATGGTCCAGAATTCGAACCATGGATGAATTACCGACCATGCATGCAAGCAAGTATATTAGGGGGAGAGGGCCTGTCTAGCTTTCCATTACCAGACAAGGTTGTTACTGGTAACCAGTTTGGGATACCTGACCTGCTGCATGAGAAACACATTGACCCCCCTCAGAGTGTAAGGTGCTATTTGAAGTATGAACATCAAGTCCTTCTCTTACCATGTTTCTAATTCAATGATGCCATCCCTTGGCAATCTGGATCAGTTTACACATAATGGGGCCCGATTATAAACACCAGATCTTGTGAGCCAAATGCTGCCCTTGATTGCATCTAACCAAACCAGGGATGTGAATGAGCTGGCCCAGCCATGACTGCAAGTACAATCCTTACCCAGGATTTCCATTTCTCTCATTCTGCTTTATAAATTAAATTAAAGGGGCTTTCAAAATTATTTGTATTTTTAAAGTATGCCTAGATGCAGACAGGACATTGGCCATCACCACCTGTCACTATCTGATTTTTCATGTCACAAAGGACTCCATGACACACAACATTTCAAATTATAATCATTTCAAGTAAAAGTAGACTTGGATTTTTACCTTGTCTATAGGAAGAGTTTGGTCAACAGTCACTTCTAGATTTTATTGATAAATTACCTAGAAGAAGAGGGCCATTTCTCACCATCTGGCTGAAGATTTACATAGCAAAACATGACAAGCAGTCTCAACTCTAACTGCACAGCCGCAGCTCAAAGACATGTGCATAAAATACTATTTGTATGATTAATAATCAACATTTATTTCCACTATAGGAACATCTATGGGATCCAACTGTAGACCAGGGCTTCAATATTCTAAGCAATGTACAAGCCCAGTTAAAGATATTACAGTTTAAATAGACAAAGGAAATAAAAAAAGGTTGTGTAACCCCCATTTTACAGAGATTAAGGAACTTGCCCAAGGCCACTTCAGAAATCCAAGGAGCCAGGAACTGAAAAGAAATCTCCTGATCCAGTTCACTTAATATAAGCCCATCGTTCCTCTTTATTTATTTAAGGAACACAAGCCTAGCAACAAAAGCCATTGCTATTTGGGTGTTGCTAAGGGCCATACACCACAGGACACGCAGAATCACTCAGTTGCGTAGAGCTTTTGGTTATCTTGCAACACTATCTGGATTGTATGCCTTTGTTTGGGTGTTTCTCATCCATGGTAATTTTTCTTTTCTTTTTTTTTTTTAAACCCTTGTCTCTCACTTAGTGAGTCATCATTGAATGAACCTGCTTTTCAGCTGAAAACAAAAGCAGGGAACCCAGTAATTATTAGCAGGTCAAAACCTGGTTCAGTGACAATGAGATGCTCTTTCAGTCTTTCTTTCTAATATTAAAATGATACTAGTATGGTCCATTCAGTACTTTCTGATTGGCTTAATCCAAGATGAGTCTGCCCCAGGACAGGGTTAGAAAGAACCTCACTCCCCCTTTGTTATTATAATCTTCATCAACCCATTGGCTGTGTCAGTGGTGTTATCCTTATCCCACATTGGATATGGCCTCACACAAATAGCAGTATCCTTTCCCCCAGGGTTGCCATTCAAGCAGAGAAGGATCTTGCTGAACACATCCTTCCTGAAAGCTGAGGCTTGTTATGATGTCTACGAGAAGCTTACTGAGTAACAGCGTCTTACCGGAAGAGAGACTTGTGACCATTTTGCATAGCCTACCACCTATACTTGTTACACTGCTGTACACATATTGCCTGTCACATCTACCCTCTGTTTGATCATTTACTGTTTGATTATCTCAGAGAAGCAGCTAGCTTTCTAGGGTCTGGAAAGGATCTAGTCCACAATGGGCACTGCCAGAAATAAACAGTAAAATTGCTCCCCACTTCTTGTTGCCTTTTTAATTTTGGTGAAAGAGCAGGGACGTGATGATGGCTATTTTTTCTGTTTTTTCCCTTAAACATTCCGACTTATTAAATAGAACTTTGATCCCAGGAGCATCAAAGAGCCCAGATTCCAGCTGGCTCAATAAGTACCTGCTGAGGATTGGATGCAGCTATCATTTGGTTGCAGACCCTTTAAACTACTTCCCAGCCTGGCACTGCTCTAGGACCAACAAGGACATCCAAGAATTCAACGTGTATTCAATGAGTGCTCCCGAGGGAGCTCCCATGGGCCTGGTGTGCGTATGGAGGCAAGTCCAGACAAGAAACTAACAACTTCCTTCAAAAGGGTGGCAGCAGCAGAATATCCAATTCTGCGTTCCTCTGCTGCATTGGAAGGATGCGAGACCCCTCTCTGGAATAAGGTATGGCTTATATGAATGCAAAACACTGTCAGTTAAATGTGACGTCTGTGGACCTATAGCTGCACAAGCTGTTTTAAGCTAAAAAGGAACATTAGAAGAGAATGCAGAAAGGAACTTCTCTGTCCGAAACAGCAGGGGGAATTCAGGTGGGCAGAATGTAAGTAGCAGGGTTGGAGTCTAGACAGCAAACTGGAACCAATGCCACTGCTCTCTTGCAAAAAGTGAAAACAACATGAATTAGGAGTTGTAGGCAATCAATGCAGAATTAAAAAAAAAAAGCAGTATACAAGTATCCCACATTAAAAAAAATGCCGAACATCTCAGGAAGAACCACATTCCATCCAGAGACAACTTTCTAGCAATGTTGCTCAGTTTGGATAGCCAAAGAAAGGACAAATTGGAGGGGGGGGAAAAAAAAAAAAAAAGATAGGGAGACAAGTGTTCACAGAATGTACGGATTTGCACTGAGTTATGAGAGGAAACAAAGTTTAACGAACATCTTAGCAAAATGTTTTCATCTTTGCAAGTGCAAAGGGAAATAAAATGAACCTTGTTCCTCAAACGAAAACAAAGGGAGGAAAAAAAAAAAACCAACACAACCCAGAAGACTGGACATTATTTAGCCTTATCCTCCCTAAATGAACAATTCAGGTAAAGGCAGTGGGTTGTCAAACTGCCATCATGTCCCAAATTTAGGCACCCAGATTTGCAGTGCATAGATCTATTTGCACAGACTTGGATGTCTAACATCTGTGGTGCTTTGTATCTGATTTTTCAAAAGTGCTGAATACTCGCAGCTTCTGTGGAGGTCACAGAGCTGTGGGTGAAGAGCCCTCCTGAAAGTAAGCTTCAAGTTCAGCACCAAATGGAGGTTCTACAAAACACGTGGCCATTTTTGCACACGTGGGACTATTATTTAGTCTTTTACCTTTGAAGGACTATGGACTTGGTCCTATTCAATGCTGAGTGACCTCAATGTTCGTTACAGATGTTACTTTAGGTGCTAGGCAACTTGACTTCTGGAGTGCCTGCCAGGCTACGGCAAGATGATCATTAATAACCTCTCACCTCTGTATAACCAACTCATCTCTCTTCAGAGCACATGGTCCATGGATAGCTGAGTAGATATATGGCTCTATTGTTCCTGCAGATATTCATTCCCTTTTGGGAACTGTATTCCTCAAGGACAGGAGAAATGCAGCAATTCCTATTGTCCCATGAATGCAAGTACAGGTCTTCCTAGACAGTGTGTGGAAGGGGATGTCTCCTTGTGCCCATTCCCTCACATGGGGTCATTGCACCATAAAAATCAGACACTGAATAATCCTATTGTAAGAACACAGTGGGAAGTGTCTGACTGATATGTACAGACTTACGAATCCCGGGCTTTACAGCTTTGTTTGTATTGCCTGAACTTGCCAGGGCAATGGTTGTAGGACATCTTACACGCCTTGCGGTTTTTATTTCTCTGTACTTCGGCATTTCAGACCATCTGATTTTGCAGAAATTGACATGACATTTCACAATTCTGCTCTCCTTGATTGCAATCTTGTCAGTTTTCTCAAACCAGGAAGGTTAGTCGTCGTGTGAAGGAATTCCAGGAACACCCAGACAGGGCAGGACGTGACGCCGATTACTTTTCTTGCCTCACTGTGATTCAGAACTGAAACAGTGAAGCTTTCTTCATCCCCAGAGACACAGTGTACAGCGATAACCAAGCAGCTATGTACTGGGTGAGATGAGATGCAAGATGTAGGTGCTGAGCTCCTCTGGCTGTTAGAGCTGTTCAGAAGAATGCACCAATTAAAAACAGTAAAACCCCAAACAAACAAGCAAGCAAGAACCCAAAGTTCCCCAAATGGTTCTTTGGATTTTATAACATTCCCTATAGTTCCTTAAGGAGTAACATTGCAACATTACCTGAGATTAGATTCCTTAAAGCACTAATTGAGGAATTCAGCAATGAAAGTTCCTATGAATGACTTAGGGGTTTAGGTTGTAGCCATGTTGGTCTAAGGACATAGGCAGACAAGGTTCCTATGAAAGACTTATGTTCAGTTAAATCATTCTTGTTATCTGATCTTTGGGAAGCGAGAAGAGAATTTTTCCCAGAAGAGACAGAATGATTAGGGTCGCAATGATCTAATGTTTGCATCTGGAAGGTGAAAAATCTTGTTACTCATCTCTTAAATGCACATTTTAAATGGCTTTTTTTTTTTTTTTTTAAAGGTGATAAGATGAGAGTGCATCTAAAATGGAACCACAGGAAATCATCTCTTCCAATAGTATCAGATAAACTCTCTTTGTCAAATGGCAGCTACGTTCTGCCCAATTAAAAATTGCTGCTCTAGGAGGTAACAGGAGGAGTCTTTTGAAAGTCGTAATGAGGATGCAACTGTGTTTCACCATGAGCAATAACAGTCTAGGATCTGGGGAAGTAATGATTTCAGTTCTTGTCTAGCCAGATGTTCTTAACTATGCATGTCTTAACTTCTTGAAGATGGGATATTTTGGCCAGCAACTTAAAAGGTCATATTGTCACACTACTTTAAGTTTAGATATCTGTTTCTGCCCATAAACTTTATTGAGGACAGCATTAGGGCTGCATACAAACCAAAAACTCCATCTTATAAGAGCAGGTATGCAAAACTTTCAATTTTAAAACTAAGGTATAAAAATCAAATAAAACGCCTGGAAGTCAAGGTAAGAGTTCCTAGTTAAATGTTGTGAACAGCCTCAATTTATTGGTTAATATTAGGAACTGGGCAATACCTACATTCCTACACGAAGGCCCTGCACCATCGTGGTAGATAACATACAAACAAATCTTTTTATTACCATACAAATAAGAGATTGACTTCAGACCAACAGGGTTATGTATGTCACAGAAGGCAGTGTAGAGGTGCACCTTATAGACTAAAAGAATCAGAAATGCAGAACCTTTTTTGAGCTGTAGTTAAAATGCCCCTGCCACCATTTGGAAGTGTGGGACACTGAATACATGAGATATTGTGGGCACTGCAATTAGGGTGGCACTCGAGAGCTGCTCTAATTGAAGCACCCCCTCCCACCTGTGGAACACGAGTAAAGGATACCCTAAGTACTGCTGCAGCCTTGTCATCTGTAGCTGTCATGGTAAATACTGCATGGCAATACTCTGAAGATATCATTGCTGCATAATTGAAGATAGGATGTGGCTTCTGACTAAAAGAGGAAAATCTGCACATTAATTTATTTATTTTATAATTTATTAAGCCTGCCAGAGGTACTTGGCATCTGATGTTTCAGAAGCACCAAGTACTCACAATTTCTGTCAAAGCTACTTAGAGCTGTGGCTGGGAACCCTCTCAAAATTAGGATTCAAGTTGGGGTCCCCAAAAATTGAGGTTTTCAAAAAATGAACTACTTCTTTTGAAAGGGTGGGACTATTCTTTATTATTTTTCCTTTGTAGAAAGGAAACTGTAGCCTTGATCTTATTCACTGCTTTTACTGCCCATTGCTAATGTTATGATAGGTGCTAGGCAGCTTACAGGATGCATGGAAGTGTCATGATTCTTGACTTCTGAAATTTTTGGTGTTAATAACCTCTGTCATAAGTGACCTACAGTTTCCATTATTGTGGGCCATCAGCAGCTTTCAGAACACCTCTCCCCCAAGAAATGTCACCTCTTCCAAATGTCCTTCAGCAGATGCCATGCCGTAGTGAGGTCTCATGCTACTAAAACTACATTATGTTCATGAAATATGGGTCCATGCTGTATGTGAGGCCAGAATTGAGAGTTGGGTCTAAGGACAGGTTGCAATAATAATAATAATAATAATAAACAAAAACAAAAAACCCCAACAGCTAAATACTCTGAAAAAGGACTAGAGAAACACGATTATGTAAAAAAAATGACGCTTCATTCCCAATCAGTTTTTCTTATGCTAGTTACCCGAAGGAGTGTTTCACCTCTATTAGCCCTTACGACTCAACCCAACTGAGAAAGAACTACAATTTTGCTCAGTCTTTTTCAGTGTCATCAGCAGAACTGTTTACTGAGTCAGTTTATACCTAACCAAGGACCATGACTGACCAGAAGGGGGTCACCCAAGGTTTAGTCTAATGACAATGAGAGCGGTGTGGTAGGGAACTTAAGGTACTTTCCACTTGAAGAGGTCAGGCAGCCTGCAAAGCTGCTAGCAGGTGTCATCCAGGGCTAACTGGGAGCCAGACAACCCAGGGAGCCAGCAGGTGAGGCTTAGCCTGATAGAGGGAGTCATCCGACTCAGGAGGAGGGCTAAGCTTAGAGCAGGCCCTGTGAGAAGTCTGGCAGTAAGATCTGGAGCTTGCTGAGAGAGCACCACCTTAGTAAGGTGGCTGCAGCTCCAGTAGGTCAACACAGAAGGTAACACCTAAAGCAGTCCAGAGCTTTGGGTAGTAATTAAGGGGCTGGAGGAAGTACCTAGGGACCCAGCCTGGGATCCAGGTGAGCCCAGAGAGAGGGGCTCAGTGTGCAAGAGTTAGTCCAGGTGAGCCCAGAGAGATGGGATCAGCATGCAAGACCTACTTTGGGGTCCTGACAGCCCAGTAAGAGGGGCCGTGTGTAAGAGACCTGTTGAGGGACCTGAGAGAGTAGACCCATGAGTAAGTGTGGGTCAGCAGGCTGAAAGACTGATCCCAACAGACTCTGGCTGGCCTGTTAATGGGTCCAGTGCCCAGGGAGGGGTCAAAGGCTGGAGGCAGCGACAGCAGGAGACTGCTGGAGCCAGAGAAGGGCCTGGAGTTCTCAACCGGCCCAAGGTGGGGCCAGAGCTTCAGAGAGGCCAAATGTCCAGGTGTGGCCATAGCCAGAAACAAAGGGTTTAGAGAAACTGAGGTCCAGAGTGAGGATGGCTGGGACAGGGCCACTGGATGTAGAGGATGGTCCACGATGGCCTGGATGAGGGACTGAGCTGAGCCCAGAATGAGAGCCAGTGAGACCAGGGGCTAAGAAAGAAAGAGGTAGAGCTGGGGCCGAGGGAAACTTGAGGGGTGACATTAGTAAGGGGCCAAGGAGCTTGTAGCCCTGGAGGGGCCAGGGTTGTCAGAGAGGGACAGCATAGCCCTGGAGATGGAGGCCTGGGCCTAAGCTTTTCCTGAATATACCAAAAACTACACCCTATTGGGCTTTGGGGTCACTGTGATGGGACTGCTCATGGCGCAGCAGCCCTTAGAAAGTGACACCAGGGCCAAACCACAGGGAAGGACAAGTGTGGGGTGCCCTAAAACCCCAAGCCCTGCTGCCTTTCAAGAGATCCCCTTAGTTGGGGAAAGGCTAGGGGAGTGAACCCTGAAATAAAAGGAAGAGCAGGACCAGATAGCCCCAGAGGCCAAGGTGGGGACTGAGAGAGTGGGACCCAAAGGCACCAGAGGCCAAAAGAGAGGGGCCAGAAAGAGTGAGACCCAAATGGACCAGAGACCTAGGGAGCAGCCAGGAAAAGGATGGGACTGGAAGGGTCCAGAGAGTGGCCAGGAACATAGGGGGACTGGAGTGGTCCCAGGAGAGACCAAAGAAACCTGGCCCCTCTCTGGGCAAAAGATTGAGGGGTCTGAAGGCCCAGAGGAGGGCTGTATGAAAAACAGAAAGAACATCTGTGAGGTTTGGGGCATGGTGTAGGGGTAGAATGGAGCCACGCAATTGGCCCAGAAGGTCTTGACCACAAATAAGACCAGGGCAGCCTCCTGCTTTTTATACAACTAATTACATCAAGGTGTGACTGGTATGAAGGGTGGTCTGCCCACAGAACAGGGTAAAAGTAATTTTTTTTTTTTTTTTTTGTCTTCAGGGGCTTTATGGCCATCCCTAGATATGTATTGGAGGGCTTCATTTAGTCTGAAGAATATTAATGGGATGTACGAGATGGATAGAACTTAACTCACCATCCAGAAGCCAGGCTTAGTTTGCAAGGGGGGGGGGGGGGAATACAAAAAACTCAGTTCTTATTATTTTATACGAAATCATTGAGACCAAATTGAAGGGAACCCAGCACTGCCATCTCTCTTCCTCTCACCTTTTTTTTCCAGAGTCATTTTTTAGAGTAGAAACATACTTTCAATGTCTTTAACTTGAAATTGCAGCTGCTAGTAATGATAAACTCTTATCCTCCTCTAGGCACAATTCTTTTCAGTCCCAAAGATCACATAGCACAGAGGATGAGTTTTAGTTTAGTTTTAAAGTTCGGCCATAAGCTCTCTCAAACAGCTTTTATTGCTATTTCCTGCCATTGATGCAATAAGCTATCATTTCTAGTAGAGAATACAATGCCCCAGAAGCCTCATCACCAGCATAACTATGTCTAATATAACTCAGACATTATATACCAGTTAGAAAACAGTTTTGATCCTGCCTGTGAGTAGTAATGTAAAGGGGGAATAAGGAGGTATTTTTTCCTGTATTGGCTACCCATATCACCGTGCAGCCACACAGGTTGGAAAGACAACTTGATAGGATCACGAATGTGACAGGCTGGTATTATTTGTAGTATTTCTGGGTTTACATTACAAGACTCTGTGGTCTCATTCTCTGGACTGGCTTATGCAGTAGGAAAGTATGTGTTAATGGCATTTTAAAAAGTGCTCTGCTAAGAGAGAATGGGCCATGAAACAAACAAGGAATCAATGTGCATATGTTGACACACTGGAGCCTAAATAGATTCAAGCCCCAGGACCCAGAGAGACTCCCTGCTGTTTCTGGTGCCAGGGAATGACTGCAGAATATCCTAGTGCAAAGTGACTAGGCTTGAAAAGGAGATTCCCAAAAAATAGGTAGGGGGAGGTAGGATGAGAAGAGACAGAGATGGAGGACTGAACAGCTAGGGCTGTTTACTTGATGGCCAAAGAGTTGGCCTTGGCATTCTGGACCAAAGGCTCTGCCTGTTGTATTGCAGTCAACCCATAAACATTAGTTTGGTTTAAGAAGAGCTTCCTGCCTCTGTATTATACCAGGTTTGACCTGAAAGTCAGCTTTTATCTCACTCCCTTGAGATTTTACAGGCTTTGTGATTTATGGCTAGATGGAGTATACTGACAAGCAGAATTATGAACAATTCAAGCAGGCCTGATTGTTAAAATTTAAGCCAACTCCTGAAGCTTATAGGTGTGAGCAGTTATGCCAAAATAGGCTGTGCCACTGGGTTCTGGAGATCCTGTCTCTGGTGGGACACCACCAATGGCTGTACAGATGTACTTAGAGCACTCCACTCATGGGGTATACCTCAACTCGCCTGCCACATCTTGATCTCTATAGTTACAGGGAAGGTCCTGGAGTGTATGGAACAATCCTCATGAGACCCTCATATGGCAGATGGTCTTGGGGTTCCTTCTCCCCTTTCACCTCTTCCACACGCCAACTGTGTGTTACTCTGAAGCCCTCATTGGGACCCTTAACATGCAGGATCTGAGCTACCAGCTCACTCCTGAAGCAACTTGTGTGGTTGTGCACATCAAGCACCCCCTGGATGCGCCTTTTTGCTACTGCAATACCTGATCGACAGCAATTATAAATGGCTATTAGTCAGGCTACTCCACACCTCATTGTAGAAACTCAATGACCAATTAAACATATAAATAAAGTCAATTTTTCTGCCCTCAATAAATTCATACACTTCTAAAATTGCGCAGTGCAACTTGAAAATAAAATTCATATACTTCTATGTCCAGTATCAATGCAACCAAAAAAAAAAAAAAGCGGTGTTGCCAACGTGCCTGGATACATGAGGCACTCGCACCTCCTGACTCACGCACGTGTCACTGTGCCTTCCACGGGCCAACTGTCAGCATTCAGGTAGGGCTTTCCCTTTTCCTTACACCTGCTTTTCCTCTCCTGGAGGCCTGGGCTCACCAGTTATCCAAGAACACCTCCAGGCTTTCAGTCAGTGGAGTCAGTCCCATACCCTTTCTGTCTCTGGACAGCTGGGGTCTTGCTGCTGCAGGAGTGCTGCAGCAGCAAGACCCCGGCTCCGCCCTGCCCTGTGACTGCCTGCCCAGCTGATCAGGGCACTGACTTATAACATCAGCCCCAGTGTGCATGCCTGCACACAGCAAGCACAAGCTTCTAAACCGAGCCTGCCATGATGCATCAGACTTCGCTGTCAGTGTCTCCACACCTGTGGGCAAGGGGTATCCATTTCTTACCAGGCTTGCGGTCACTCCTGCAAGTGGCCCAGCATGCCTCCCAAAGCCCTCCTCTGCCAGTATCAGTATGTCCAGCAGTCCCCGCTGTCACAATAGGAAAAAAGTTTGGGGGAGTACAAAAGCCTCAGAAGATGTTGTCTGCTGATGTTATAGAATCACAGAAAGTTAGGGTTGGAAGGGACCACTGGAGGTCATCTAGTCCAATGCCTGCTCAAAGCAGGACCATCCCCAACTAGATCATCCCAGCCAAGGCTGTCTAGCCAAGTCTTGAAATCCTCCAAGGATGGAGATTCCTCCACCTCTCTGGGTAACCTGTTCCAGTGTTTTACTATCCTCCTAGTGAGAAAATTCTTCCTAATATCTAACGTAAACTGCCCTTGCTGAAACTCGAGAACATTGTTCCTTGTTCTGTCATCTGCCACCACTGAGAACAGTCTCGCTCCATCCTGTTTTGAACCCCTGTTCAGGTAGTTGAAGACTGCTATTAAATCCCTTCTCAGTCTCCTCTTCTCTAGACCTACTGGCAACATTCCTACCAATGTAGCCCAGTATGCTGTTGGCCTTCTTTGCAAGAAGGACACATTGTTAGCTCATATTCAGCTTATTGTCCACTGTAACCCCCAGGTTCTTTTCTGTAGATCTTCTGGCCAGCCAGTCAGCCCTAGGACTATCTAATAGTCCAGCTGAAGTCATGGTTCCTCAAGCAGAGGAGAGGTAGAGGCGTTTCCATGATGAAAGACTTAAGGTATCCGATATGTTTAGAGCAATGCTTTTAAATTTACCCTCAGACTTTAAAATATGGATGATGGACTGAAAGCCCCTGGCCTACAGTGTGCAGGCCCATCAAGCCCACTCTAAAGACAATAGACCTGAGCCTGAGAGGAGGCAAAGGGAAGAGTCCTCTAAGTTCGTGTCAAAGAAGTGGGTTCAGATTGAAACTCTCCAGAAGGGGGAGACAGCCAAATACAAACCCAAGGGAACACCTAAGCTGGGTAAGCTCTCTCCAAGAGACCTCAAAGATGTAAAATGTGGTATCTATAACCCTCTGCCCCACCCCAATAAAAAAACAAAACACAACCCCCAGACAAACAACAACAAACAAACAAAAAACTAGGGCACTAGTTAGCAATCTGCTTCAAGTGAGTCCATGGGATTTGTATGGGACTGATGAAGGGTTAACCTACTGAAAAGGAAACATCCAGACTACATCTCTTGGGGCTGATAGTCTACCTGCAGGCGAGGGAGGAGAAGGCAGCCCCCTCACCTGGCTGGGGAAAAAAAAAAAGTCAGGCCTCTGAGCCCTGCTCCCAAACCCCAGGGTACTTGAACTATAAGTTGTACTTAGAGCCATCCACAGATCAGTCAGAGCTTGCCCTGAAGAGGTGGATAGGAAAACTGTTGAGGCGCTCTGGGACACTAGGGCTGATAAAACTTTTGCCCATCAAGGGTAGTGAATCCAGATAACTGGATTATCAATCAGAATGTGGCCCTGAAAGGACTGTTTAGTTCCATAACTTAAGTGCCAGGAGCCATGGGCTCATGCTCTCTAGGAGCTACAACTAGGCTGGCTTCAGAGGTACTCCAAGAGGCCATATAAAGCTGGAGGTCCCAAGTGATACCTCCATGACCCAATGACCATTTCTCCCCCTTCCCTGCAGATACGTGGGCAGGGACAAAAAGGGAAGAGCCCTGCCTTACTGTGATTGTCAGTCTGGTTTTTGGCATACTCCCAGGGCAACACAACTACAGGCTGCCATCATGAGGCTATGGCAAAGCCAGCCATGTGGCTCTCTTTTTGCACAAGGAGCTGAATGCTGGTGCCAGGTCTGCCTTTGTACATCTTGTTGCAGGCCAGAGACATACTGAGTAGCTTTAAAGTCTTACTAATTTACACTGAATCATGGCAAAGTAATGCTGGAAGAGACCTCAGGAGGTCATCTAGTTCAGCCTCCTACTCAGGGTGTAATCATCCTTGTCTTAGTCATCCTAGACAAAAGTTTATCTAACAGGCACCTAAAAATCTCCCAGGAACATATTTCATAACCACTGTAATGAGAGTGATTTAAGTCCTGGAAGAGATTATATAGTTAAAAAGTTTTTCTTTATATCTAACCTATATAATCTTTTTTGCAGTTAAGCCAATTGCTTCTTGTCCTGGCTCCAGTGGACATTGAGAACAACTGATCACTATCTTCTTTATAACAACCGTGTATGCCCCTACATGAGACACTTTACTAAAGGATCACTATGTAACTGTATGCAGCGGCTACTGCACAGTAGATTAGTCTATTGCTTGGATTTCTACTACCTGTAAAAGTTGATCCCAGTCAGCCCAGGTAGCAGGGGGCAAGGGAACTGTCCTGTCTCCCAAGCAGCTGCCTGCTTCCCAGATCCTGCTTTGAATTGGCCAATTGGCGCCAGGACTGGAACATTGTCCCCTGCCCCACCAGCAGGCAGCTGCCAGAGCAGGGGACATTGTCCCAGCCCCAACTCCGATCTCAAAGCTGGGGCCCAGCAGCTGCCTGCTGGTGGGGCAGGGGACAATGTCCCAGCCTCTGCTCCAATCTTGGAGTGGGAGTTGGGCAGCAGGCAGCTGCCTGGGGCAGGTGTGTGGGGTGGGAGGCAGCTGTCCAGAGGTGGGACAGCTCTCCCCACCTCCTAGAGCTTGGGCCTAACCCCTGGTGCCCCCTGTCAGCCAGGGGCTGGCACCTGGGGGAGCCTAACACTCCTCCTGGCTGCCATATGGGAGCAGAACAGGGCAGGGCAAGAGTAGCCCTGCACTGAACTGCTCCCATTGGGAGCAAGTTTGCTCCTGATGGAGTCACGTGTAGATGAGCTCCCAGGGAAAGCTTCCTGTGCAGTATTTTACTGCACAGAAAGCTTTCAGTGCATTAATAGCATGTGTAGACATGGCCTGTATGTATTAAAAACTATTATCCAATCAACCCTCAATCTTCTCTTCTTTACATTAAGTAATTCCAGTTTTTCACTCTTTTCTGTCTATGTCATATATTCTAGACCTATAATAATTTATGAGGCTCTCTTCTAGACTCTCCAATTTGTCCATATCTTTCTTAAACTTGAATACAGTGCTTCTCCTGAGGTGCAGCTTCACAAGCTCAGACTTGAGTGGAAGAATGACTCCTTACAACTTTCACACAACATTCCCAGTACTTTATTATCTTGGTGACTCATTTTCATATTACTACAATTTCCAGGTCTTTTCCTATAGCACTGTATCCTAGGCAGTCACTACTCATTTTGTATGTGTATGCTTTATTGTTCTTCTCTCAGTGAAGAATTTTACACTGGTCCCGCTTCAATTTCACCTTATTTCAAACCATTTTTCCAATTTATCAATGTCATTCTGAATGCCAGTCCTGTCCTGTAAAGTGCCTGCAATCCCTCTTTCCCCCCCCACAGCTTGGTGTTGTTTGTGAATTCAACAAATGTATATTCAAATTCATCATCCAAGTCATTAATGACTATATTAAATAATAGTTGTTCTGGGACAGACCCTAGGAAATCTCCTGATTTCACCTCCCAGTTTGAGCTGTTCATGACAGCTAAGATGTGGGGCGAGGTGGACACACTTGAAGGGAGAGAGAGGCTGCGGCTAGATTTAGACAGACTACAAAAGTGGGCAGATGAGAATAGGATGGGGTTCAACGTAGACAAATGCAGGGTGCTGCACCTTGGGAGAAGGAATCCACAGCACACATACAGGCTGGGGAGCTCCCGTCTTGAAAGTACAGAGGCGGAAAGGGACCTCGGAGTCATTACTGACTCCAAGATGAACATGAGCCACCAATGCCAGACCGCAGCCAGCAAGGCCAGCCATACCTTGTCATGCATCCAAAGGTGCATCTCAAGCCGGTCCAGAGAGGTGATACTCCCCTTCTAGGTGACTTTGGTCAGGCTGCAGTTGGAGTACTGCGTCCAGTACTGGGCACCGCACTTCAAAAGGGATGTGGTCAGCCTGGAGAGGGTTCAGAGGAGGGCCACCTGCTTGGTGAGAGGGCAGCAGGACAGGCCCTACGAGGAGAGACTGAGGGACCTGAACCTGTTCAGCCTCAGCAAGAGGAGGCTGAGGGGAGACCTAGTGGCTGCCTACAAGCTCATCGGGGGGGATCAACAGTAAATAGATAGAGCCCTTTTCTCCCCAACACCACCTGGGGTGACGAGGAACAATGGTAATAAGCTGATGGAGAATAGGTTTAGGTTGGAGATCAGAAGGCAATATTTTACAGTTAGGGTGGTCAAAATCTGGAACCAACTTCCCAGGGAAGTGGTCCTCACACCTACCTTGGGCAAATTCAAGAGGAGGTTGGATGATCTCCTGTCTGGGGTCTTGTGAACCCAGCATTCATTCCTGCCTGTGGCAAGGGGTCTGGCTAGATGATCTGTTCAGGTCCCTCCTGACCCTAGCTACTATGAAACTATGTTAGACTTGAAGTACAACTACTCGTTTAATTGGTCATCCACCCACTGGATAGTAGCTTCATCTAGTATGTCCTTAATATCATGGGGAATGGTATCAGAAGTCTTTCTGAAGTTGAGAGTTATCATATCCACAAAGTCTCTTTACCAACATAATTTTCTTCTAGGACAGGGTAAGAATGAATTGCTCCTGACAAGTCCAAGTTGGCTATTACTTATCATCTAGTTATATCCTCTTTAAGTGAAAAACCTATTTCCTTTTGTGCACTTAAGTAATACTTTTATAGCATCCACCCAACTTTTTCTGGTCCCCATTTTATTCTTTGGATATGTAAGCCTGAACATTTAGACTGTGTACTTACCTGATCCAATTCTGGAAGAAATGAGAGGGAAGAGGCCCCTCACATATTTTTGCTGAATGCTAGGGCACTTGTGCAGGAAACCAAAGAGCCCATTCATGGGGGATTTGAACCTGCATCTCTGACTTCCCACCCCAGTACTCTTGTCACCACATCAGAGTAAGCAGCATTCATGGCTTGCTCCTGTATGCCTTTCGAAGTTGTCCTACTCTTAACTGCATAGATAAAGATATGCGAGGCCATGAAGCATCACACAAGTTGAAGGGTGTGCAGCTCAGGGAGATGCATGACAACAGAGAAGGAATCAGACCTTGGGTTGTGGGCTGGACTGTTGCTCCAAGTTGGGCAGGAACTTCGCTACAGAAGTGC
The DNA here is from genome assembly GCF_000455745.1 of Alligator sinensis. Taxonomy (NCBI): domain Eukaryota; kingdom Metazoa; phylum Chordata; order Crocodylia; family Alligatoridae; genus Alligator; species Alligator sinensis. The sequence continues at coordinate 1,494,065 of NW_005842315.1, forward strand.
TCTCCGTCCAAAGCATCCAACAAATAGTAATTGCAAGGGACAGTGGCTCAGCTTTGAAAGGAGCCCTAGAAAGGGGTCTGGGTAATGTCTGGCCTGGAATGTGGCGGTTACGGGGGAAGCCAGAAAGTCAAGTCTCCTTTGGGTCTCTGGCTTATTGGGAAAGTGTGCTAACCACTTGGCTGTTGAGGCTAAAATAGCAGAAGGCCCCTCTCCTCCTCCAGAGTCTACTACCCACTAATCAGGTACTTCTGGCCACCTATATATTTTTGGGCCTCAGATGCCAACATACCTCCACAAGGGACACATATTATGTAGCCCTGTACACACCTGGCCAGTGCACAGTCTACTGAGCATGCTCAGGCTGTGCACACACATATCCACACTACTAGGGAAATAGGATCCATGCCTGTGTGAGAGTGGCATTTTTAAGACTCACATGACCAAAAGATGCCACTTAGATTCACAAATGGAAATGGAATTGGCAATTGGAAAATGATAGTGTGAAAATGTGTCAGCTGTGCCATAACAAGGGGGTGGGGGGGGGGAGCATGCGAGGTGACTGGCCAAAGGGGCACCAACAGCACTGCCAAGCAGATCGTTTGGGAGGGGCACGGGAATGGGGGCAGGGCTGCTTCTGCCACTGCGTGCACTCCCAGACAAGCATGGGGGTAGGCATGTGCCCCCTGGATCTGTGTACAGGGTGAGGGCGAGCTGCCACTGCGGGCTTTCCCCTGGGTGCCAAACTTCCTTGCCACAGAACCGTGCACCAGTATTTTACAAGTACCAAAGTCAGGCCAACCAGTCTGTAGTTCCCTGGGTCTGCCTTGCTCCCTTTTTTAAAGACAGGCATTATATTTGTCCTCTTTCAATCATTTGGGCCCCCACTTTATTTCCATGTGCTCAAAGATAATAGCCAAGGGCTCTGCAATTGCTTCAGCCAATTCTTTCAGTACTCTAGGATGAATCTTTATCCAGCCCTGCTGGCTTAAAAACATCAAGTTTATCTAAGTAGTCTCTGATTTGTTCTTTCCTTACAGCAGGCTGAGAACCTCCCCCTCCTTGTCCCTGATGCTAATTGTGCTTGTCATCTGAAAAATGGCCTTTTTATGGAGACTGAAGCAAAAATATTTTGGCTTTCTGCACACTGTCAGTTGTTAGCTCCTCTTCCTCATTCACTGGAAGCCCCATACTTTGCTTTTCTACATTGGAAATAAGAGAAAGACAAGGGAATGTTTCTTGTTGCCTTTTATGTCCCCCGATAGCTGTAACTCAAATTATGCTGTGGCCTTTCTGATTTTGTCCCTACCTGCTCGTACAAGACCCTTACATTCATTTGTAGTCATTTTGCCAAGTTTCCATTTTATGATAAGCTTTCTTTTTAAGTTTCAAGTCACTAAGGAGCTCATGCTTTAGCCATCAGATAGCCATTCCTGTGCTTTCTATCCTTCCTTTGTATTCTTTCCCACAGTTTCTCCTCCTTCCTCCTGCATTTTGAGTATCTGTTTATGGGTTAATATTGGGTTGGGTCATATCAAATTTAGCATATACACTTCTTGGCAGAAACTAGGTTTATACTTGATCTGCAAAGTACAATCACATTTCTGGGCATAGAATAATCATAATAACCCTAGTTATTTTCTCAGTCTCTTTGCAGTCCAAATTGGGGGTTCCTTTATAATATAGATATTAAAACTACTTTTGATCATTTCTTTTAAATTGCCTAACATTTCACATGTTCTAACAATGGAAACTGATGTGAAAGTCTACAAGGCTTGCTGTTTGTATTCAAAGTCATATGCATCTATTGCTCTTTATGTAAGTAAGTAATGTAAATCTTACTAGAAGCAAACAAAAAATTAGCTCAGCGTTGAAAGCTGTTTGAAAAAGATAAAGTTTAAAGCTTTGCATGAAAAAAATCGTGCTGATTTTGCAATCCAAATTGTATTTGGGGGAGAATTTTATCATGGCAGTGCTGGGAGGCAACAAAGGACTGTTGCCACAAAAGACTGACACAAATTGACCTTTTGTTGCAGATTCTGCCACTCAAATACATAATGAGCAGAAAAGCTACATAAGCTGTGCTATAAGTAGGTCTACATATACATATTTACCATATATCTTGCAAACTAGGGCACATATTTTAAACTACCACTCACCCATGAGTAAGATTCTTGCACCTCATGTTGACTTTTACGCTAGGTAAAAGGGCCTGAATGGCATATAAAAAGCTGCTAAAAGCTGTACTTCCCACTGAAGGAGGATTTCCCTGCTGCAAAGCAGGGAAAAATTTCTAGAGCAGTAGTTCTGCCATTCAATATCTTTATCAGCAATTTAGATGAGGATGTGTAAAGCACATTGGCCAAGTTTGCAGACGATACTAAGTTATGGGGGAAAGTGGTCACACTAGGGGATAGGATGCGAATCCAAGTGGATCTGGACAAGCTGGAAAGGCAGGCGGAGTGGAACTAGATGCAGTTCAACAAGGATAAATGCAGAGTGCTTCATCTAGGGAGAAGGAACCAACTACATGAATATAAGTTAGGAGGAGATGTCCTGGCCAGCATGATGGCTGAAAGGGACCTCGGGGTTATGGCTGATCACAGGATGAACATGAGCTGCCAGTGCAATGCTGTAGTCAGAGCTAATAACATACTGAGATGCATTAGCCAGTGTGTCGTGATCCGGGTTAAAGAGTTATACTGCTTCTTTACTCGGTGTTAGTGAGACCCCAGCTGAAGTACTGCGTCCAATCCTGGGCACTGCACTTCAAAGAAAAAAAAGATGTGGAAAATCTTGAAAATCCAGAAGAGAGCCACAAGGATGATGAAGGCCCTGGAGGACAAGTCTTTTGAGGAAAGACTAAGGTATCTGGGACTGTTCAGCCTGGAGAAGCGAAGACCGAAGGGGGACTTGGTGGCTGTGTATAGGTATATAAGGGGTGAATATTGGAAGGTAGGAGATAAAACTGTTCACTAGGGCACCCCAGGGGAGGACAAGGAGCAATGGCCATAAACTGTTAGAGGATGGATGCAAGGAAGAACTTCTTTACTGTAAGGGTGACCAGAATTTGGAATAGACTTCCCAAGAAGGTGGTGCAATCCCCAACCTTGGAAGTCTTCAGGAGGAAGCTGGACAGACACCTTGCTGGGATCACTTGATCTCAGCAGTATTCCTGCCCAGAGCAGGGGGGTTGCACTCAATGATCTTTGAATCATTGATATTATGAATATAATAAGCGGGAGGCTGCCCACTCACTACCCCGATGCCAGGGGGCACTATCCATGGTTCCAAGCCTCCTGTACACCATGGCCCATGCCTGACAGATGACATCCTGATTATATTTGCTCCCCGGTCTGAGGCCAGAGCAAATTCAGTCCATTGTTGGCCTCTCTCTCTCACTCACGCTGCCCCCATCTCATAGGAGCCACTCACACTCCACCCGCCTCTCACAGGGGCCTCTGACGTACCGCCTATCACTAGGCTACACTCCACTTTGGGCCTTTGGGCTTCGCTACTCTGCGAGAGTATATACATATACTCTCTCTCTCTGGCACTACCACACAGTAACTTCCAATCCTGCGAATTCACCCTCTCTGCATGGTGTAACCTTGTGCCTATGCTAGGCTGCTTTTGCCCCTAGCCCCTCTCTGGACAACTGCTCTCATGCTCTCATTTTTTGGGTGTCGCAGAGCACCCCGGTGCTCTGCTCCTAGAGGGGAGAAACTGCCAGGGAAAGAGAGAGCGCCCTGGCAGGTCATAACGAGCCCAGCTGAGTGTTGCCAGGGTAACTAGCCCAGCTGCAGGTCGCCGGGGCAACTAAGGGGAGCCAGCTGCCTGTAGGAGGCAGGGCCTGGCCCTTATAAGGCCCAGGGCTGAGACCAGGCTGGCAGTTCCCTGCCAGCA
>NW_005842315.1:1499214-1505081 GCF_000455745.1 Alligator sinensis
GGGCGAGAATTAGAGGGTGCCTTGGGCCGGCCTGACACGGAGCGAGGGACCTTAAGGAGCACACGGCCCTCCGCGAGGACCCCGCCGTGACATTGGGGCTGGCCCATGTACTGCCCTTCAAGTCACCTTTGCAGCCCTACTCAGTACACCCCTGGTGCAGTGCTTCAAGTCACCTTCTGCAGCTGCACCCCAAATCACACAGTTTTTCAGGCACCCTGCTGCACCCTACTCTACACAGGGCCAACACAGTCACTCTTCATAACACCACTACCCCACTCTGGGGTCTCCAGGATCTTTTGTCCCTACTGGGCTCAGGTGCCTACTAGCAAGAGTGCCTGGCCCTACTGCTCCCCTATTGTCTACACAACCCACCAGATGGTGGTGACTGGGGTTAAGGCACCCCTTTCACCAGGGAAGTAACTGGCCTGGCATTTCTTGGGGGCTGTCCTGCCATGAACAGCCCCCCTCAGGCCACCCATCCCCTGCAGCATGCAGTTTCAGCTCCAGGACCAGGAGCCTCCAAACCATCCCCATAGCTCCTGTCCTTACCTCCAACATGTTCCAGGAGCAGTAGCTTGGCCAGATGATGTTACTGCCTCAGCTGCAAGCAGCAGACTACTGCCTCTGCCTGGCTTGGTTTTGTTTGAAAATGGCCACCTTAATCAGGCACCTGCTGGCTACCTGTTGTGATGGGCTAGCTGGCAGTGACCTAGCCCAGGGGTTTTGAAAGGGCAAAAGATGATTGGAGGACTTGGGATTCCCTTTCCTCACCAATCAGGCCCCAGAGACTCACCCCTCATGTCCCCTGATTGGTCCCTTGGGTCACCTGGAGGGGGATAAAAGGGGCAGCACCCCCTGACTCAGGGGGAGACCAGCAAGGGACCATGAGGAAGGAGCGTCAAAGAACTGGCAAGAGCTGAGCCAGTGGGGTGGAAGCAGTTGCCCCAGAAGAGCCTGAAGGAGCAGGACCTGCAGGCAGCAGTTGGACCCTCAGCAGCACGGTGTGTGTCCAGCAGGAGAGGCTCCCCCGCTCCAGCAAGGATCTGAGCAGCGACCTGAGAGGTTCCCAGCTCGGCTTCCAGCTCCTCCAATCGGAGACCAGGCAGCTCGACATGAGGCTGGGGCCCCAGGAAGGTCAAGACCCCTAGCAGTCTGAAATAGTGCCAGCACTGGTGGCTGTGTGGCAGTGTTCCTGCCTACCCCATGGGAGATTCAAGTCCCAGCTTTGGTGACTTGGTGTGAATGAGCTAGAAAGGAGGATTTCCTCTTGCAGTGTAAAGGGGCCATTGTGTTTTCTCCCTCTCCAGGTACCTAGGCCCTATATTCCTTGTCATTGACATTTTGTATTTTGTGCCTTTTTATATTTTCCCAACCAGTATTGTTTGTCCTGCTGTTTGTGTTTTATATTTTGTTAACCCTGTCTCTTGTCAATGATTGTGTCTAACCTTTGTTGAATCCTGCCCCTTGGGGCATTGTGGTGTGTTATGTTCCCAGTATTGTTCCCTCATTAAAAGGTATATGGTTGTCCCCAGTGGTGGTCTGGCTCTGCTCTACAGGGGGAGGAGAGTCCCTACACCTCCCACAGAGCTTGTGCACCTGCTTTGATCCCTTCAATTGGAGAGGGGCTACCTTTTGGAGTACCGCCCAGGTTACACTATCTTCAGCCCTTTAAAGTGGCAGGCACTCCAAGGTGCCTGCCACAGCATCCCTCAAACAATGCCAACTTTGTTTTCACTAATTTTTTCATTACAGAAAGATAATAGAGCAATTCTTCTGTTGCAAGGAACTCAGAAGCTAAGCCCAGACAGTCTGCCCAGCTAAGGGTGGCCTGTGCCATGGGGGCTTTCCCCCACCCCAGCTCTGGCCCCCTGAGCTGAGATCTGCCAACCTGGGGGGCCCAGCACTCTGGGGGCTTTCCCCCACCCCATTCCCCCTCCCTCCTACTCTGCAGAGGTGTGCTGGTGGAGGCTAGCCTGCATGCCCTGTGAAGTGGGGTTAGCAGGGGCTCATAAAGCATCCTGGGGTGCCGGGGGACTGTGACTTAACTTGAATCAGAAGGGAATATCGAACAGAAGTTCAACAGAATGATCTAACCTAAACTGATTAAATCTGATACTGCATGCATCCAGGTCTCTCTTAAACCCAGTATTGCAATTTTGAAACCTGTCTATGTGCACTGAACTTCTGTTTTGTTACAGGTTTAGACCGGTTTCACTTATACCAGTTGACTTGTTATTTTTTCCCTAGCCAGAAAAACTATGACACGTCAGAATGTTTTTGCCATGCTGTATTCCTACTTGTAATTTCTGGGTTTATTTTATGAATTAAGAGTAGGTGTTTGCACACCCAACAGTCTTAATATTGAGCAACACTCTTAAGAGGATCTCGTGTCACCCTAGTTGAGAATTGCTGCTCTAGAGGGCCTCCTCGCAAAGCCTGATGTAAGGGCCATGCCAAAAGCACAGCTAGTTTTGCAGCATATGTCTCACTGGAAATTCTGGGCAGCCCTGCAGTCCATAGGCAATTTGGGGAAGCTCTTGCACCTTGGCCATAAAGCTGCTTAAGTCACATCGGGGTCCTCTGTAGCACTTACAGCAATCTAGGACAAGGACAGCACAAAGGTGGCTTTAAACTACAGTGCTCCCCCTTCTCCTGGGCTGAAAAGTCTGTCCTGTGTGCAGCACAGTCAAACAGTTTGTTTCTTCTACCTTTGCTGACGTAGCTGAAGTTTGAGGACTTGATCCAAAGCCTGTTGCAATCAGCAGGATCCTTTGCAGTGACACTAGTAGGCTTTGGAGCAGACTCTCAGAAAAGCATCGTTCTTCCAGAAAGCGTTAAGTACTTGCTTGGCCTTAATGCCTCCTGAGTAGGGATGAACTTTTAAGCACATGGTCAAGTGTTTTCCTGAATGAGGGCCCTAAATCTCAGCAAGATAGAGCCATGTTGCCATTGAATTCAATACTCCGGGAAGACACCAAAGCCCTGTCGTACTTTACACTTGCAATGTGTTTTATTGAGGTGATAGAAAACATCACTACAAGTAATGCTTACTACGATCTAAATTAAACAAGTCCTAAGCACCAGGGCCATCGACGACTCCAATGCACTCCAGTGTGCTGCAGGGGCTGGGAATGCCAAACAGCTGCTTGTAGGTCCCAGCCCTCGCAGCGCTGGAGCCTGTTGAAGATCCCTGTTTGTCAGCCCCAGTCCCCTCATTGCAGTGACGTCTCTGGATTGTATTGCCTCCATGGAGCAGTCAGGGTACTTGTACATGTGACGCCATTATCATGTATGTGTGACGACAATGTCACTTTGTGTGGCTTAATGGAATCACACTGTACATGTGCAAGATTATGGGGGTTTTTAAATGAGTTTGCATTGTTACAAGCTACATCCCAGTGTAGTTTATTAGTTTGCAATGATGTGTTGCAGCTATTTGTCCACTCACTCTGCCCGGCCATGGGAGAGTTAGGCAGACTCCACAGGAAAAAAGGATCAGGCCCCTCCCCGCATCTGTCTTTAGCCAGAACCTGCTGAAGGCAGAAGCAGCGAGGGACCCAATCCTTTTTTTTTTTTTGGCGGAGCCTGCCTGTCTCTCCTGTAGCCCAGGGGGTGAGCTGCCAGTGGGCCAAGCCTCCCCTGAGCTGTAGGGGGCCCCAGTCCTTCCCTCCACGATAGGGAGCTGCTAGTGCTAGCTGCTAGCTGCCACCCGGCTGAGCTGCTAGTGGGGCGGGTGCTGCCCCAGCTTGGGATCAGGGAAGAGTTGGATCAGGCGACGCGTGAGGGGTGGGGCAAGCCCCCAGCCCAGTAGCAGCCCCCCCAGGTGGCCCCAGGGGGTGCTGCCATTGTGGGGGTAAGGACCAGGGTCCCCTGGAGCTCAGGGGCCACTCAACCCCCAGATGTGGGCAGGCTCTAATTGAAAGGGGAAAAAAAAAGGATCAGGCCCCTCACCGTAACAGTGATGGAAAAATAAAACACCACCATTTCAATTTAAAAACCCACCATTTAAATTTAGGGGGCATAGATTGTAACCCTAAGGACTGAACCCCAGTCACATGTACAAGCGCCTCAGAGGCTAGCTCAACAGGTGCCAGGTGATACCATCTGGCGATACTGCTCACTGGAAGACTCCTAACTGCTATGCTACCATAGCACTTAGCACATGTTTTACTAGCACGTTCTGGATGCTAGTGCTTTAAGTTCAGTTAATGCATCCTAAGTGCAATGTGCTCAACAAGGCTCCAAGACATGTGAGTAACTCTCCCATTTGTCTCTAATGCTGATGCACTGTGCACCCACTATAAGCTGATATGAGATTAATTTTCAAAATCCAAACCCATCCCAACAATTGGCAGCAGCACCTGGAGGACTGGCAGGAAGCCAGGACCTTACTTGGAAGGGCATGAAGTCCTGCAGCCCTATGAGCCAGTCCACTGCCAGCATTTGTATCACTGCATGTTCCAGCCCAGCCTTCACTTATCCCTTGATAAAGCAAATAGCGCGTAAAAAGGAGGGAGCATCCTCTGCTTACCAACTACAACCATTAGAGAGATGATGAATCCGAAAGGGAACGAGGTTTCTCACCAAAATGTATGCCTCCCTCACTGCAAACAGTGAAATAATACGCAGCCTCTTTGATCATGCTCTGCTTGTGTTTTGTATCCTATTTGTTGACAATTGAAAACACTTTGAAGTATCATTTGGATGGCTTCCAAGTTGCTGTTTTATAATAAAGGATTAGTCAGGTTTCAAGACTCGCACCAAGTTGTTTCTTCGCGCAGTAAAGGCTCTGATCATACTAGGTTATGACCCATCCATTTCCTTCCATGCATGCTGGCTGAGTGTTATCCAGCAAGTTTTACCAAGAGCATGTGCCAGAGAAGGGTGTGAAAGGGAAGGTCTGCTGAGATCCTTTGAGGGAGCCACAAGTGAAGGAGCAAAATGATGAGATTTTTGACAACAACACTGGATGGGCAGTAACTGGGAAGACTCCCTAATAGATATAACCCCCTCCCACACACACATATTTTTAATATGTATATCTCAGGGGTGGGCAATTACTTTAGCTGGACGGCCACTTAATGACTTTTGATGAGCTGTCAAGGGCCACAAGGGTAGCCCTGCCCCTTGACAGGTGCCACGCCCCCTGATTGCTATCTTGGGACCAGAAATCCCTCTCCCTAACCCCTGAGCTTTGCTACTGGAAGTCCCCCCCTTGCCCTTGGAAGTACTCCTTTTGGGAGGGGGCTTGCCATCTTGGAACTGGAAAAAAACCAAATCATATACTAAAAATCAAACACCTACTATAACATATTTAATTTTATTTCGAAATGTATTTTTGCCCTGACTTACATGTGTTTGCGCAATGCATATAGAGGTGATTACATAATCGAAATAAAGTCTTACTCTTGTTTATTGTGTGCGGGGTGGGGTGTTGTTGTAGGGTGGGTGTGGGGTCTGTGTGTGTGTGTGGGGCTTTGTGGGGGGGCCATGTGTGTATGTGGGAGGGGTTTGTGAAGGCTTGTGGGGGGAGTATGGATGGGTGGGGGATTTGTGGGGGGTTTATGAAGGGTTGTGGAGGGTGGGGGATATATAGGGGGTGTAGGTTTTGTGGGGGCTTTTGGGGTGTAGGAGAGTGTGGGTGAGAGTATGGCTTTTGGGTATGTGTGGGTGAGTGTAGGGTTTGTGGGAGAATGGATGTGGGAGGTGTGTGGGTGGGTATAGGGTTTGGAGTGGGGGTGGGCCCCCCTGCTACATCCCTCCCCACCCCCATGGTGTATAGCCCCTGCTTCCGGTGGCAGCAGCAGCAGGCAGCAGGCCCTTGGGGCACTCATGGCCTATGGCAGGCAGAGCCCCTTGGCGGCATG
>NW_005842315.1:1505186-1513331 GCF_000455745.1 Alligator sinensis
ATCAGCCTAGCCTGGGCCGGCTCTGTGCCTCCACATGGGGCTTCCAGCACCTGAGCAGGGGCCACATGTGGAGGCACAGAGCCCGCCCAACCCAATAGCATGCAGACCAGGAACTGTGGGAAGTCATGCACCATCAGGCCATGCATGCTCCTTGTCTCCACATGCGGTTCCTTACTGGAGTGCTAGAAGTCCCATGTGGAGGCACGGAGCTGGCCTGGCCCAGCCCCATGGTGCGTGGCTCTCATCTGCAGCGCCAGGAGCCCCACAGGCTGGCACAGAGCCAGCCTGATCTGGCTCAAAGATGCGTGCCATGTACAGCTCTTGGGATTCATCTGGAGCTGCGCGCTGCCAAGGGACTCTGCCTGCCACAGGCCATGAGTGCTCCTATGGCGCGCTGCCTGTTGCCGCTGCTGCCACTGGTGACAGGGGCTGTGCACCTGGGGGGAGGCTGTACCGAGGGAACCACACCCACCCACAAACCCCACACCCAGATCCCCCCTCCTGCAGACAGGATCTCCCCTCCCCACTCACCAATTATTGCGCTCAGTGCCTCCACATGGGGCTACCAGCTGGATTGCCGAGAGCTCCACGGAGGTGGAAACATAGAGCCCTCCCTGTCCAATGGCGTGTGACCTCTGCAAGCCCACCTCCTGCCAGCTTTCAGAGGGGCAGCCATAGGCCAGTAATAATTGTATTACGGAAGGGCCCCGTGGGCCAGATAGAATGGCCTAGTGGGCTAGATCTGGCCCGCGGGCTATATTTTGCCTGCCTTGGTATATATGGTGGTACTGAAAAGCTTTAACCATGACTGGGGGCCCAGTGTACGGTACATGCACACAATAAAGGATAGTCTAAATGGACATGATGAATGCCCAGTGACCTGCCCAAGGTCACATGTTATAAATAAAGTTTAAAATAGAGTTAGAGCCTTCTTGGCTCACTGCCCTGTCCAGTAGACCATGCTTCTCTCAGAACTACCTCCATCTGCCTTGATCATCTACATGCACTCTACTTAATATCCATTACTCTTTTCTTACTTAAGGAATTTGTACCAAAATTAACAGATTTGTAATTTTTTAGGCCTGCAGAGGCTATCATGACCTTCTAATCTGCCCCTCTGTATAACCCAGAGCATAGAAAAGTATTAAAAATGATGCCATTTACATTATCTCAAATAAAACACAGAAAGATAGGAATCTGACTCAAAATATATTTATAGGGATGAACCCAATAACATTCCTATTAGGTGTGTGTTAGGCGTGTGTTTATTGAGTCCTGCAGTATGTTCATAGTTAGAAATAAGAAATATATTTTTTGTTTTACTTATAGGAAAAATGAAGCCCTTGTATTCTCTGTGCCTCGGTTTTCCCATCTATATAATGGGAATAAAGGCACTTCCCTACCTCATAGTGGTGTTGTAAAGCTCTGGTGAAGCACAGTGAAATCCTTGAAATATGCATGCACTGAGTATGACTGCCAGACCAAGGGAACATCCATACTGTATAAGATCTAAAAAGGGACATAAGAAAAAAAAACCCAAGTGGTTGTTCACCTAGTGCAGGTCAAATCTTAAAGTTTTTACTTAGTCCTCATTTAGGTACAATACTCTGTAACTTCTATGAGGATTTTGGCTGAGGTAGCCCTAAGGAAAAATGGAGTAAAGACACCAGGATTTGGTCTCATTAAATAAGCATGCATGTGCTGTCTATAATGGGTCCAGTTCTTGAGCATCTGACCTGTAGCTCACAATGAAGATACTCCATCTTGTAGACTTTTAGCAGCTCCCTACTTTACTAGTGGTTTACTGAGCATCATCTATATGTGTAGAAGTCTTTAGAACCCCTCCTGACTACATACTAAACTTTAAACTTGGAATAGGGATATATAAGCTTCACGTCTGTCATCTAGTAAGGAACAGATTCAATCCTAGGGCCCCAAAAGGTAAAAGAACAGCACCAACTTACTGTGCTTCAGAGCAAAACAGCTTCCATATTCATGGACTGAAATGAATCTAGTATGAAGCTGCACACCATCCTTCTAGTGCTGAAGGATTATCTGATGGCTGCTGTTGCCAATATGTTTATTCATTTTCTGATATAAATATCCATATGTTTTGTTAAAAATATTTGATTTAGAAAATGTAATTCCTCCCAGCCTGTTTGTAAATTCAAAAATCTTGGAACTGTTTTGAAAATAATTTCAATTTGCTTACTCTTTAAATTCTACCTCAGTTGGACCAAGATTTTGAGGGACAAACATTATTTGAGTGTGGTCTTATGCAGAAATCACCAAGAGTAAGGCTTTCACAACTGTATTCTGCATTATTAAGGAATTCAATTTGTTTCTTTTAAAGATCTTGTAGTTGGAAGGGAAGCCATATCAACAGAGTGTCATGTTTGCAAAAGTGCATAAGTGATTTAGGAGCTTGCATCCCATGTTCAAAAATGACTGAAGCATCTAGGACTAGGTTATCCAAAGTCCTGAGGTATATCGCTCCCTTCTTGGGATCATATCATGCCATATTTGAGGTCAAGAAGGAATTTTACCCCATGGTCAGCTTGGTATGGACTGTGGGGGGTTTTGACTTCCTTGTAGTGGAGGGAGTGGTTCTCTGGCCACTGGCCACTGTCGGTCCTCTATTTTACCTGTGGCACATTAGGGTGTTATGCCTTGTGGCTGTGTCAGGGCTGACTGTGTAGTTTTACTAATAGGCTAGGCAATGGATTTTTATAGGATAGTTTGGATAGGGATAATCTTGCTCCGGTGGGGGCCTCTGAAGGTCTCTTCCAGCCTTACTTTTCTATCATTCTAAGATGTCCTCTAGCTGCTTTTGAAAATGGTACCTGTAGCAGGGCACTAAGGTGCCTGCTACTGAGCGAGCCAGGATGATCCCTCAGGTGCCGGTTGCTGAAGTAACTAGTGGGAAATAATGACCTACACCTGCCTAGTCAGCTGATGAGAAGGGGCAGGGCCTGGCTCCTATATAAAGCACAGGCAGGGAGCCAGAGGCAGCTCTCTAGCAGCAGCCAGAGAAGAAGGAGCTCTTGGTTTAGAAAAGAGAAGAGAAGCTGGATGTGGAGGCAGCACCTGTCACTGCGGCGGGATACAGAATCCCCGGTAGGCGTGAGTGTAGTTATAGCCGGGCAGCTTATGTTTATGTTATAGTCCAGGGGCTTATGTTTGTGTTGTTATTTGAGACTGGTGGTTTGGGTGAGGCTACTAGGGGTTGGAGGAGGCCTCATAGGGGCCCACAACAGTGTGGGAACCCCAGCGCCAGCAAGGGCGCAGCATTCGGGGTGCACAGACTCCAGCCCCAGAAAGGGGCAGTTGAGAAACCCCAGTGTGGGCGTGGTGAGCCCCGGAGAAGGGGGCAGCATTGTGGTGAGCCCCAGGAAAGGGGGCGGTGCTACTGAGAAGGCCCTAGATATAGGGCGGTGCTACTGAGAAGGCCCTGAGAGAGGGCATGGAAAGAGAGAGAGAGAGAGAGATGGGACTGCAGAGAACCCGAGCGCCAGAGAGGGCATGGAGACAGAAAGAGACAGAACAACGTCCGTGACATCTGCGAGGCTTGGGGCATGGTATTGGGGTGGTAGGAGCTACGCATAGCCCATAAGGCTGGGGGCGTACGGAACACCTGAGACAGGAGAATCGTGACCAAGAAGAAGGAAGGCAGCCTCCCTATAAAAATATATAAAACCAAAGACATGGCAGGCGAGAATCAGAGGGTGCGAGCCGGCAGCTTGGCACGGTAAAGGAGGCGGCAGGGGAGAGCACGGCAACCCTGACGTCCCTCCTGTTACAGTACCTCAAATCTATAGCTATTAACATGGCTATCAAAAGCCAACTGCTTACTTACGAGAACAGTTCTGTTCTTCATTATACCCAAGAACATTGTTATTATTATTAGCTAGCATCTATATAGTGACAGTGTCTGGAGCAGTGGTTTTTAACCAGTGGCCTGCAGACCCCTGGGGGTACGTAGGCTATGTCTAAGGGGTCCACAAAAAATTATGATCAAACAAAAGTATGTGAATACCCACTTACAATTCAAAGGGGACTACACCTCCATTTGAAATTTAAAAAGGGGTCCACATCGCCATTTGAAATTTTTAGGTGTCCACAAGTGAAACAAGGTTGCAAACTTCCCCTGAGAAGTTCCCCCCAAAGGTCTATGAACTGTAAAAATAGATAGAGACTTTCTGTCCCAAAGAGCTTACATGTTGCCTTAATGATTCTTACCCCTAAGGAACAGTTCTCTGTACAAGAGCATCTGCAGGTGTCAGCTATTTGCAATAATCCTGTTGGTATGAAGGTCACTACTTTGCTCTGCTCATATTTTCTACTCCTCATACAGAGATCCAACATGGTCAGTTTGTCATGTGTTTATCTAATCCCATGGGCATAGGACTCCTTTAGGAGCAGCCAGGAATTTCAAATATTACTTTGTCTCCGGTGGCATATTGCTTTTTGATCCTTCAGAGTCCTTCTAATCCAAAACCCTAAAGCCATTGAAAACAAGTTACTAAAGTTTTCTCAGGTTATAGCTACAAATATATGTAAAGCATAAGAACATAAGAATTGCTATTTACTGGGTCAGACCATAGGTCCATCTTGTCCAGTATCCTGTGTCACACAGTGGATATTGAAAGGGAGAGTGAACATGGGATGACCAGAGTTTTTTCCAGGTAACATTGACTATCCAAGCTATCCTATACAAATCCATTTTCTAACATATTAGTAAAACTACAGTTGACCCTAACCCAGCCACAAGGCATAACGTATTACCAGGTAACATGTAAAATGGTTGAGCCGGTATACATATACATCTACGCACAATATTTCATGTGAAAATTACAGAACCAAACAGCTTAAATTCAGTTTTGGTGTAAATCAATGGAACTCCTTTGATTCCAGTGACGTTGCATCATGGCCACCAGTTTCCAATCTCTAGTCTGTTTATTCCTCATTCAGGTGTTTTCTGTGGGGCTTTACATTTCTTCGGCTCCTAACATGACAGCAGGGCCACAAGGGATTCAGTGAATAGCTGTATAGACAAACATGCAGGATTGCAACTCAAGAGCAAGCCACATGATGTCCTAATTCAGGTGATCAATGAGAATTTCTCATAATTTTACTGCAATCAGGATAAGATTCCAGGTCCATGCTAGTTGACCACCACAACAGATTGTACCACCCAACCTGTATGACCCCAGGAAAGCAGGACTCCTTCTTATTCTGCTTGTCAAAAAAATAATCACCCATGTTTCAAACACCCTCTCCCTCCAGTAAAACACTAATAAATTTTGAAGTAATAAAACCCTGAAGACATGACTTAAAAAAAACAATCTTGAACTCCACGTTCTAGTCTCATGCAAAAACATTCCACACATTTCAGGGATTAGGTAGAATTCCCCTTCCTCTGTCTTGCCGTCATGTAAAATTTGCTTTTAATAACCATCAGCTTCCTAAGCTGCAACCATATCTGCTCTGTAGTGCTGTTATTCACCAGGGTAAAATAAAACTCCAAGCAGGGGGAATGCAGGTGTGTTTATTCTGGGTCAGAGTAAAACAAGGTGCTTTCCAGCATGGATGGAGAAACATGTTAAATGCTATTTTGTCATTCAGAGGCAGGGGTGCAGCAGGAACTCCCAGAGATGGGTTCACTGGGGACCAGGACCCAGAGCTACATCTGCTTCGCCTCTGGAAGAATGCAATGCTCTCTTGATCGCACAGGCCCAGCATTGCTGACTAGAGCTGGGGAAGGGGATGTCCCCTTCTACTCCTCCGCCCCTTGGAGGAAGCTAATACCAGTGTTAGTGCTAGTCTTGAGCATTTGGAGAGCACAAGGGCTGCAACTGTATAAAACCCCTCCCCATCAGCACAGGCAGTGGCAAGAAGGCTTCTTGCTCATCATCAGTGCTCACCATCCAGCCTTTACTTAAAAGGAATATTTTCTTGATTTGAACCCATATCACTGCACCTGCAGGGTGAGACTCAAAGAGAAATCTCGCCATCCTTGAACTAGTAAAGGTATGGAAACTGCAGACTAAAACAGCCCTACTTGATAAAGATATGTGTGATTGTGAGCACATAAGGCTTCTGCTGACTTTGATGGACTTTGCTCATGCCTGAAACCCTCCTTATGGAAAAGTCCAGTGTAATTTAAGAGAGGTAAAGAGCCAACTTGATAAGGGCCCTTAGGAGGGGTTTTCAAAGCGACTGCGGGGCAGATCCAAATGCACTTGAAGGAACCACCACTTACACAATGCAACACCCACATTGGAAGCATCTTGCCCCAGAAGGGTGATCCAAATTGTCAGGATAGGGTACTCAGAGCATGTGGATGTTGATCAAAGAGTAGCCTAGAGCAGGTCAATAGGAAATGCTTGACACAGGGGCATGGGTGAACTCCCACCCTTTTTGGGGCTTAGGAAACACACTCACAGCTGTACACCTGAGTCTAAGTCAGCTGCTGTGGGCCTGACTCTGGTCCTGATCTGGACTCAGGACCAGAGTCAGAGCTGCAGCAGCCACTTGCATCCCCCTCCACTTTGTACATGAATCTAAGATGAGGGGCTTCCTCCCCCCACCCCATGCTGATTAAGGAAAATCCCTTGTCTTAGATTAGAGTAAATACAGTAATAGCTTCTAAAGTGCTAATGGCTTAGTGGGATGGGAAGGGGAGGGATGAGCTGGGAGTGGTGTTGTTGGCAAGGGTTGTATGTTGCAGAAGGAAAACAAGGGTCAGAGGAAGAAAAGGAAAGTTACACACACAAGTCTTCTCTCCTCTGCTTATTCCTGCAATCATCTGTAAAACCTTTGTGATATGGTCCATGCCTGTGATTTCTCTCACCAACCCTGTTAGCCACCATGCATGCACTCCAGTCATTTCAAAGCACAGCCAGAAGTGCCAGGATTCACTGTGAACCTTTCCTCTTCCTTTCCTGCTTCTCTAAAGTTTGAATTTTGTTGTGCTAGATGCTCCAGAAAGGCACAGGATGTCACCAGGCAATGTGAATTCTGTATCAGTAAAATCTCATTGCATTGATTTGTCTTCAGATTTTGTTTATTAATAAAAACAACCCGTCACAAATTAACAAAGAAAGACACTTCCTACCCAGCTGTGAAGCGTGCAAATATGCAGACTGAAATGGAGCACTGCATGCTGTGGCTTGTTTGCTGCTAGCCACCAATGTGTATTAAAGATAAGTAGTCATCGCAGAGCATTGATGTCCCCTTTCTGCACTTCTGATATATGCATCATTATTTCAACAGACAAAAGCCATTGGTAAAGGATTGCATGCAAGTGCATTTATGGAAATAAATCTTGACAGTCTTTTTATTCCCCTTGGGTGATGACAGAATCAGCAACTCTGAAAAGCCATTGAAATATTTTTTCGCAACTAAGATGATTCATGATTTCATGTTGATATTACTGTCTCTACACAAAGGGTTTTCTTTTTTTGAGCCTGAGGAGGAAGGGAAGAAGGAAGAGGAGGGCATGGGGAGGAGGAAATAATAGGAGAATAAGTGAGTAAGCTTTGCTGCTCCCAGTTATAGTCTTTTCCTCTGTAATTCTGAACTATCATTTTTCTAAAAAGGCATATTCAAACACATCCCACACAGCATACAGTACAGCATTGCATGTAGCAATAGGAGTCAAATACAGAGATATATAAAAAAATGATAACATGTTAGGGTTAGCAGCTGCTAATTTTAAGGAATATCTGTGTTAAGTTAGCTAGTGCTAGTGATCAGTCACACAGTTGGGGCTAATACCCTTTCCAGCGTGCACTGCTCCGACCTTCTGCTAAAGGGCTGGCAAGCAGGGGCATGGTGAGGGGCTACAAATCTGCTCCATGCATGCCCTGCTCACGGGCCCTCTAGCTACAGTATAGGTAGGGGGGTGGGGAGGGGGAAGGGGCCCCTCAGGCCACATGGATGACACCTTCCACCCCCTGAATCACCTTGCTGCCCCCTGTCAGGCCCTGGATCCCCTCTTCACCCCCAGATATCTCCCCACCCCCCATCACTGCCCTGCCACCGCAGTCAGCCTGAGAGCAGCAGCAAGCAGGGGATTCCCCCTCCTTGCCTGCTCCCAAGCTCCCTGCAGCCCATGCTGCCCCTGCGTGCCCAGATCTAGCC
>NW_005842315.1:1513413-1513699 GCF_000455745.1 Alligator sinensis
ATGTCAGTCATTTGTCTGTGTGATTCCATCGGCTGTGCCTAGAGGTAGGGCCTGCACAGCCAAGAGGAGCAGGGGGGAGGGAGGTGACCTTTTTGTGGTGGCCCCACCCCTTGCTGCTGATTGGCCACAGGGCTTAGTAGCCCCAGCCCTCATTGCTGATTGGCTGAGGGGGCCGGTGGTCTCTCCCCTCCTCCCCCCTCACCAAGGGGATGTCCTGTATTCTGGGGATGCATCAGTGGCCACCCTAACTGGGTCCCTCAGCTTTCCTGGCAGCAACCTTGCCCTG
>NW_005842315.1:1513932-1515130 GCF_000455745.1 Alligator sinensis
TTCCTGCCTATGCAGGGGGTCAGACTCAATGATCTATTGAGGTCCCTTCCGACCCTAACATCTATGAATCTATGAATCCCCTTTAGTTGCAGGGCCTGGTGGGGGCTGGATCTGTACGCGCTGGGGTGATGTGATCTACAGGGACCCAAGGAGCAGGCAGGGAGGGAGAAGCCTCCCACTAGTACTTCTACTGCTCTTGAGCTTATCAGGGCAGTGATCCAGGTGTGGAGGCGCTGCTGGGGAGCAAAGTGGGTAGCAGAGGAGCAATCTGGGGGTGGAGGGGCTGGTTTGGAGGTCAGGGGGGCAATTTGGGAGGCAGAAGGGGCAGCAGCCTAGCAGCTTCTCACCCACCCACTCCCCCCTACTCACTTTCTCTTACCACCAATAATCTTACCCCTCCCCATCCCTTCCCCATGCCTCCCTTCCCCAGCTCCCCTACCAAACCTCACACCATCCCTACACACCTATTGCCCAGCTGTTTCCAGATGTCAGTACAGGTATGTAGAATTCTGGATGACAGCTAGTCTACCTGGGAGCAGTGCCTCTTGGGATACTGGAGGATGACTAATTAGTTGTTTTATTTCAGGTGAACACTCAGAAGTTAATGTAAACTAGGTAGTCCAGCTCAAAGATAGTCCTGGCCCCCAATGGCATAACTTTACGATGCCTAAAAGGGCAGGTAGCACTAACTAATGAGCCTCAATGTGTGATCATTCAAATTAAGTGCTCTTAACATGATCAAATTGTAATGTGTAATCTCGCACTAAGTGAAAAGCAGCTAGATGTTGAATTAAGCAAATAGCCTAAATAATTTCTCATATCATTTTGCAACTGTTTACAACTTGAAGTCAGTGGAGCTCCAGCCATTTACCCCCGCTGAGGACATGGTCTGCTGAGCATTTCCAGAGGGAGTCCAATGCTAGAACCATGATATTTTTATTCAGGAATAGCTCAATATTCATCTTTTCCCTACCCTGCTCTGGTGGTGTGAACATTGGGGTGAGTGGCTAGAAACCCAGAGGTTGAGAGTTTGAGGCCATAGCAGAAGCCTTCAGGCTGTGGCCCTGTCAGATTCTAACAAATCTGTGAATTCTGCTAAATACCTTGTCACAAGGACACACAAAATGAAAGGATCTCTTTTCCCTGGTATGAAAATAAAATGAAATGTATGTCGCCAAGCAACATTTCACCTGGAACA
>NW_005842315.1:1515140-1523046 GCF_000455745.1 Alligator sinensis
CAACACAATTAGAGGCAGAGCGGAAATCTTTCAGAGGCATTTATAAAGAACCATAAACCACACTTCAGTCCTCCTAGTGTCTGTGACTGAATGAAAAGAAATTGCACAGAGTGCAGAATCAGATGACTTCCCTTGCAAAAGCTTTATCACCTTAGAAAATAAAATTCAAGTGTCCGTGTCAGCTGCCTGGCCTCTAGGTCACAGAAATGATTTTCCACTTTTATCTTCCCCCATAAATGTGGGCACCAGCAGACTTAACATCCTAAAAAAATGGAAGTGTTGTTACCATCCCCTACTCTGTGTTTTCAGGAAAATAACAGCATGCTGGCAAGTGCTTCTGAAGTGAAGAGTTGTTTCACCAGCAATACCTCCTTGCTGCTGCTTTGTTTATGGGGGATCTTGTTTGAAGTTAAATGGATTCCCTAATCCATATATTTTATGTCTGTTTGGCCTATGGTGCTTTTAGGTCCTATGGTCACAAATGGCTAATTATCTTAGTTGGACTTTTAGCCTCACTCTATTTATATAACCTTCATGGAAGAGCTCAGCAATCTCTTTTCTACACAAATATCTGTACAGAGAGGCAAGGACGTGAGGGCTTCTTTTGAAAGGAGCGACATCTATGAACTCTTTGTGCTGTGGTATCCCTAAGGCCCTAATATTCTGTCTTTTCATTTGGTTCTGCACCAGTTTCTTATGTCTCCACATGTAGCTTTTAAGTATATTTTTAGACATATGGACAGTTTAAACACTTTGCCTGGAGCCTGGCACTTGCCTTTAAACTTGGGCCTAGGTATGCATTAATGAGGGGCCTAAAGTTAGGCTTCTAAATCCTCACTTAAGTTTCTAAATATTGTAGCCTCAAATGCATGAAGCTGTCATTGACATTGTTATGTCCTATATTCGGAGCAGCTTATTTCAGATAAGAGATGTTAACATTCTTTAGAAAAAGACATCATGCGTTTTGTGCCAGAAAGCTGCAGATGCTGCATAAGCTACTAAATCTTATCAGAAAAATAGCAGATTTAGCAGACACATCCTTAATGTATGGAAGGAAATCAATGGGGCTGCACTAATGATAAGTGAGAAGAGAATCTGGCCATCAGACATTCAAAACATGTGACCCAAAATAAAAACAGCCTTACTTAGGGGCTGCAAGCTGAGTAAAAGGTAGAAGTAGAGGAAACAATGAAGGCACAAACAGAAGTACAACTCCCTGGTCTAACTCATGGCACTTCACAGAAAGCGCCAGGAGTTAGACCAATCCTCCCGACCCAACAGACATTTGCTCAAGCTCCAATTTGGAGCCAATCCAGGGAGAGAGGCTGCATTTCTGGAGCCTCACCTCTCTCAGCCACTGGTGCTGTATAGGGATGGGAGGGGGAGAAGACAGGGGAGGAAGGTCCATTTTTGAGTTTTCCCAGCCTCCAGTGGAGTAGGGAGGTAGGTAGATTGGAGCCCCCCATCCCCCACAAGTTGAGGGGCTGCAATCCATCCACCCCACCCTCCAGCACGGCCTGAACAACCCCCAGAAAGAGCTCCCTCCACACCCTTTCCCCCTCCCATTCTGAAAACAATGCCAAAACCAGGGCTGAGCTGCATCAGCCCAACCCTGATCCTGGCACATGCAGACACAAGTTAATGAAAGTTTTCTACTTTGGAGCATCTTCACTTGAACCCTCATGCAATGAGGGTTCAGATTGTCATGGGATTGGGCCCTTTTAAAGTGCTCTGCAGCTATGCACCTGTGTTTGGTCCGGGCTTTACAATGCTTGCAGGGACCAGATCAGGCAAAAATTGTCATTTCTATCTGTGCCTAGAGTGATCAGCGAATAAAACCTATTAAGGAAGCAGAGTGCTCTCAGTAGCCATTAGAAAAGATTCAGCTGTTGGATATTTGGAAGTGCACATGCCAAAATGGGACCCTCCTTCCTCCCGCTTAGCCAAGGTCTTCCAGAAGCGTTCCAGACAATCCCCTCTTTGGCTGCGGGATGTGGGGTGTGGTGGTGCGAGGGGTAAGGCACACTGTTGATAGCCCAGAGGTCGCAAGCTTGAGGCTATAACACAGGTGCTCACAGCACGGCCTTGTCAGACTTCAACAAAGCTGAGAATTCTGCTAAATACCTCGTCACACAAGGACACAAGAAAGGAAGCCAAGGGGTCTGAGACAGGGACCATGTGCTCTGCCACCCCTAAGGAAAGCAGCTCAGTTCTCCTCTCTGCCTAGACCTGAGGTGTTGACCATCTTCTAGCCACTAGCCTGTGCTGTTAGAGCTGCAGGCACTGAACCCTCGCTGCTCGGCCACCAGAACCCTTCTGAGTCATGCCTGCTTTCTGCTGTTTCTATTCTTAAGCCTGCTTGCCACCTCTGCGGTTATCATCCCATTAAGGCATAAAAGCAAACAATAAAAGCAGAACAGTCCCATTCCTTTTCTGTCTGTTCCGCTGTTCAACTGCCTGTTTACCTACACTGCTTCCATTCTGAAAACTGGCATCATTTCAATCTGATGAAAGAGATTTAGACCTCCCTGCTAAGCAGCTGAATGTGGTTACTGAATAACAGGGCTACCTAATAGGTTTGCAGTGTCCTCTGAACCAGTGGGTAGTTGAGGGGCATTGTGAAGAGAAGGTTGGGACTGAGATGGGGACTCTCGAGGGAGAGACTGGGACTGGAATGGGAAGACCAGGGTTTGAAGCATGGTATTGTCTGGTTGAGGGTCTGGGCCTGGAGCAAGGAGCTAGGGGGAAAAGAAAAGAGAGTAGGCGGAGAAGCCAAAGGTGGCGGGCAGAAGGCAGAGTACTAAAAGAGGGGCATGACGGGGAAGTGTGAAATGTTAGGGGTTGAAGGATTAGGCTTCAGGGGGGGGGAAAGGAGCTGAGCACTAGAGGCACTCTCCTCCCAGATGCAGCATGGCATGTAACCCAAGAGTCCTGCTTCTTACAACTCCTCTGCTGTCAGTGTATATTTGTGAAATCCCACCCCATGCCCCCATCTACTGCTGGTCTGCAGAGAGGACGACAAGCTATTTCTGCTCTCACTTACTCCCTTCGCTGAAGTGACAGAGGTCTGCCTAGAGGGCTGTGAAATATCTGGCCACTCCATCCCGCTGGCTACTAGAAGTTGGGGGCATGGCCACAAAAGGATGTGGCCTACTGCAGGATTTGGGGCCCCTAAGCCTGCTGGGAATGGCCCTTGACAGCAAGAGGATGAGTGATGTCTGTGGGACAGCCCTTTGGGCACTCTGTGGCTGCCTGACCTGCCACTGCCAGACCCCCCCACCCCACCACTGACCCTGTCCCTGTCACATCCCCACTGGACCCCTGCTGCATCTGCTAGCCCTATGGATCCAGCTTGGGAGGAGCCCCATGGATTTAACCTCATACCCTGTTTTGGTGTCCACATGATGCCACTATAGGGAGATTCTGCTTTAAACCCCCCAGGAATTACATCCATAAATTCATCAAAAGAATATTCACAGTGCAATCAAGCACTCAAAAAAGGGGCTGCCTGTGCATTATGACTTTGTCTCATTGCATGTATGTACTGTGGTAACACCTTCCATTACATGATCCCCTCCTCTACCCACAGGACCTTTGCCTCATTCAGTTCACAGGACAGACAAAGCACTGGGGAAGGATCAGGTTGTACCATGAAGAAGACTGGAGATCTTGTATGGGATTATGCAAGTACAGCCTATTATAATGCAAATGCAAAAAGAGGACTATGGACGCAAAAGAAACCTTTATTGCTATACATCTTAACTTTTCTGTACTTGTCCTTGCAGCCTTTCACGTTTTCTTAATGTAGCTTTTAGTGTTCAACATGTATGTAAGTTAGTGAAAAGGAAATTCAAAACACTCAGATGACATTGTTTTTCTCTAAGGAATGTCTTGTTTGGAATGGCCCAGTGGGCAAAGGCGAACGCATAATGGTTATTCTGAAAGCAATTAGATTCTGACCCAAGGGGAATATTTTCTGAATGGGATGAGCTTTAATAGAGCAGCCGCTTTTGTTGCACTCTTTCTTATATAAGATAGCTTTATTTTTCTAGAGTCGACAGTTGGGTTAACAATGAACACATTATGTATCACATATAAAGTACTTTACCATGAACATATATGTGTGTAGCATTGTAAAGATAGGTTAAAATGACTTCTTAATTCATTACCAGAGAAAACTGTAAAATAGAAATGTACTTGTATGTACCCTTAACCTGAAAAACTCTCAATTCAGTTTAAATGTAGCTACCAAACATTTAGCTTTCTTATCTAAAGGGACACAATTGTCATGCAAACAGTTGTTGCTTTGCATTAAAGTTGTGACGTGAAACAACAAAAGCAACTGGTATTCAGCATCAAAATTAAAGATTACTTTCCCATCTTGGAGTGACTCTGATGACACGAACCTACTGAGGTGCCTAGATTAATTAGGCCCCTCCACTTTGGCCTGAAATTATCCTTATTTACCTAAAACTCTGTTTACTGCATGCACTCTGATATGAGGCAGACCAGCCACCTAGGCAGCTCACTCCTGTCCAAGCTTTGCAGTGATTCAAATTAGTGCTGAGAAGCAGCTATATACTTCATTTATGTCTCTGATTCCTGAGACAAGACCAAGACATGCTGAACACTGGGGACAGGGTGGCAGTGCTGTCTTTTTACACAATACCATTCCCTCAGGAAATCAGAAATCTAGGCTCAAGGCTGCCTTCACCCTGAGGAAATACAGATCCATATCTTCCATTTCCAGGAATGCTCCCTGACTATCCACCATTCAGCCTTCCTGGAGCAGGGACCAGAACCCAGTACCTCACCATAGCACCTAAGAGGTGTACCTGCCTCAGTAGAAACACTGGAGTTACATGGGCCTAACTGAGGACAGTATTTGACCATCAGTATGTTATTACTTATTATGCCTAATCATTATAATAATTTAGTTTGCAGAATACATAAAAACACAGTTTTACTTGGAAGCCACATGGATGTCAGTGAGGAAGAATAAATATAGAGAACTATGAAGGCAATTTACAGCTGCTGTTCTGAGTACTGTACAATCATAATTTAAAGAGGAGTGGCAAGATTATTTAGATGGTATTATAGAGGCATATGTACATACAATCTTCCTTTAGGAAACACTAAAGGAAAGAAAACACAAGTGCATTCACATTTATTTTGTAGCTGCTTGTGAAATTAAGCATATTTCTTATTGCAATGTATATTGCTTTTTCATCACTTCTTTGCAATGGATCATTGAATAAGAAGCTAATTAACCTAGTGGCTGTGAATGTTAAACAAAAGGTAGGGAATTTTATTCAGCTTCCTGTCTTCTGCAATGGAAACAGTTATGGAGCTGAGAGAAGCTGAGGTGGCATTTTGAAAGTTTCAGTCCTGATCACTCACATTTTTGGTCTTGTGTGATCCATGTACTGAGCTTACCTTGACTCACATTCTGTCCCCGATGAATCTGTCTAACAGAGCCTGCTGGGCTACATCCACAAAGGGGCATAGGCTGCATCTACATGGCAAGCTTATAGTCTCTAACTGCGATCCTCTGAAACATACCTCACAGTTCTGTGTAGGCTGCTACCTGAACCAGAAGCAGTGTAGCCAGCTCTGTACAGCATCACAGGCAGGATAGCTGGCACTGCTGAAAGACCAGACTAATCAGCCCATTCCCATGCCTATTAACCTGCTTGTGAAAGAGAGGACACAGCTAAGTTGCTTTTGGTTTTCAAGGCAGTCGGTCCAGAGCAGCATGCTGAGGTTGAGGGCACCATCCATCACCGCACATGGTTTTAGAATCTAGCAGCTTTGGTCCAGATGTGCAAGCCCCAAAAGCATTAGAGGCATCATGGGGTATGTCTGCGCCCTGGGTGGTGGTGGAGGCAGCAGTGGCAGCTATATCTGCTATATTTGTACCTCCCTCTAGCTCAGTGCCTGGGGCTGGTGCTCTGCACTCCCCTCTTCAGTAATGCTACAGCTCAAAAATCCCCACCTAACCCTGTACTCCAACCATCCCAGACTAGCCTGTAGCTTGAGGGTTCAGGCCATTTCTCGAGAGATGTGAGTTTGAATCCTGTATGGTTCAGGAGGAAATTGAACCTATGTTTCTGGCATATTGGTTGGTAGATGCTCTGTAGACCATTGTATAATAGACCTCCTCCTCCAGTTAGCTTCTTAAAGAAAGGAATGGACCCTGGGATGGGACAGGACAGCCCCTAGAGTAGCTGGCAGCTGTGCTGGTCCTGCCCTACTCTCCCTCCACCATGTATCCGCTCAGTCTCACCTACCACACCTTGATGGACATGCTCTATGACAGTGGCAGGCTGACCCACAGTGATTGTATTGGTGATGCCCTAACCTGAACTTAACCTACTCTCAATTGGACCCCAGTCCACTACCAAAGACCTGCCCCAAGCCCTGCCAGCATTTACCAGGAAGCATTCATGTCCCCATGAGATCTACCCATGCCTTGTGCCGCAAGGGCTGTATTCACAGTCTTCAACCACTCTTATAGCCACTAGGGCTGTGCAAGGCTTCGGACTGCGCTTTGGATCCGGGGCCGCTTCAGACTCCAAAGCAGCATGCCCGGATCGAAGCACTGGCTTCTTTAGGCTTTCCAAAGCAGTTCAGAGCTTCCAAACCATTTTGGAAAAGCTTCAGACACTTCAGAGGACTGAAAGCAAAAGCTAGAAGAGGGAGGGGGAGCCAGGGTGGGGGGAGCAGGGCGGGGCCACCTACACTACTGACATGTGTAGGTGGCCAGTGAGAAGTATTTCTCTCTGGCTACCTTTCCAATGACAGTGTCTGGGAGGAGGGACCTAGAAACAGCATAAAAGCCTCTGTTTGCAGGCATGCTGTGCCTTTTGTAAGCTTGTTCTGTCTCAGGAACTGTGTGAGAAACGTACTGTAGCAGACAGGCAGCTCGGCCTGCCTTGCTTTAGTCAGTAGTTGAACTTGCCTGCTCCTTTCTGTTGTTAGAAAGGATTGGGTAGGATTTAGCTTAGCTTGGCTTAGTTTAGCATCTCCTACTACTGTTCAGTTCATTTATTTCAATTTATATTTGTTCTTTTTTTTGGCAAACTTTGAAAAAAGAAAGCTGTGTTTTCCCTGCCAGTGTGATCCATCACTGTGCAGGGAGGCACGCAGATTGCACGCACACACACAGAGTGCAGAGAGGCACGCAGATTGCACACACACACACACACACACAATATAGAAGACGAAATTTCAGATATTAATAGGAGAAGAAGACAGACAGACAGACAGCACACGATTTTCACATAGCTCTTAACACTTCTTGTTACTGAAGCAAACAATCAAAGAAGAGTCCAGTGCATGCACGCAACAGAGGGAATAAAACACACAACACAAAAGGAGTGACACACACACACAGACCTTTTGCAGCACAGGAAAGATAAATTTGAAGTGTGCTGGAAAGGCAGGTGCCAGGTCTTCTGGCAGGGGAGGGAGAGGGGGTAGGGGGAGAGCTAGAGCTGCAAGCCCATCCCCCACAAACATAGACACATTCTCTTCCCAAGCCATCATCAGTGCTGCCAGTGGAAGCCAGGAGGTGGGAACAGTGTCTGCACCTGACGTCCCTGCACCTGCATCACCTCCCCTCAGTCCAGAAGTAGGCACCAGCAGTGGAATCACTATCTCCTCCACCCCAATGTCATCTCTCAGCATGAGCCTCCCAGTGCCAGAGGAGGAGCTGGAGCTGGAACCAGGGATGCTGAGCGCGCTGGTTCAAGCAATTCTGGGGACTGAGGGGGAATCAGAGTTTGTGCTCTACACCCCTCAAATTTCCCCTAGACCCAGGTCTCCTTTGGAAAGCAGCACCTCATAGGAGGCTGAGGTTGTGGAGGCAGGTGGCTCAGCTGAGGCAGCCCCTTCTGCTGTTGAG
>NW_005842315.1:1523201-1527443 GCF_000455745.1 Alligator sinensis
CCCTCGCGCCAAAGCTCCCTTCCCCCCAAAGCAGAGGCAGGCCACTCTGAACCAGTGGGAGAAAGGTGGACAGAAAGGGAGGCGCGTTCCCAAGGCAAGCGAGATCACTCAGACCATTGGGGAGATGCTTGCTGGATATCCTAGTTGAGCGGCCAGGTTTCAGGCGGTTCATAGCACTTCTGGCCCCATTTTACAAAGTTCCCGCATGCACCACCTTTAGCAGGGTGGTGGTGCCCTCCCTGTATCAGGCGTGCAGGGAGTACTTGAGGGAGGAGCTGTGCAGGGCAGGGCCGCAGGTAGCCTTTCACTTCACCTCTGACATCTGGAGCCCCCGGGGTGGCAATCAGGGCTACCTCTCCCTCACAGGGCACTGGTGTAATCAGTCAGGCAGCCAGTGGGCTCTACTGCAAGTCAAGGTGCTGCATGAGTCCCATATGGCAAGGGAGATCATGGGGGCCATGAACTGCATGGTGCAGGGGTGGCTCGTTGGGCAGGCCGAGCTCTCCTGCGGGTTCATGATCACCGACAATGGGGCCAATATGGTGAAGGCTGTCCATGATGCCAACTTTGTTGGCATCCGCTGCACGGCACACAGGCTGCACCACATAGTGAGGGATGCCTTGGAGGGGGACAGGGCTGCCAGTGATGGTGCCGCCACCACTACTGCTACAAGCCAGCTGATTTCAAAATGCAGGAAGTTGGCAGGCTACTTCCACCACACCATCGAGGGTGGCAAGATGCTGTGGGAGAAACAAGCGTTTGTTGCACCGTGAACTTCTCATACAGGTCTTGCTGCCTCGCCCACAGTTGTATCCGGGCTTCTGCCTCTTGGGTCCTGATCCTCATAATTTCCTCTAGCTGAGCCTGCTGGCCCTGGAGGAGGCGCAAGGTGAGGCTATGGGCCTGCTGCCAATTTGTGGGCTCTTGAATGTCCATGGTGTCTGTTCGGTCCTTCACATTCCCGGCCAATGCACCACTTTGTCAGTGTGTCCATCCTGGGGACCTGCTTTTCCCGCAATTTCCACAATTCTCACCTGCCACGTCTTGATCTTAATACAAAATTCTGGGGAGGAAGAGTTGTTACGCGCCAGTACCCGCGGTAAGGAACACGCTGGCTGGATCTCTGATTAAGGGTGCTTTATTATCTACAGCCTGGTCTTACTCTCGTTGAGAACGCCAGAAAAAAAGATATTGTGGGGATATGCTGAGGAACTCCTTGGGAAACAATCACAGTCAGAACACTAAACGTTATCCTAATCTCAGCCACTAATCACCCACTTAGCGGTTAATTAACGCCGGAACCTGGGATTCTCCCTGGCCGTGGCTTGAGTCCGTAAACAGAACGTAGCTCTCTCTGGGACTCCTTGCTCTCTCCTCTTCTCTCTCTCTCTGTAAGTCCCCACCGCCTCGGAGCCGTGGCATGTCGCCGCTTCCCTGCTCTGTGCCTGTGACTCGCCCCTGGAGCCTGTTTCTCAGGTGAGTGTCAGCTTCCCAGGCGCTACGATCCCATCTTCCAGTCGCAGGAGGGGAGGGGAGTTTCACTCCCTGACGTAGCCTCTCAGCCTAGCCGTATGGGACTCCTCGCCTCTGCTTCTTCACTCCGTGCGTGCCCAAAGGCACCCTTGGGAAAGTTCCTCTGTCTCTTATTTCTCCTTCTGGGTCCTCATTGGCTTCCCGAGGCATTGTGTTGCCCATTTCCAGGATGTTTTAAACTTCGGCAGCTGTTACCCTTTCTTAGTAACAGGGTCGCAGCCGCGACTCTGTTACACTGTCCACCAACCAGTGTTTCAAGCGAAAGGGTGTTCAGCATTGCTGGGGATGTAGTGATACCCTACCGCACCTCCTTGGATCCTGCTTTGGTGGAGCAGCTGGTGTTCCTAAAAGTGAACCTCCCGCTGCTGGGGTTCCCCAAGCTCCACCTGCAGACAGACTGAGTGCCACCCTCCTCACTCCGTCTGCACCAATTTCCTTTTTTGAGTTTTTTAAAAGTCGAGTAATGCCCTGCTCTCAGCTGGAGGGGGCACTAACTGCATTACCAGCCAGCAGGGGAAGAACATGTCCCTGCTGAGCTCATTCCCCTGCCAGGATGAGCTTCGAGGTATGGGATTGGGGCTATGGGGAAGGATG
This sequence comes from Alligator sinensis, assembly GCF_000455745.1. NCBI lineage: Eukaryota > Metazoa > Chordata > Crocodylia > Alligatoridae > Alligator > Alligator sinensis. The sequence continues at coordinate 1,525,329 of NW_005842315.1, forward strand.
AGGCCCCAGATCCTGGGCATGACCACTAAAACTGTACCCTGCCAGGGTAGGGAGGCCTGATGGGAATGCTGGCAGTGCGGCAGCCCCGTAAATGCCAGGACCAATCATCCACTGGTGAAAGGTGGGTAGGAAGCACCATAACCTTCAGCTAATGCACGCATGCACAAAGTCCTGACTGGGGAACACCTAGACCTGTCACATCTTTGACAGGCCTGACACTTGCTGGTTTCAGTGCAGTTGTGAGGCTCCGGGTAAGCTCAGCTTAGCTGCCTGGGATGCCAGCTTTTGCGTTGAAAACCCTTTTGTCAGGCTGAGGAGGTACCTACAGTTGGTCCTGGATGGAAGGAATAGTAAAGATGCCAGAGGCTGGCCCGGCATGCAATGCAGGCAAGGAACCTGGGGTGTCAGATGTCCGGCAAGTTTTAGTGTGCCAGAATTCCACTGTGTATATTGAGTCCATGAGTTTCTGTACCTGCTACCTAGGAGGCTGATGAAGTGCATTTCATAGGCCCAGCTCTGAAAAGTGGTTTGTACATTCAAACAAGCACCTAACCTCATCATCAGAACTGAAGCCAACTTCCTACAGCTCAAAACACAAAACCTGCCAACTATCTCCAGTACCCCACAAACCGCACACCAGAATCTATCAAAGACAACAAAACCCAACTACCTGTGGGGGCACATTCCCCACCAAAAAAACACTCTGCCTCCAGTCTCTCAGGCCTGATCCTGAGAGGGAACAAATTACAATGCAAACCACTTTTCAGAGCTGGGCCTATGAACTGCACTTCATCAGCATCCTAGGTAGTAGGTACAGAAACTCATGGACTCAATATACACAGTGGAGTTCTGGCCAGTGAAATGTTCAAGCCAGAAAGGCAAAACATGTCTGATCTCCTACTTGCAGGGGGAGCTATTTTGTGCAGGAATCAGGCTGAAAAGGTGTTTGGGTAGCAAAGAAATAGGATGTTTGGGTAGCAAAGAAAAGACTCAAGAGCAAGAAAAGTTTGACTCTGCCTCCTTTCTCATTTCTTTTGTTCCAGTCTCATTTTGTGAGTGGCATCAATCAAAGGAATAAGTACCTCAGCAGGCACCTCCCACTTCACCCACAGAAGAAATTAATATAGTCTTGGGTGCACAAAAAGCTCAAATGAAGCAACTGAGCATACCACAGAAGTAGTAGAAACCTGTGCACCTTGCAGGCTAGATAAGGATCCATCAAGAGCTGATAGACCAGGGGTGGGCAAAATGCAGCCCGTAGGCCAAGCCATTCTATCTGGCTCACAGGGCCCCTAAAAAAATTAGAAAATTAATATTAAACTGTCCTGATCTACCTGTCATGTGGCCCTCAATGGCTTGCCAAAACTCAGTAAGCAGCCCTCCGCCCAAAATAATTGCCCGCCCCTGTGATAGACTCAAAGTACAGACAGATGGGAGGGAGAAAAAGAGGGCTATGGACCCAGAAAGGAAAAGGGCCTCTCAAAAATATGCCAGTCACATTTCCAAGAAAGCTGTTATTGTTTAAGAATTGCTGCATGTGGCTTCAAAGCATTTTCTTGTTACCCATTTGTGTAATTAAGCATTTTGTGTATTTCTTTTTAGGAAGAACAGCAATATTTCTATTTTTAAATCATTTCTTTCATCTTGCTTGGATGCTTCTGGGAATATTAGTATGACTATGAAATCCCTGCAGTTTCTGAAGTACATATTGCAAGGTCATCGAAACCCCGCACAGCTTCTTATTAGCAGAGAAAAGAGCAGAGCAGAAAACTCCGCGCAGTCCACAAAGGACCTGGCGGTGCAATCTACTTTTCATGAGAAGCGTTTGATACTGGATGTAATATGAAACCCAACAATAGATACGCTGATCTTGATCTGGGTATTGTGTTACAGATACAAGCGGTTCATTCGGTAACTGTCCTCTTCTCATTCATATCTAACCATTATGTTCACTTCTTCCATGATGCCTGCAAGACATGAAACAATAGGATTTCATTTATATATATTCAAATACGAAAAATAACCCACAGCCAACATTTTTGCTTTACCATGATGTGTGCACCTTAGCTGAGTAACTGTGTGATTACCTTAGTGTAAGCTCAGTGTTTCTTTCCC
>NW_005842315.1:1527474-1530284 GCF_000455745.1 Alligator sinensis
CTCCTGTTTCATTATTCCTCCTTGTTAAATTAAGTCTGAAATTCAGTGCATCTATTAAAATGCACAAGGTTACTCATGCAAGTTTCCAGGATTAGGGGCATAGTATACAAGCTTTTTGGCCAGGGATTGTATCTTTTCTGTACTTGAGCACTTTTGAGCACTGAGAAACAATTAATTAATGGCAATAATATATGGCCACGGTGCAAATTTATGAACCATTGAACAGAGGTCACAAATGAGCCACCTTTGTGTCCTTGATGGGCGTTATCTTCTAATTTAATCCTGAAAAATGTTTTACATTTAATTTTAATGTATCCCCTGGTTAGGTCAATTTTCACCTGCAATTTGTCATGCATTATCTATTCATGAGACCAAACAGGTCTTGATATTAATTATTGTTATTACTACGTCACGGCGGTTGGATATCTTAGAATGCCACAACAGCAATTCTGTTTTTCATCTGTTGCTGCAACTTTATGGTTGCTGTATATTTGGTGCTCAAAATGTCCCTATTCTTTTACTTCGCATTTTTTAGTCTTATGACGTACTTAATCTAAGAAACCCTAAGAATAGAAAACAGACAATTATGATATTAATTCTTTAACTTTCTGCATGATACGTAGTATCACACAGATTTCCTTAGACCAGTGATACACAACCAGGGTGCTGGGGCAACCTGGGCTGCCATGAGATTCTTGGAAGTATGAGAGGATAAGTGAGGGATGAGGAGGTAAGCAGATAAAGGCAGGCTGAAACCCTCCTGTCTAGCTCCTCCCCGCTGTCTGGCCTCTATGCAAGGAGCCATGCACTGTAATAAATAAATTAGTTTTTGAAATGGGGTGCCTCTCAATTCACAAATATTATGGAGGGGTGCCTCAAGTCTGTCGAGAGGTGCCTTGAGTCTAAAAAGATTGAGAACCACTGTCCTAGATCTTGCTGAGTGAGTAGTCTCAACCTCAGGTTAGTGACAACAGCTAATATTTTCAAAGTTGGGTGGTTAAAATAAGTCTCCTAAATCCTGTTTATACTCTTTAAAAAAATTATCTGGTTTTCAGAAACGCTAAACACCAACAAGTTCCTATGGAAGTCAAATAATAATGAATAAAAACCATTAATAGCCACAATTAATGAACAGAATCAGAGTGCTGCAGTCTGTCCATATGTCATCCTGTTCGATTGTACCTATTTTTACCAGGACCGAGTGCAGCCCAGAAGCTCAATCATACATCAGGCTAGAGGAAAACAGATTCTTGTCACCAGGGGGTAGCTGCAGGGTCATACTTCAAATCTGACCCATAACAGATTTCAGCCAGCTCCTCAGCTCTTCTGGAAAAGAACCATGGAATTTAACAGGGGTGAAATACATAGGATGGGATAGAAATGTAATACTGCTCTACAGAAGTATCTCTGAGGGCGTTTTTACATGTGTGGGGTGGGGCGCTCTAATTACAGCAGCCCCAAGAGCTGCTCTAATTAAAGTACCCAGACTGTCTTGTGTATCAGCATCCCCATGCTTCAAAATAGTGGCGGGGACACTTTATCTAAAGCTCGTTGAACAAGCTTTAGTCAAAGCACTTCCACTGCCATTTTGAAGTGCGGGGACACTGATACATGAGACGTGGAGGCTGGCTGGAGCGTGGGCGACCAGTCCCGCCAACCAGGGGTGGGGGGGTCCCCCATGACCAATCACTGCAGCCGCTTCCAGGAGTAGCTGTGGCCGCTTCTGGGAGCAGCTGCAGTGATCGGACGGCGCTTGCAGGGGTGCACCAGCGCTCCCCCCTCTGCCATGCCCATCGCCTAAGCAGCAAGCACGGCTGGGCAGGGGGCGCATCGCCGCTCTCAGGGGGGGCATGTGCACCCCCTACTCACTGTCACTGGGCTGGAGTGTGGTAATTACAGCCTCCCGGGTGGTGTACAAGCACCCTAAATGTCTACAGAATTCAGTCATGAGTGGTACCCTTCCGTAGAGTTTTTGAGCTAATCTGTATAATTGTAAAGCCAGATCAACACATGCAAAAGAAAAGCTGGAATCCTCTATTAATTGCTGTGCAATTTTCCCTGAGAGTGCGGCCAAGAAGACCCAGCTGGATAGGAAGGAAGGGAGATTCTTCCTGGACAATATGGTGCCCTTTTATTCTTTCTCGTAGCCCTGGCCCTTGCATTGTTCTTGGGGAGAGGGAGGTGAACAGCGCTGTGATCCAAGGCCCCCACTGTTCACAGAGCTCAGCCAGCTGCTCAGCAGCACTTCTCAGAAGACGGCAGCGTGGTGTGTAGAAAGGTTGGGTAAAGACTGAAGAGCCATAAAATTCAGCATGGCAGCAGCACGATGGCATAGTAACCTTCTTTACCCTCTATCCAACTTCTAGTATCTAGCAACCTCCAAGGAGACAGCCCCCAATTCTGGAATTCAGCTATTGCATCCCATGCATTCAGGCTGCATCATTTGCCAGGATGTATATTGCCCTTCTAGCGCGGTGCAGTCTGGTTTTTGTGACCTCAGTGGGCAGCTCTGTGTTGCTGAGTGGCTTTGCTCTCATTATAAGGGGATATTGTGCAATGCAGACCTTTACCTCAAGAGCTGAAATAATAGCACAGTTCATGGAAAGGTCAGAGCTTTGGGCTCATCTTTGCTAGAGAGGCCTGGTTATTTATTCATTATATTTAAAGTTTTATAACAGCTTGAAGGGAATGTAAGCCAGAGGCAGCATTTTCATTCCATCCTCCCTTGTGCAATTCTTGTCCTCAGTTCCTTATTTTAGTGCCAGTCTTTACAGATGGGAAAGGCATTAGCTTGCTCCCTCCCGTTGGGT
>NW_005842315.1:1530315-1533237 GCF_000455745.1 Alligator sinensis
TCTGAATTCCTAGGCTAGGGACAGACATTCAAAAAGCCCAAGCCTGAATTGATCCAATCTTTGCAGGTTAATCTAACCTGCAGAGATTGAACTGATTTGCAAGTGAAAAGACATTTCCTTTTCATTCCAGAAGTCCCCCTCCAGCACCAAACAGAGCCCCACTCCCCATCCTGCGGTGGAGGGCAGGTGAAGGGGGAAGAGTCGCCCTCTGGGGCCGAGCAGCCCTGCACAGAGCTCCTCCCCATACCCCTGCTGTTCCAGCGGCAGGATGTGGCCAGATGCCATCCCAATATAGCCCCGTTAAGGTGAAGGGAGCAGGGAGGAGGTTAATTCCTCCCTCCGTCCCTTCTGCCCCACTGCCAGGGTCTGTCAACCCAGGCCACCCACCTCCACTGCTCGCCTGCAGACAGGCAGACCCCGGCTGTGGTGGCGGGGAGGGGAAGGAGGAAAGAATTAACTCCCTCCCTGCTCACTTCGCCTTAACGGGGCCATCCTGACTGGTGTCTCTGGCTAGGGAGCAGAGGGGCAGGGCCAGCCCTGCTCTCTGGAGCAGAGCACAGCCCAGCCCAGCAAGCATGCTGGGATGCTGGAGGACTCTGGTTTAACTTGAAGCGGGAAGGGGTCTGGGATAGGATTTGCATAACGTGGTTTGACCCAAATCAGTTAAGTCTGATACTACATTTAACCAGGTTTATCTTAAACCAGTTTTGGCCATTTTGAAACTGGTTTATGTGCACTAAACTTATGTTCTGTTACAGGTTTAAACCAATTTCAGATCACTTAAACTAGTTTATGTGTAACTTCTGTCTCTAGCCCTAATATTCTACCAGGACAGCATTTCAGGTACAACTCCCAGATGCATCACTCTATTGTTAACTCTCCTGGTACAGAAAATTTCTCTTCTGACTCCATCCATGGAAGGGAGAAAGAGATGAGACTAGGAACAGTGCTGAGGAGGGCAGGGATTGCTCCTTGCCCAGTCATTTTGAAAGTAAAACCATTGCTGTAGCTGGTCTCTGGACACTGCTGGCTGAGCATTGAGAAAATGGGTCACCCAGACATCTCCCTGCCTCTGAAGTCCCACCCACCCTCAGATATACGGAGTCTGTGTGGGATGGCTGAGTACAAGAATTAACCTGGCTCTGTTCAAGGTCCAAGAAAAGGTTTGAGTTCAAGTGTAGGTTTCAGAACGGGAATAACTTGACACTAATTCTGGTAGCAGTGCTTTCAGTGTGGGAGTTTTAGCCCTTTCAAATGACATATGTCAGGTCATAGGGTCAGGAGGAGTCTCCACTTGACAAGCATTTGCAGTTTGATTTGCCACTACCTTGCATCTAGTGCTAAGTCAATGCAAATTGCATGTAAGTACTGCCAAAGCAGATATCAATATTCACTTTGCCGGTGTTAGTATTTTGTCCCCATTTTACACCAGCTACTTGACAGCAAAAGAAGATTAAAGTTATTGCTAATGAGAACATTTATATATCAGACTATCTATCTACTGTTTAATTTAGATTTTAATACTAGGAACTACAGGCCCAGTTCTGATTATGTACTACTTTTACACATATGTAACTTCATTTGATTTCACTGGAGCTGCTACATGTTTATACCAGTGAAACAGAAATTAGAACCTGGCCCTAATTCCCAAACGTGGCTTAGTTTTTCCGATGCTTGTTTAGAGCCACCTGCTGGCTACCTGGCATACTGCTGATGATTTTCAATAGGTTGTATAGTACCGACACATTTAGAAGATTAACAAAAAGATGAAATCACAAACTGCAACATTTCCTCCAGTTTCACTAAATAGACATAACATGTTGACTTTGAAGACATTACTGGATGTATTGCCTCTTTGCTGTCTTTCATGTGAGTGGGTTTCACAGAAGTAGTTCCTCCACAAATCTCCAAGCATGTAACAGGAGTTAATTAAGGTGGTCTCACAGCTCTTCTGCAAAGATGAGTATCTTTTACCCATTTTACTGAGGGACAAGACTAAGGCACACAGGAATAGACTAGGAGAGAGATCCTAGCAGCCTCCTGTACTTAGCACTCCCTCAGCAGAAGCATGTCTCATGAGCGAGCAGCCCCTCTACTGTAGTTCATTCATGGGCTGTTCTTGCTGGTCCCCCTTGAGTTGCCAGCACCAAAGGGAGCGGGCAGATAGAGGGTATGCAAGGGAGTCCATGCTGTGCTGCATTCCTGAAGGGTGTTCCAGCCTGCATGTGCCATATGTGCCCCCTACAGGCCTTCAGCCTTCTCCACGCCCTGTTGCAGATCCTGAGGTTTTCTGCCTTCTCTACACTTCCAGCCCTCTCCCACACACCTCTTTCCTAGTTCCTCTTAAGTCCCTCCTTACCATCTTCCTTACCCCATTAACCCCTCTTTTCCCCACTCCATAAATTTCCCCCCCACTTCTATCTTCTTGTTTACTAACATGCCCTGATTTCCTCCATCCTTAATAAAAAAAACCCTTCATCATTCATCCTTCTTGTCTCTCTGCCAAAAGCACTCAGATGCTACCCTGACTAATCTTCTGCACCTCAGTCTCATGTCTCTCATTGTGTCCCTCATGTCTCACCTTGGATAGCTTCCTGTCAAATTCAGTGAGAACCCAAAGGGAGCTCCTACTATTTGTGCGGGCCGGGAGCGACCCGAGCCCTTTTCGCGCTGCACGCGGGCTGTGGCCAGCAGCCCGGGCACGCCGGGGCAGAGAGGGAAGGCCTTCGAGCTGGAATTAGGCACGGACGCGTAGCAGTAGTTTTAAAAGATTGTTTACTTACACCGAGATGGCAGTGGTGTAGGCTGGAAGGCTTGATTAAGTTGCAGTTACAGACAAACAACACAGACGGTCTCGTGGAGGTTGCTAGGCTCCACGGTGCAGAGCTCCGGATGCTCTGGGTGAACGAGCCACCAAAATAG
>NW_005842315.1:1534802-1548251 GCF_000455745.1 Alligator sinensis
CTGGCTTCTTCCGTCTGTCGGCAGGAGCATGTGGTCGGCAGAGACGACGCTGGGTTGCTAGGTGGAGCCGCCGACGATGACGCTGCGTTGGTGGGCGGGGTTACCCTCACGGGTTCCCCCGAAGCTCCGCCCTTCTCTTCCGGCCTCTCTACGCGGCTCTCCTTCGGCTTGGCGCCTGGTAGCACAGTTTGGGGAGGAGGTAAGTAGCCCTCAAAGGGGAAAGAACACATTAGGGACTACTTAGAAAAGCTGGACGTGTACAAGTCCATGGGGCTAGATGGGATGCACCCAAGGGTGCTGAGGGAGTTGGCTGATGTGATTGCAGAGCCATTGGCCATCATCTTTGAAAACTCATAGTGATTGGGAGAGGTCCCAGATGATTGGAAAAGGGCAAACATAGTGCCCATATTTAAGAAAGAGAAAAAGGAGGATCCAGGGAACTACAGACCAGTCAGCCTCACTCGGTCCCTGGAAAAATCATGGAGCAGATCCTCAAGGAATCCATTTCTAAGCACTTGGAGAAGAAGATGATTAGGATCATTCAGCATGGATTCACCAAGGGCAGGTCATGCCTGACCAACCTGATTGCCTTCTATGATGATATGACTGGCTCTGTGGATGCAGGGAGACCATTGGATGTGGTATACCTTGATTTTAGCAAGGCTTTTGACATGGTCTTCCACAACATTCTCACAGGCAAGCTAAGGAAGTACAGGGTAAATAAATGGACTGTAAGGTGGATAGAAAACTGGCTGGAGCATCTGGCTCAGAGGGTAGTGATCAATGACTCGGTGTCTAGTTGGCAGCCAGTATCAAGTGGAGTGCCCCAGGGTTGGTCCTGGGACCAGTTTTGTTCAGTGTCTTCATCAGTGACCTGGAAGATGGCATAGAGTGCCCCCTCAGCAGATCTGCAGATGACACCAAGCTGGGGGGCGTAGTTGATATGCTGGAGGGTAGGGATAAGATTCAGAGTGACCTAGACAATTTGGAGGACTGAGCCAAAAGGAATCTCATATGATTCAACAAGGAAAACTGCACTGCACTTAGGATGGAACAATCCCATGCACCAGTACAGGCTGGGGGCTGACTGGCTAGGCAGCAGCTCTGTAGAAAAGTACCCAGGACAATAAGTGTGATATGAGCCAATACTGTGCCCTTGTTGCCAAGAAGGCTAATGGCATACTGGGCTGCATGGGTAGGTATGCTGCCAGTAGGTCAAAGGAAGTGATTCTTACCCTCTATTCAGCATTGGTGAGGCCACATCTGGACTACTGTGTTCAGTTTTGCCCCCTGCCCCACTACAGAAAGGATATGGACAAATTGGAGAGGGTCCAGCAGAGGGAAACAAAAGTGGTTTGGGGGCTGGGGCTGTGTCCTCCAGAGATTTGGGCTGTGGCTATAGGAGTGGTTTGGAGGCCACAGGAGATGCCTGAGAGGCACTCTGTATATTGAGACCACAGGGGCCATGGGCCCTCTGGGTTGAAAGGGTGGAAACCCAGCAGTGTGGAGGCCATAGGGGGTGCCTGGGTGATGCTTTGTTTTAAGCCCTGAAAGAGCCAGGACCCCAGGGACAGAGGCAGTGAAGGGGCTGAGGCTGAAAGCCAATGGCCGAGCAGGGGGACTGAGGCCAAGGGGCCGAGGCCCAAGTAGGTGAATGGAACGAGAGTGAGGCCAGTGAGGCTGCAGCAAGTGTAGTAGCAACGCCTTGCTCAGGCAGGGATTGGGGCCAGAACATGGCTGCCCTGTGAAGAACAGGGCAGAATAAAGCATCCAAGGCTTAGGCTAGTCTCTGAAGTCAGCCTCCCATATTTACTTTAATTAGACATCAAGTTGTGGCAGGAAAGCATAGGATGGTAGCTTGAGAGACTAAGGGGATGGGACAGGTAGGAGCAGCTGCTTGGAGGCCCTATGACTATCCTCTAGAAGTGCACTCTGTCACAAACTCCCCCCTCCCCACAACCTCCTGCCATGTAAGATGGGGACAGCAAGAGACAGCAGCAGCTGGGGATGGGGAGAATGGGAGAAGAGAGACTGCTTCAGGGATTGCTTCTCCCATGGCATGGTCTAAAAGAGGGTTGCAACCATATCCTTCTGCAAGAGATACCTTTCAAGGTACAGGAAATACTCAGTGTTCTCCAGAGTCTCACCATGAATCTGAATTACTGGACCTGGGGACTGATCATTAGGAGCTTGTTGATAGAGGACCTTAGTCTTCTGAATATTAAGAATCAATCCCATTTTCTTGTATGCCTCAGTGAAGTTGTCAACAATTACCTAAAGGTCTGTTTCCAAGTGAGCACACAACACAGCATCATCAGCATACTGGAGCTTCATTATTGAGATTAGGGTAGTCTTGGTTTTGGCTTGGAGTCAGGTGAGATTAAACAGTTTACCATCCATTTGGTAGTTTAGCTCCACTCCAAGTGGAAGCTTGTTGATGGGCAGATGTAGAGGGGTGGAGCGATGACACAGCCTTGCTTAACTCCTATCTCAACTTCAAAGGGTTGTGTGATAGATCCATTATTAAGAACCATTGCTCACATACCATCATAGAGCAAGCAAAGAGTGGCGATGAATTTTGGTGTGCATCTGTACTTCAGAAGGATCCTCCACAGTGCTTCTCAGGTGTCAGTCAAAGGATTTTGTGAGGTCAAAGAAGGCCATGTAAAGAGGTTTATATTGATCCTGATATTTTTCCTGCAGCTGGCGAGCAGTGAAGATCATGTCAGTTGTAACTCTTGATGTCCTAAACCCACACTGAGATTCCATCAGCTCCAGGTGCCTTGACGTTCTTCATTTGCTTGATGGCTTTCCTCACCTCATCAAGGGTTGGAGAGATTCCCAAATCATCTCTGACTGGGTATTGCAGGATGGAGTTGAGAACACTCTCCTCAATAGCAGAGTCTTGATTGAGAAGATCTTCAAAATACTCCTTCCAACAGGCATTGATAGCTCCCTTTTCCTTGATCAGGTCTTCTCTATCCTTAGGTCTCAAGGGAGTTGGTCCCTGAGTGCTCAGAGCATAGATGGCTTTGGTGAGTGCTCAGAGCATAGATGGCTTTGGTTATCATGGATGTCAGTGAGATGTTAAATCTCCTTTACCTTGTCTTCCCACCATCTGTTCTTCATATTGCAGGTCCTCCTTTGGATCTCTGCCTTGGCCTTGGCTTGTTGGTGACTCAATTTAGTTTACTTTGAGTTTATGTCATTCTGCAAGCACAAAAGGCCTTGCACTTGCAGTTGATCAAATCTTCGACCTCCCAGACATTTTCATCAAACCAGTTTTGATATTTCCTGGTAGAGAATCCAAGTGTCTTCTTCACAGGTGCTGATGACAATGGACTTAAAAACACCCGAAGTGCTGCTGACATTCTCATATCGTTGTTGATTGAAATTTGCCAGTTTTCCATTAAGGCACTAGTGAAACAAGTCTTTCTTGATTAGATCCTTGAGTCCTTCAATGTTGATCTTCCATCATCATTGCTTCTTCTGCAGCCATTGTTTAGTAGCCAGTTTCAATGACATAACCCAGCAGATGAGTCAATGATTGGCCCAGCAGTCATCAGCTCCTACCATAGCTAAGGTGATGCAGACAACATTGCCATTCTGGGCATGAACAATGACATAGTCAATCAAGTTCCAGTGTTTGAATTACAGGTGTTGCCATGAAGTCTTGTGCCTGTTTTCTGGTAGAACAGGGTGTTGGTTATGATAAGTCCATGTTCTGTGCAATCAGTCAAGAGGAGGATGCCATCAGAGTTAACTTTTCCCACTCCTTCCTTGCCGATGGTTCTGTTCCAGAGGTTCAAGTCCCTTCCGACTCTAGTGTTGAAATTGCTGAGAAGAATAAATCTATTTCCTTCCAGAATGCCAGAAAGGATTTGGTCAAGGTTGGCATAGGATTCTTCATTGATTTCATTAACAGCATCAAGAGCCAGGGTAAACATGCTGATGACAGTGGTGTATTGGCTCCCTGCCAATTTAAGACAAACAGTTATAAGGTGCTCACTAATTCTGATAGGGAACATGTTGAGTTGGTTTATGAGTTCAGTCTTGATGGTAAAACCAACTCTTTATAGCCGACATTCTCCTTACTGTTTATCCTACAAGAAGAAGGTATAACTGCCCCCTTGTTCTTTGAGCTGCACATCTCTTGCTCACCAGGCCTTACTTAGTGCAGCAACATCAGTGTTGTGTCACTTGAGTTCTTGAGCCATAATTGAGGTGTAGCACTCTGGGCGTTCACTATTTTCAGGTGTGTCTTAATTGATTTTGACCACAGTAAAAGTGATCCCAATGGACATAGGTATCCAGCCAGGAAAAAGGTAGACAGACTATGTTTAGGGAACCTTTTCTAGCCCCTTCCCTATGTGGGATGAGTAGAGTGGATCCTGAAGAGGGCTGCTCAGTCACAGTTGCAGTTGTTGAATTGCACTCCTGATGACCTTATCCAAGTGCTAGATGATCTTCTTGTAACTGCTGCCTTCATGCTGGTTCATAACTAGGAGATTTCAGACTTTACAATCCCGCTCCCATCATCACTTGTTGGTTGCCAAAGGGCCTGAAGAATGTGCTGAAAAAGCTGTTTCCATGGAAGATGCCTGTGTGTGATTTCTTTTATTGCGGAGAAGCTGCTGCACATCTTCTACACAGTTCTAGGCAGAACAGGACCTTGATCCAATGGCAAGAAGATGAAGACAATTGGAAATGTCTTTCTGTTGCAGCCTTCATCCGCCTTCACATCTGTTGAGATTCTAGGAGCTTCTGCTTGCTCCACTGTTGATGACTTGCAGATCCATGGCTGGGGGCCCTGGGAAGGCTTATCATAATGGTGACATGAACTCACCATGTCACAGCACCATCAAAGGATATATGTGGCTTTTGAGGAGGGAAAGCATTGCCATTTGCTGTCTCCACCACATCCTGGTGGTACTGTGGCTGCATGGTCCACAACTGCTTATTCATCAGTTACCTCAAGGATGCTGAGGGAGTTGGCTGATGTGATTGCAGAGCCACTGGCCCTTATCTTTGAAAACTTGTGGCAATCAGGGGAGGTCCCGGGCAATTGGAGAGGGGCAGATATAGTGTTTGTTTTTAAGAAAGAGATGGAGAAGGGTCTGAGGAACTACAAACTAGTCAGCCTTTCCTCACATCCTGGAAAAATCATGGAGCAGGTCCTCAAGCAGTCCTTTTCTAAGTACTTGGAGGAGGGGAAGGTGATTAGGATCAGTCAACATGGATTCACCAAGGGAAAATCATGCCTGGCCAACCTGACTGCCTTCTATGATTCGAGGACCCCTCCGTGGATACAGCGAGAGCATTGGACGTGATATGCTTTGACTTTTGCAAGACTTTTGATATGGTTTCCTACAACATTCTCGTAAGCAAGCTAAGAAAGTCTGAGTTGGATGAATGGACTGTAAGGTAGATAGAAAAGTAACTGGATCATTGGACTCAAAGGTAGTAATCAAAGGCTCAATGTCTAGTTGGCAGCCAGTAATAAGTAGGGTGCCCCAGGCATCAGTCCTGGGGCCAGTTTTGTTCACTATCTTCATCGATGACCTGGAAGATGGGATGGAGTGCACTTTCAGCAAGCTTGCAGATGACATCAACTGGGGGGAGCAGTAGATACCTTTGAAGGTAGAGCTAAGATTCAAAGAGACCTTAGCAAATTGGAGGATTGGACCAAAAGAAATCTCATAATGTTCAATAAGGGTTAGTGCAAAGTCCCGCACTTAGGATGGAATAATCTCATGCATGAGCACAGGCCGGGGACTGACCAACTAAGCAGCAGCTCTGCAGAAAGGGACCTGGGGTTTACAGTAGGTTCATATCAGTTGACTATGAGCCAATAGTGTGCCCTTGTTGCGAAGAAGGCTAACGGCATGCTAGGCTGTACTGGTAAGAGTGTTACCAGCAGGGAAGGGACGTGATTATTCTCCTCTATTCAGCAATGGCGAGGCCACATCTGGAGTATTGTGTTCAGTTTTAGGCACCCCACTAACAGAAAGGATGTGGACAAATTAGAGAGAGTCTAATGGAGGGTAATGAAAATGGTGAGGGGGCTCAGGCATGTGACTTATGAAAAGAGGATGAGGTAAGTGGGCTTATTTAGTCTGGGGAAGAGAAGACTGATAGGGAATTTAATAGACGCCTTCAACTGCCTGAAGGGTGGTTCCAAAGACGATGGAGCTGGACTGTTCTGGTAGCGGATGACAGACCCTGACATTTCTCTCAGGGTCTCCAGTTGCAGCAAGGGAAGTTTAGGTTAGATATTAGGAAGAAGTTTCTCTCTAGAAGGGTAGTAAAACACTGGAACAGGTTACCAGAGAGGTGATGGAAGATCTATCCTTGGAGGTTTTCAATACCCAGCTAGACAAAGCCTTGGCTAGGATGATATAGTTGGGGGTGGTCCTGCTTTGAGCAGGGAGTTGGACTAGATGACCTCCTGAGGTCCCTTCCAACCCTAATTTTCTATGATTCTGTGAAATAAGCTTATTTTGTGATTGAACCCTCAATCTTTAAAGAGTTAATGATTTTCACTAGTTTATGGATGAACTATGTTTAGTATATAGTTGATCTCAAAATCTGCAACAACTTGTAGAGTGTTCTGACAAAACTGAGCTACAAGTTACAAATATTAGCTATGTTTTAAACACCAGATGGTTAGAAAATTCATTTCAAACTGTCTACACCATGTGGCACTGCTATGTAACATTGTGTGCTTACTTTGATATTGTGAAGAAAGATGAAAAACACCATTGTCAGACAGGAAATCCTATAAAGGTCTTTTCAAAATACTGTCTTTGCAGTAATTTCCTCTGTATTCCGCATGCCTATAGCATTCACTGGAAGAACTTGCCCTCCTTTTAAAATGTACAAAAATGTACCAAAACAACTGTCTTGACATCATACCATGTGCTTCAAAGGCCTAAAAGGGCATCCAGATACAAAAGTCCGAGGGCTGAAACTGCTATTATGGAATGAAAATCAGGAATTTGTTTGTTAACTAGCAATAACAAGTTCACTAAGATGTATTGCCTACAGTTTCTTACTAGTGTTCTTAATAACCTGAACTGATGGATATTCATTGGTTCTTCAGACAAAGGGACAAATACTAGACCACCTGGAGACATCTACACTCTAAGCACAGGCACCTCCTTGACTCTGCTATTTTTAGAGCCCATGATTGAATAGATATGAGCATCACGTAAGCCACATGAGGAACTGATGACTGCCGGACAGGTCACCATCTTGTCAGATCCATTATGAACATTTGGTTGCTCTAGAACACCAAAAACAGCCAAAAGCAATGTAAAGGACTCTCAACACCAAGTCTCTTTAAGACTGGAAGGTCTGTAAGGATCTCCAGCAGTGTCTCCATGAAAAGCTCTCTGCGCTCTATCCACAAATGAAAGCAACATTAAGGAACTCTGGAAGGGGTTTAAAACTGCTGTCCATACGGCCTGTGATGAATCCATTGGCTATCCCATCCATCAACACCAAGACTTGTTCAATGAGAGTGATGCCAAGATCCAAGCCCTCCTCAGCTGGAAGAGAAGGGCTTGTTCTGCTTCGCAAGGTGACACCTAGGATTTGGGAAATCAAAAATCAGCGGTAGCAAGGTAAAACCAAGGAGACACAACTTTATCCAGTTGACAAACTTGACATGCATAGCTTTTTCTGGGAAATGGAAGCCATCTACAGCCCAACTTCCCAAGGTCCTCCTTTCCTGTGATTGCAGGATGGCTCAACATTCCTCAAAGACAATGAATGTATCCAAGCTTGAAAGAAAGAGCACTTTGAGGCACTCCTGAAGCAGGAGTCAATTGTGGTAGATACCACCACTGGGCGTGTCCAGACAAGCGTGGTCAGCACGCCTCCCCTAACCCAGCCGGGGCAACTTGTTGCTCGCCAAAGGAACAAGTAGCTGCAGCGCAAGGGAACCAAATGTCCACGCATGTCTGGACATGCCCGCTGAGTCCATCCCCCAATACCTGAAAGGGAATCCCTCACCAACTCTCCTATCATAGAGAAAGTCTGGCATACCATCAAGGAAACCAAGAAAAACAAGGATAGTGGACAGGATGGCATACTTGCTGAAATCTTCAAGGCTGGCAGCAAGGAAGTGGAACTGAGACTCCATGAATTTATTCTGCAAATGTGAAACAATAAAGGGATCCCTGAGGACCTGAGGAATGCCAACATCATGGCTATTTTCAAGAAAGAAGATAAGCCTGTGTGTGGGAACTATCAAAATATCATCCTCCTTTCCACAGCACAGAAAACCTTTGCCCGTGCCCTCCTGAACCATATTTTACCTCTTCATAGATTTCATGGATTTTTTTAGGGATTTTTTTAGACCTTTTAATTGAAAGGATCTGCTTGAGAACCCGAGACAGTCCAGCAATGTGTCTCTAACTAGATAAATACAGATTCTTGACTCTGAGTATTGGCCAAGGGGGCTTCCTTTAGTGTGGTGTCTCTCAGACTGGGTATACCTATTCCGAGGTAGATGACAAACTTCTAGAGGATATGTGACGGCAAGGCCCTGACTGACAGACATTTATTTCAAGGTGCAATGGGATCCGATCTGTGATCTCAACAATTGTGGTTCCTGCCAAGGCAGAAGCATGGCATGTGCATGGCAGGAGGCATGACTGTAGGATTGGGGATCAGATCCCAATCATGTCATATTGCTGGTGCAAGGGGGTGACCAGGACCATGAGGAGGGGGAGCACCAGCAAGTTAGGTACCCAACAATCAGCTGATCATTGGCTGGCTCAAGGGACCCATGGGATGGGTTCAAGTCACCATATGGCCCCTGGATCTGTCCTGATTAGCTGATCCTGGGCAGAATTGGAACTGCCCCAGGGGTCCTGTCCTGGGGCAGTCCCAATCTGCTGTTAAGTGGCAGGGACTGCCCCAAGATTCAAATCCTTGGATGGTCCCTGCAAGCCAATGATCAGCTAACTGGGACAGCCCTGGGGCTCAAGTCACAGAGTGGTCCAATCTGCCTTCTCCTGGATCCTGCCCACAGTCATGTGATTGGGACCATTTTGGGGCTCGAACCCCAGGGTGGTCCCAATTATCTGATTGTCAGCTGGAAGGAACTGCCCTGGGGTTCAAATCCTAGTGCGATCCCTGCCTGCCAATGGCAGATCAGGACTGCCTCAGGGCTGGAATCCCAGGGCAGTCCCAATCCTGCAACATTCAGCTGAACAGGACTGCTCCAGGGCTCAAGCCCTGAGAACGTGCCTGCTATACATTCAATGTTAGATGTAATGGAAACCAACCTTAAAGTTATTACACATGTTTTACAGCTGGTTTCTTGTTCTATTGTGCCATTAATCCCCATAATGTATGGCTGGTTTACACTATTTAAGCACACTGGTTAAGTGTCACATCTGCCTGGACCCAGGCCCCTGTTACATGTTACATATATATTACACAATTAACTGGTAATTGCACAATAAATGTAGACTAGCCAAATGTACAAAGTAATTATCACACAGTAAAAATGACTATCCAGCTCTAAAAAAGAGGCAACTCACTATTAAATTAGTACTTGAAAATGTGTAACAACTATATAGCTGGTTTCTATCCAGCTTTAATTTGAATGTGTAGCAGGGCCCTAAGAAATGGGAAACTGGAAGAAGAAGAAAGGGAGAATATAAATGAAAGAAAAGGAAGAAAATGAAAAAAAATGAAGAAAAATTCTCCCTGTTGTGTTTGGTCATTGGAGAGTTTTTAACGTGGTTCTAGGGACATGGAGTGTTACTTTTTTAGCATCCAGAACAAGGAAGCATAGGGGTAACAGCACTGTAACAAGATTAAAAAGGGGAACGCAATCTTCCAAAAAAAATGAGAACCCTGTTGTACGGTAGGGCAACCTTTCTGCAAGCAGTTTATGTTGCAATCTATGGGTGCTTGTACACGTGATGAAAATGTACCTTTTTGAGGTTTAATTACATCACACTTTACATGTATGGGATGGGTTTTTTTGCAATTTAACGGAGTTTGTTATGTTTCAAACTACCACGTAGTTTAGATTGCAACATAGCTACTGGTGACGTTGCAGCCTTTCATCTGACAGCTCACCCCCCGGCCATAGGAAGGAAGGGCTGAAGGCAAAAGCAGTGAGTGGCCAATCCTTTTTTTCTTTTTTTTTTGTGGAGCCTGCCTTCATCTCTCATGGCCAAGGTTTGAACTGCCAGCAGGCTAAGTGGCCCCTGAGCTGCAGGGGACCCTGGTCCTTCCCTCCACAGTGGTGGCACCTCCAGGGGCTACGTGGGTGGGCTGATAGCAGGCTGGTGTTGCCCCAGCTCAGAGGCGCCCAATCCAACACTTCCCTGAGCTTGCTTGGGCTTCCAGCACACCATACACTGTCCCTGCCACCTTCTCTGGCCACCAGCACACTCAGCTGCCCTTTTGCCACCTCCCTGTGCTGCCCCAGGGACAAGCCAGCTCATTCCTGGGTGGTCCCAGGTGGTGGGAAGGCAGTGGAGACAGTGCAAGGGGTGCTGCTCCCCAGGTGGGCTTGGGGGAGAGTTGGATCTGGCGTGTGCTGCCTTTAAGCTGGAGCAGGACCCGCCAGCTAGCAGCCTACTCCGGTGGCTCCAGGAGGCACTGCTACCATGGAGGGAAGGACTAAGCCCACCCCGCAGTTCAGGGGCTGCTAGACCGTCAACAACTCACGCGGATAGGATCCACCAGAAAAAAAAAATGGTGAGGGGGATGATCCTTTTTTTTTTTTTTTTTTTGTGGAGCTTGCCTATGGCCAGAGGGTGAGCTGCCAGTGGGCCCTGAGCTGTGTGGGGCCCCGGTCCTTCTCTTTCCAGTGGTGGCACCTCCTGGGCTGCCTGGGCAGGCTGCTAGTAGGCAGGTGCTGCCCCAGCTTGGAGGCAGTACCCAGCCCGATCCAAATGTTCCCCGAGCCTGAACTAGGGTAGTCCCTGATCCACTAACAGTCCACCCAGGCAGCCACAGGGGGGTGCTGCCACAGTGGAGGGAAGGACCGGGGCCCCCCACAACTCAGGGGCCACTCAGTCCACTGGCAGCTTTCCCCCCCGGCTGCAGGAGAGGTGGGCAGGCTCCACAAAAAAAAAGGATTGAGCCCCTTGCTGCTTTTTCCTTTTTTTTTTCCTTTTTTTTTTTGGGTTGAGCCTACCTACGGCCGGAGGAGAGCTGCCGGTAAGCTGGGCAGTCCCTGAGCTGCAGGGAGTCCCCTTCCCTCTACCTTGGTGGTGGTCCCCACAGCCACCCAGTCAAGCTGCCAGTGGGCAGGCTTGGGGAAGAGTTGGATCAGGTCGGATGCTGCCTCCAAGCTGGGGCAGCACCCAGCCTGCTAGCTGCCTATGCAGGCAGCCTCAGGGGGCACCATCACTGCAGAAGTAAGGACAAGGTCTCCCCGCAGCTCAGGGGCCACTTAGTCTGCCAGCAGCTTGCCCCCCAGCTGCAGGAGAGGCAGGCTTTGCAACAAAAAAAAAAAGATCGGGCCCCTCACCATAACAGTGATGGAAGCCCCTAACTTGAAATGGTGGGGTTTTAATCATCACAGTTAAAAACCTACCATTTTACTTTAGGGGACTAAACCCCTGTCACATGTACAAGTGCCCTACTACAGCTATAAATACCACAAGAGATTATGTCAGTTAAGTCAGAATCCAAATCCCTTAACAATTACAAGCATGGCTTGTCTGTACCAAGTTAATAACATGCAGCTCTGGAGAACATGAGGGAGGATTTAGGTTTGTGAATCTAATACTTCTAACTTGTTCATGAATACTGATTCCTTGAATATCTTATTTCCTCAAGACTGAATAGAACTCCCCTTTGAGAAAGAAACCTCCAAAGCTATATTACTATTTGGTTGCACAATCATTGCTTAACTGAAGATCCCAGAATAAGATTTGGTACATGGCTTGCCAGCAGTGCAAGTGTTGGCAGTAACAGCCGCAGTTTCCCTGGGTTGGTCATAGCCAAGTGAAGAAGGCTCTGGAAACACTGACCTTCTGAACTGATGACCTAGCTTTGGTTTATTGGCATGCTCATTTTAGAGCATGATTTTGGCAGGAGTTTTTGAGTTATGCAATGTGACGAGGCGGAAGGCAAGAAAGAAGGACCTTACAGGCCGAGTTAGCGCAAGGTGGCAGAGCAGCAGCGAAAAGTGGCACTGGGGGAAAAGACGAGCCAGAGAAACACCAGAGTTGGCATGGTCGCGCTTTATAAGTGCATGCCACTGGCACTTAAAGGGCCAGAACCTCATGCCAGAATTACAAGGAGCCCAACCCGGAGAGGCCAGGGGACCCAAAGTGAGGTCCAGAAGCTCTGGGAGGGGTGAATGGTGGAAGGCAGCCAGTCGGTGGCAAATCCACTGAAATGGCTCAGAGGAGACAAACAACTTACCCTCAGCTTGGTCCTGGCCATTGGGGACAGAAGATTGGGGCTTGACCGGGGACGCTGAATCTAGAAAAGAAGAGAGAGAAGAACTGTGAGTACAGTGGACCGCAGTGGCCCACAGGGGATGGTTACTATGATGAACCCTAAAATACAAAGGGGTTTTTGCAAGGCAAGGACCAGGGTGGTCCAACACTGGGCTAGAGGACTGTAAAGAGTAACAGAGTAAAGTAAAAGTCCCAGAGTAACATTTTACTTCTGTGTTGTTTTGGCAGTTACGTTACTTACCTCAGAAGGCACAATATGCAAGCATAGCCTATATGCCTATGAGAGGGGTCCCTACTCAACGTGGCTCCCTACTCACGTGATGGATCTTTTCAGGCTCTCTGGAGCCTGAGTATTTAGACTATTACAGCCGATGTTTATGGTAGGGTTCTTTTTCTTCTAGCTTATCCACCCAATCTCGCCTGCCATGACTTGGTGTAATAAAAAAAAATAGGGCAGGAGGCTAGCTACCCTACTTGGCTGTTATCTTTTCTCCTACTGCAGTTATTTGCTAGTAAGTTCAATGAGCCGTATACTATTGGCTGGGCCCAGTCAGTCACTCCATACTTAGCATTAAGGGGTGTCTTGGAGGGCTGCAGGGCTCTGATCATCTGTTTGCACAAGCGCTCTTGCCTGCAGTACCCTCACTCACAGTTTTGATGTCTTCTTCTGATCACAGGCTCAGCATTATGACGATTGGTCATTTCTGGGTCTTGTCGGTTTCTGCTTTCGACTTCTGTGCTTCAGGTGAGTGTGGAGACTCCTCCAAGTCTCAAAAGGGAAAAAGCTCCTTGGTCTCGTCCCTTTGTCCCTCTTGGAGTGTTGTTTCCTATTCCTTTTTTAGTATAAAGGTTTTTCTTCACAGAGTTCCCTATATATCTGCTTGTCCATCTCTCTCTTACTTTCACTTTCTTCTCCTCTCCTTCTGGTTGCTGCAGGGGGCGTTTTTTGAGTGTTCCCTCTCCCATGCCTGGCCAACCGGAACTGGCAGGAGCTGCAAAACTG
>NW_005842315.1:1548303-1552547 GCF_000455745.1 Alligator sinensis
CATGTCCCACTCCCCTGCTCCTATCAGGTTCCCCCCACCCCCGCTCCTATCAGGTTCTTCAGTAAGTACTTGTGCTCAACGCACCCGCCCCAGCACTTATTATTCTCTTCCAATCTGGCAGCACAATCTGCGCTGCCACAGTGCCCATAACATCTTGTGGAGATCTCAAAGGTTGGCGTAAGGCGGGGTGTAGGAGAGGCAGAGCCCCAGAAGACAGCGCCAGGGCTGGCTAAAGACAGTACCCATGGGAAATAAGACCTCCTCCCAAATTGCATACAAGATCAAGTCATGGCAGGAAAAAGTGGTTGCCCTTACCCCAGTTCCAGCTGTAAGACGCTGGAAGCAAGCTGTCCACTTTCAAAAGAACTGAGATTGTAAAGAGTCCTGTGGACACATTAAGACACACTTCACAGGATAGGCACGGGTGCTTCCATATGTAAGGAGTTATGTAAGACACTCCAAGTTGTTACTTTTTAGAGGGCTGTGAGCACCAAGGCATGCCAGCTGCAAAGGCAGGAGCTGTGTGCACTTGTGCATTGATTGGTGCATGGGTGTGAATGACAGCTGTCCTGTCAGGGAAAGGGATATAAGGGACAGATCTTGAGTGGTTCTTGGTCCTTGTCCCTGAGCAAGTGATGCTGTGTGTGTCTTGTGGTGTGTGACTGGACGTGAGCTTGAGGTACTGGGAGGATGAGAGTGAGTGTGCAAGTGAAGCAGTGTTTCTGAGGCCTGGGGTGGCCAAAGGGCATCTTGACCCAGTGCGTGCGTGTGCATCCAGGGCATTGGCTGGAGGAGCAGTGCAGGTGTGGGAGTGAGGACCAGGACAGTCGATCTCCTCTGAGTGAGTGGTATTTCAGGTGTGAGGGCAGATCTGAGGAGAGATCTGTGGCCTGGCTTGTGTGTGCTGGTTGCAAGACAGAGCAGTGGGCGGGGTGGCGGGGTGTGTGACAGGGCAGGGGGCGGGGTGTGTGACAGAGCAATTGCTTGCTCTCTATGACCGCCTGCAGGGTTCTCATGTCCCTTTCCTTGTTGTGTTGGTGTTGATTATTGTGTTTGTTGATTATTGTATTAGGGATTTTATAGTATTGTTGTTATTATATTGTACTTGTTGTTGTTGATATTATTTGGTTTGTACAATGTAATTGGTTGTTTCCCTTTTTATTTTGTGTGTTGTGCTAATTAATTATTTTGATGCCTGGGCTGCAGATCAATACCAGGTGGTTAAGGCCTCTCAAGTCCACATTCATTTGAGGGAGGAAACTTGTTAGCCTAATTAGGTTTGTTTTCTTTCCCTTCAACACAGGAGGTCTAATGTGGAAACTGCTGGGGTGCTTCCTTGCAAATACTTTTAAGTATAGAATTTCATTAATATTATTGTTCATATTAATTATATAGAAGTGTATATGTATGTATTTGTGTGTGTATGTGTGTGTGTAATAGAAAGGGTTATAATGTGATGCCATTAAATATTATATTAAAATACAATATTATTTAATGTTATAAAATGAGACCAGTGAAACTCTATAATGCATCTTCAAACATTAATGAGTCAATTCATTTTTAAATATTTAGTTTTTGTAACTGCACATGTGGCTGGTCTAAATTTATTGCACAATTAACAGGGTAATTGTGTAATATATGTAACGTGTAGCAGGGGCCTGATAATTATAAAACATTTAATTTAATTACAGCTGTTTCTTTTACATACTGAATTACAGAATGCATAAATAGATGAGTAATGATGTGTGATTACATTCTGTATTAGGAGACTGAAAGCAAAATGCCTTAAGCCACGACCTTAAAATTGGAGTACTAAGTTGAGTTTTTTTGAACTATGACAACCCAGACAGCTGAAAAATTGAAAAAACTCGAAAGTAAAATAAGAATCATCAGCAAGTCTGAAAATGGAGTAAAAATATCAAATGTTTTTCTGAGCTATATATATATATATAGAATATGAATTTATGCCATTTAACTTTTTAAAAGTTAAATTGAAATATGAAAAGGGAGTTTTAGGACAAGTGTTGTGACAAAAATATCATTCAGTTGTGACAAAATATCATCTGTCACAAATCCTGGTAGATGCAGTTTTTTCCCTTAGACAAAGGCAAATCAGATTCACTTATCAGTAGAGATCCTGGTTTTCCCTGATAAAAACCCCACAAAATCTGTGATAAAAAATTGCAAATTTTCTTATAAACCCCCCAAATCCATGATTAAAATAAATGCCCCCCCCCATCCCTTCTGGCCCTGTTGTGGCCCCTCACGCCTCCTGCACAGGCCTCCCAGTCCTGCTGGTGCCCCTCATTCCCCACCCTGAGCCCTGCTGGTGCTCCTCACTGCCCTTCACAGCCCTGCTGTCCTCCTGGTGCCCCTCACTCCCCTCCCACATCCCCTGGCCCTTCTAGTACCCCTCACTCCCCACCACAAGCCCCAGTACCTGCTTCTGCCCCTCACAGCTTCCTGCGTGGCTCTGCTGTTCCCTGAAGCCTTGGGTTGCATACGCTGGGCTGCGGAAGCCCCAGGAGAGGGCAGCAGCATGGGAAGCACAAATCGGAAGTGGGCAGCATGCGGCCTCCACCCTGCACACAGATCTGGGGGTGCAGGTCCCCCTTCCCCCCAAGAAGTGTGCACAGCAGTGGGGAACCAGCCTTGCCCACCCCACCCCCTGGATGAGCTGCCTGCAGTCCCATCCCATTTCCCTCAGGTGCTCTGTAGCTGCACATTGCAGCCCCAGGTCCCAAGCCCCAGGCACTGCCCAGCTGGGCAGCATCCCCAGCCCCAGCCCCAGCCCCACTCAACTCCCTCCCTCCCTCCCTCCCTCCCTATAGGGGCCTCAATCCCCGCCTCCCCTTACCTGCAGGAGCTGCTCTCCAGGCTTCCCAGGGCCATGTACATATACATGCGCATGCTGCCCACTGCCTGACCATCCTGCTCCTGCTCCCCACCAACCCCCTACAGGCATAGGGCTCATGGCAAAACTGCAAAATCCACAGGTTTCTCTGGTAAAATGAGAAATTTGCATTTGCCTCTGGTAAAAGTACATTCTGTGATTTACTCCATTTTTTCCATGGGAAATAGAAAACCCAGATTCCTACTTATCATATTTATTTGTCTTTGAAAGATCTCAAGATGCATGGAGCTGATAAACTGGGACATTCTAAGATAACTTTACCTCTACTGGGGCCGCTATGTAATTTTTGTGGAAAGTCATCAGCAATCTCTCATGGTTGAAGATGATCACTCCCACAGGTTAAGTAAAGGGTTGTAGATGAGTCCATTGATGGCTAAGAAAGCCGACCCTAGAGCCTAAGATTCTTTGGCAGACCAATCCTAGAGCCTAAGACTCTTTGGCAGATGCCACAGGTGGTGGTTAAAGGGAGGGTCAAACTGCGGATTTCTCAGTCTTGTTTTCTTTCCTTCCATTTCTGTTGTTTTTCTGCCTTGAGGGTAAGATGGTTTTCCTTAAAGTAATATGTATCGTCTCTCACAAGGCATCCCCATGTGGCCCTGTCCCAGCCTAGTTTTTCCCCAATTTGTGGTACCAATGCCACACTTCTTAATGTTTGCCTTAAGGGTGTCCTTGAAGCATTTCCTCTGGCCACCATGTGCCCTTTATCCTTGGTTGAGTTGGGAGTATAGCTGTTGTTTTGATAAACATACATCAGACATACACATGCCTGTGTCCGCCACAGCTCATGGTAAATAACCAATGCTTCCATGCCAGTGGTGTTGGCTTTGGTGAGGACACTGACATTTGTGCAATGATCCTCCCACTTTATGCCAAGGAACTTCTGGAAGTATCACTGGTGAAGGTGTTCCAGGTTTTTCAGGTGTTCCCTATAGATCACTCAAGCTTCACAACTGTAGAGATGAGTTGGGGTTACCACAGCCTTATATAGTAGGAGCTTTGTTTGAGTCCTGATGTGATCATTGAATATGTAATGATACAGCCTTCCAAAGGCAGAGCTGGTACATTGGATCCTATACTGAATCTCCTCATCGATGCTGGCCTTTTTTGAGAGTTGGCTGCCAAGGTACACAAAGTATTCAACTTTCTCCAGCTCCTTTCCATCAGTGGGGATCTTTGGCCTGAAGCAGGCTGGTGAAGCACTTGTTTTTCTGATGTTAAAGGTCAGTTCCTGTACTCCATGCCAATGCATAGATTCATAGATTCATAGATGTTAGGGTTGGAAGGGACCTCAATAGATCATCGAGTCCAACCCCCTGCATAGGCAGGAAAG
>NW_005842315.1:1552575-1553650 GCF_000455745.1 Alligator sinensis
AGATGACCCCAGCTAGATGCTTATCCAACCTCCTCTTGAAGACCCCCAGGGTAGGGGAGAGCACCACCTCCTTTGGGAGCCCGTTCCAGACCTTGGCCACTCGAACTGTGAAGAAGTTCTTCCTAATGTCCAGTCTAAATCTGCTCTCTTCTAGCTTGTGGCCATTATTTCTTGTAACCCCCAGGGGCGCCTTGGTGAATAAATACTCACCAATTCCCTTCTGTGCCCCCGTGATGAACTTGAGTTTGCCTCTAGCTGCCTTCATTGATGTCTACTGTCTTTTGCAAAAATGGACCTTATAAAACTTAAATGAGGGAATAAACAATGCTGTTATCTTAAAAAAATCCTGCAAAAGACTTCAGTTTTAGAAAAGCAAGGCGTACTTTTTAAAGGGGTGTAGGTTGCAGCCGTGTTCATCTAAGGACACGGGCAGACAAGGTTCTTTGGGTTCTCCTCCTTAGATCTATTCGTCATGCATCTGCTGATGCACGATAAAGTGCCATTGGCTTTTCTGATGGCTTCGTCACACTGCCGACTCATGTTCATCTTGGAGTCCACTAGGACTCCAAGATCCCTTTCCACTTCCATGCCAGCCAGCAGGTCATTCCCTAGGCTGTAGGTGTGTTGGACATTTTTCCTCCCTAGGTGCAGCACTTTGCATTTCTCCTTGTTGAACTGCATTCTGTTGTTTTCTGCCCACTTGTCCAACCTGTCCAGGTCTGCTTGCAGCTGTTCCCTGCCCTCCGGCGTGTCCACATCTCCCCATAGCTTTGTGTCATCTGCAAACTTGGACAGAGTACATTTCACATCCCTCGTCCAAGTCGCTGATTGCTTAAAGAGCAAAATTGCTTAAAGAGCAAAAGGACAACTTTTGCTCTTTAAGCAATACACACGTTGAAGAAACCCCACAGATGCTGTTGGGTCCCAAATAACTGCATTTAGTAAGTGTGAGCCAATGTGCAAGTCCTACTGGAGGTTGGATGATCTCCTGTCTGGGGTCTTGTGAACCCAGCATTCATTGCTACCTGTGGCAGGGGGTCGGGCTAGATGATCTGTTCAGGTCCCTCCTGACCCT
>NW_005842315.1:1555689-1563193 GCF_000455745.1 Alligator sinensis
ACAGGTGAAGCCCATCCCAACTGAGCATGTCCCTCGTTGTAATGTGCGGGTCGTTGTCCAGGAAGCTGAAGCCTGCCTCGAGACACCACTGCCGAAGCCTCCAGTTGGTCTCTCTGATGCAGTTCTCATGCCGTCTTCCGTGTCCATTCACTGGTAGGATGGAAGAGAATACCACCTGTGCACCGAACTCCCTCAGCACGCCGCCCAGAGCACTGTAGTCCGCCATCAGGTGATCGGGGGTTCTCCTGGCCGCATCGTTAGTACCCACATGGACTAGGGCCATGGGGTAGTAATCAGGGGGCTTGATCCTGGCCTGGATTACTTCCGTCACATGTGACAGATAGTCATGGATAAGCATCTTGATGACCACAAGAAAGATGGAAAACAGAATTGGTGCAATCATGCAGCCCTGCTTGATGCCAGCTTGAATGGCAAAGGGCTCCATAGTGGAGCCACTGCATAGGATAGAGGCAGTCATCTGGTCATGAAAGAGTCTTAGGATAGTGATAAATTTTCCTGGCCAGCCAAACTTCGATAAGATCTTCCATAGAGCCTCAAAGTTAACAGAGTCAAAGGCTTTGGTCAAATTAATAAAGGCTATATACAGTTCCTGGTGTTGTTCTTGACATTTTTCCTGGATCTGCTGGGCCACAAAAATCATATCCATGCTGCCTTTTGACGGTCTGAAGCCGCATTGAGACTTGGGAAGGATTTCCTCAGCCAGAGGGAGCAGCTTGTTCAGCAGAATTTGAGCAAGAATCTTCCCAGTATGGAGAGGAGGGTGATACCTTGATAGTTTGATAGTTTCCAGTCAGACTTATCTCTCTTTTTAAAAAGGGTGACAGTATTAGTATTCCTTAGGTCAGTGGAAATTTCCTCAGTGTTCCAGATTTTAAGAAACAGTGTGTGGAGCTTGTTGGTCATAGTTTCCCCACCAACTTTGAAGAGCTCAGCTGGTATGCCATCAGGGTCAGATGCTTCATTGTTCTTCATCTCTCTAATCACCTTTTGGACTTCTTCAGCGGTTGGTGGACTGGGAAATGTTTCCCTTACTGGATGCTGTGGAATTGATTCGATGGGTTCATCAGCAGGGATCCGGTTTTTCCATTTGTTGTGGAAAAACACGGTAAAATGTGGATTTTCTCATTTGAAGGAGAAAAACACAGATTTTCTCTTTTAAAAGAAACTTGGGGACTATCTGGGGGGCTGTGGGAGGGGGTGTGTGGGGCATGTGTGTGTGGCAGGGGTCTGTGGAAGGGATATGGAGCAGCATGGGAGCCCCAGCCTAGGGTAGGGGGTGCCACAGGCCTCCCCTCCTCCTCCCTTCAGCCCACAGCAGGGCCAGACTCGCTCTGCTGCCACCCACATGAGTTGGGGCTGCTGCAGCTGCTGCACTCTAGCCAAGGCAGGACAGGGCCTGGAGTCCCTCACCCTTCTGCCATGTTGTGCTTCATGCTGCTGCAGTGCTGGTCCTCCCTGCTGCACTGCAGCCCCAACCTCAGCTGGCATCATGGGGCAGCATGTAGTGACCCAGCTATTGCCTCTGGTTCCACATGAGGTGCACTGGTCCCTACAGACTACCATCCTGTAACCTGCATGGGGTTGGGCATGGTGGGGGCAGCTGGGGGCCCTGTCCTGGTGTGGCCCTATGATGCTATAATGGTTCTTCTATCAGGCAAAAAGACTGAGACACAGTTGTCCTAAACTAAAAGTAAGTGTATTGAACCCTAACGATACAATTCTAATTAGAATTGAAGCAGCAATAGCAGTTAAAAACTTGAGGTTTGTAGCTAGCCAAAGGAGATGCTCATGACCCCATAATGTTGGAAACACAAATTCTCTGGTTCATCAGGCTGTGAAGCCTTGCCTGGGGCTCCTGGTTCCCACATCTGATGTCAAGACAGGGTCTTGGATCAGTGACGGGATCTCTTCAGGCTTTCTTCAGGGCTGTTCCAAAGGTGCACTCCCTCCTCTTTTCATATACCATAGAGCTTGCAGTTCTTAATACATAAAATTAGCTTGAGCCTTCCTCCTAATGCAGATTAATCATCTTGCTTCTGTTTGCCAAATATGGTTACCTTTAGCTGGAATTTTCTATTCTTAGGTAACCTTTTCATTCTTAGTTTGGGGTATGTTTTGCTCTGCCTGTTCTTCTTTTGCCCAGGTTATAGTTATTCAATTTAGTTAACCAACTTACCAATTTGTTTCAAGTCAGGGGCAGTATTTTTCCATGTGCTCCTTTCACTGAATGCATGTCTCAAGCACAATTCAAGCTAAGCATGCAGCTTGAGCTAAGCACAAAGGTCAAACCCAGGCCTGAAGGCCTCTGGGTCCCAACACTGGCAGAGAGCTGTGGCTTGGGAGTGAGGGGCATCATGGAGGATGAGACACTGTGGGTCAGGAGTGAGGGGCACTGGCATGGCCAGGGGGCTGTAGGTCAGGAGTGAGGGGCACCAGCAGGGATGGGGGGCTGTGGGTTGGGAGTGGGGGGCACTGGCAAGGATGGGGGCTGCAGGTTGGGGGTGAGGCACACCAAGAGGGGTGGGGGACTGTGGGTTGGGAGTGAGGGGCTGTGGAAAAGACTTACCTGCTGAAGCTGGGAGGCGGAGGGACATCGCGCCGGGAGACGAACGCAGGAAGAAGTTCAAAGAGAAAAAAATCAGATGAGCCAGAAGGAGCCAGGGACAGCTCCCACATCAGCGTGAGCACGTTTTTTATGTGCCTGCAAGGGCCGATTGGCTGGCCAGCTGCCCAGGGCCAAGATAAAAGGCCTGGCAGAAGAGCAGCTGGGTGGGGGGGAACCAGAAAAGAAACCCCCAGCTGGTCCAGAGGGACAGGAGGACACCCACAGTTCTAGGGAGGGGACCTGGTCAGCACCCCAGAAGGGGGAAGCCTCGGGGATCCACAGCCAGCGTGAGCCGGGGGAGCCACCCATGGTGCCAGAGTGGGCACTGATTGGCACTACTGAAGACTGAGGTCTGGTGGGACCCAGCATCACCTTAAAATGGGCACCACCAATGGGCAGTGTCACAGGGGGAGAAAAACCGGGGAGACGCCCGAGTCCACGAGGGGAGCCCCAGGGCCAGGAGCTGGGGGCGGAATGGAAGGAAGGAAAGTAAAAAAGGGAAACTTGCTCACCGCAGGACGGGAGGAGGAGCAAGGATGGCAGGAGAAGCTCGTGCGGGCCGTGGGTCACACCCTAAGTTACCTGCGGCTGGTGGATGACGTCACTCCCAATCGCCGGCCGACGGAAATAAAAGGGCCGGCAGCGAGAAGGAACGGGGTGTGCATGTGGCTGCCGAGAGTGAGCCTGGCCAGTGGAGTCAGATGGAGACGCGGCACGCCAGAGGTGACTGCCCACACCGACCACGGGGGAGCGAAGGAACCCGAGGGCGAGCCAGCACCCGAGGCCAGCACGACAGCTATAGGCGAGCCGGGAGAGGAAGCGGTAAGAGCCTCAGGGGCACAGAGAGGTCAATGGGCTGAAGAAGACCCGGAGAGAGGGCTGCAGCTCGGGGAAGACCCGGAGAGAGGACTGCAGCTCAGGGAAGACCCGGAGAGAGGGCTGCAGCTCGGGGAAGACCCAGAGAGAGGACTGCAGCTCGGGGAAGACCCGGAGAGAGGGATGCAGCTCAGGGAAGACCCGGAGAGAGGGTTGCAGCTCGGAAAAGACCCGGAGAGAGGGCGGCGGTGCTGCAGAGACCCAGAGAGAGGGACACTGCGCACAGGGGACCTAGAGAGTGGGTCACGCCGGTGGGATACTGGAGAAGGAGCTGCGGGAAACCAGGATAGGCAGAGAGGGGCCACAGAACCGGGCCACGTGTAGGTGGCTCTGTCTACAAGCAAAGGGATAGAGAGGCTATCAGTTCCATAAGGAAGCCCAATAGGGGCAGGGTCATGCCTCTCTTGAGGCTCATTAAGTTTTTCATTTGAGTTGTGGAAGGCGTTTTGTGTTTCCCTGTATTGGAAGGGGCTGAGGTGGTGGAGGCAGGAAGTTCGGGCAAGAGGTGAGCTCATTGTTTAAGTATTTGGGGAGCATATGGTCAACCACGGAAACACCCAGGATCCGCCGGGCTGGGTAAAGGGCTAGGTGCAGGGGAGGAGGAGCCTCACAGAAGACATCTAAGAAGCAGGTGACTGACGAGGGCAACCGCGCTACGCGAAGCCCCACCCACTAAAAGATTCAAAGTCGTGGCAGGTGAGAAGGGGCAGGGTGGGGCGCGGGGGGAGGCCTCCCCGGGGCACCTGCGACGGCAAGGCGAGTACCGGCAAGCACTCAGATCAAGGAAGCCCGAGGTAAGATGTACGAGGCCCGGCGGGTACAGGCAGTAAGGACCCCATCCAAGAAAGGGACAATGCAACAGGGAATAAGATGGTGCCAAGGACAGACGATGCCTAGACAGGAAAAAGGGGTCTGCAGAAGGTGCTCGGGGAAGGAACATCACCGATTTACTGTGGCCATCAGACCCTATGAACTTGAGTGTTGAAGACCATCCGGAACATCACCCTCGATGACGCGAGTGGTAACATTATGATTGGCAGTAGGCAGGGTGTAGGGGAGGCAGAGCCCCATGTAAAAGGGAGCAGATGAAGTGACCAAGGGAAGGCTTCAGGGGGGCAGGACCAAACATCCTCCTCCTGATTCAAACCAATTAATCATCAAAGATGTGGCAGGCGAGACCCCTGGGGAACCAACCCAAAGTCGCTTGGTGACCAGAATGTCTGTCCCGAGAAGCCACAGCAAGGTTCAAGAGGCATCCCTACCCACAACGTACAAGGGAGAGGCATGGGAGGTTACAGGGGCACTGGCAGGACTGGGGCAAGGGGAGCTGTGGCTTAGGAATGAGGGGTAACAGCATGGGCAGAGGCAGACACTGGCATATCAGGGTTGCTCAGCACCACAAAGCAGTTGGGGGACAGCTGCAGCTGGTCCTGTGTCCTACTGAGCAAAGGTGGCAGTGGGAGCTCTGATTTTCCATGATAAAAAACCAAAACAAAATCAAACATCAAAATACATAGGTATTTAGAATTTATTTTATTATAATGATTGGGGCACTGGTAGGCTTCCATATTGCTTTAAAATTGAAAATATTTCAATAAAAAATTGTGTTCAATTGATACCTAGAGTGAGAGAGAGCACAGCATTTCATTTTAATCGTGGAAAAATGCAGAGTTTGGGTTTTTAAATCAGAATTTGCTAATTTGATTTTTATCAGAGAATTTGCAATTTTTAAACAGAGAAAACCAGGATCCACATTCATCAGTCACCATAGATTCTTAGTTCAGGACCTTTCGCTAGTGCTCCTTCCAGCAGTTTTTGATGGACTCGCTGTCTTTGAGGAGTGTACTGCAATCTTCAGATCTAAGTGGGATAAGTCTGCACAGATTTGGTCTGTACAAAGCCTCAATTGAACCAAAGAAGCTCTGCATGTCAAGATTGTTAACAAATTGTTGGATTTCTTTTACCTTCCCTTCCCACCATTTATTTTTGATTTCTCAAATCTTTCTCGGCTTCGACTTCAAGCTGTTGAAAAGTTCCCTGCTTCTGACTGGGACAGTTTTGCCAGTCACAGAAAGCTTTTCTTTTCCAATTGAGAAGGGCTTTGATCCCAGCATTATTTTCCTCAAACCAGTCCTGTTGGCATTGGATGGCAAAGCAAACTGATTCCATCCAAGCCTCATGGATGGTTTCTTTTAGAGCTTGCCAATCTTCCTCAACACAAGTGTTATCATTTTCAATCCTAAGATTGAGAGTTTCTTATTGAGATGTTTTTGGAGGGCTTTGCAGTTTCTAGGAGTCTGAAGGCTTTTGATCGTTGTACTGTATTAGCACTAATTTGGGTTGCTTTCAATGTTTCAATGCAACCCTGATGGATATGATTGACCTTATTAAATAGTGATTGGTTCAGCAACCATTGGCTCCTCTCATGACACGTGATAAGAGCGTCTTAGATGGTCACATGTGACACACATGAAATAGCCAGTCACAGAAAGTAATGACTCAGATACATTTTTTGAATTTGCAAACTAGACTCAGAACACGTAGGACTCTTCAGGTACTAAAGAAAAAGAGCATTCAGTTGAGAAATCTCTCAGGAAAAGATGTGCAGGAGAAAGTGTCTGTAAATATGGCATCTGTAAGGAAAAACATATTACAGACACAAGCAAGAGAAACACTACATCACACCCTCAGCAGCTGAAGTGTTTAGACAAGCTTGTGGGTAAGAACAAGTCTGCATGGAAGGGTTTTTTTATCTTTTATTCATCAAGGCATTCACCCATTCCTGGAAGAGGTATTCAGCCTTGGGTGGGGCCAGGACTACTATAAATTACAAGGCAAGATTTTCCACTGTGCACGTCTGGTGTTATGAAAGAGCCAAAAAACAGCTAGGTTGCCCTGACATAGGAGAGTCTTCTGTTAACATAGCCAGCTCCTATATCCCCTACTTTACAATGAAAGGGAAATCTGTTCAGATGATCTCTCTCAGTCTGAGGGCAAGTCTATGCCTGTACTTTTCTCAGGGTGCACCTTGATTCATCCTTGCCTGAGGCTGGATCTCCAAAATAAAGCACCTTCTTGTTTACCTTGTCAGGTCCAGATGAGTTTAGCTCCAGACACACAATTCTCTCTGAGAGATCTGACTAGTTGGTAAAGCAGTGATAGTAGGCAACTTGTTTGAAACAAAGTATTATTTCAGAGGTGTAGGTTGTAGCCGTGTTGGTCTAAGGACATAGGCAGACAAGGTTCCTTGGGTGAATCTGATATCTTTTATTAGACCAACCCAAATGGTCGGAGAATAGTTATTAAGCAAGCTTTCGAGTTCAAAAACCCTTCATCAGGCTAAGGAAGTGTCAGCAGTTGGTGTGTGCTCTTTCTGCATGGAATGAAAAGTAAAGAAGCCAGGGGCTGGGCTGGTATGCATACAAGACAGGTAGTCAGTGAAAATGTAGATTGAGGAGTCAATGGGTGAGAGACCGGGGGGGTGGGGGAGGGGGAGAGAGAGAAGGGGGATGAAAGTGGAGAGATACCTGGGGAGTCAGATGTCAGGCAGGTATAATGTGTCATAAATCCAATGTCTATATTTAGTCCATGATTTTCAGTATCCAGGAGGTTGATGAAGTGGAGTTCAGAGGCTTGTCTCTGGGAAGTGTTTTGTAGGTTTCCTTTGAGGATCAGGACTGCGAGATTGGAGAAGAGTGGTTTTCTTGTGAGAAATGTGCCCCCACCGGTAATTGGGTATTTCTGTCTTGGATAGATTTCCGGTGTGCGTTCATTCTGGTGCGCAGTTGTTGTTTGGTCTCTCCTACGTATTTTCCATCAGGGCATTTGGTGCATTGGATGAGCTATATTACATTTCTGGAGGTGCAGCTGTAAGATCCAGGGATGCTGATGGCTCTGTTGTGGGGTGTAGTAATAGTGGGGGTGGTGGAGATGTGGGGGCAGGTTTTGCATTTCTTGTCCTGGCACGGTCTGGATCCTTTTGGTGTGTTCTGGGGTTGAGGA
>NW_005842315.1:1564382-1576233 GCF_000455745.1 Alligator sinensis
TGCAACCCATACTAGAAAGAGACCCTATTCTTAAAAAGATCTTCCCAGAGCCACCCATCCTAGCCTTCAAACAAACACCAAACCTCACTAACCTCATCACCAGAAGCAAACTTCCTCAAGCCCAGAACACACCGAAAGGATCCAGACCGTGCCGTGACAAGAAATGCAAAACCTGCCAACACTTCTCCACCACCCCCACTATTACTACACCCCACAACAGAGCCATCAGCATCCCTGGATCTTACAGCTGCACCTCCAGAAATGTAATATAGCTCATCCAATGCACCAGATGCCCTGATGGAAAATATGTAGGAGAGACCAAACAACAACTGTGCACCAGAATGAACACACCCCGGAAATCTATCAAAGACAGAAATACCCAATTACCTGTGGGGGCACATTTCTCACAAGAAAACCACTCTCTCTCCAATCTCACAGTCCTGATCCTCAAAGGAAACCTACAAAACACTTCCCAGAGACGAGCCTCTGAACTCCACTTCATCAACCTCCTGGATACTAAAAATCATGAACTAAATATAGAGATTGGATTTATGACACATTATAACCTGCCTGACATGACTCCGCAGGTATCTCTCCACTTTCATCCCGCTTCTCTCTCCCTCCCCCCGCCACCTGTCTCTCACCCATTGACTCCTCAATCTACATTTTCACTGACTACCTGTCTTGTATGCATACCAGCCCAGCCCCTGGCTTCTTTACTTTTCATTCCATGCAGGAAGAGAACCCCCCAGCTGCTGACACTTCCTTAGCCTGACGAAGGGTTTTTGAACTCGAAAGCTTGCTTAATAACTATTCTCCAACCATTTGGGTTGGTCTAATAAAAGATATCAGATTCACCCAAGGAACCTTGTCTGCCTCAGTATTATTTCAGGACACACTGATGTCTATGCAAGGATGTTCTTAGATTCCCTTAAAACTCTCACCCCATCGTTTTTGGGTATGGAACTTCAATCTGGTCTGCCACTTCCTCCTCCCAGGAATTGCAATCTGGATTTTAGTAGCAAGAAAGGTAGTTGATTCTTAGTTTGAGGTTCTAGTAGCATGGGGGTACTTTTCCACTGGGGTATTGTAAAAAATAATCCCTTGATCAGGTGGGGAATTCAGGAGAGGCCGGGCTCCTGGTGAAGTGAGGCTTATCCATACATTATCTTTTGGAGCTCAGGAATCCTGTTCTTCCAATAAGGAACCTTCTCCAGAACCAGATTCTCGTCTTTGAGCCATTTCCTTGTAGGTTGTTGGTGAGGATCTACTGTGATGACACCCAAGTTTCCCAGGAAAGAGAAGTCACTAGACTAACTCTTGACTATATTTTCACTCTTTGTGACTGTAGTAATTAGCTTTATCATTCACACACTGAGTAGGATTTCTTTACCTTGATGCAATATAGAAACACTGCGCACTTGTGAGTTATTATGAGTGGCAATGGTTAATTGGGTTATTTGCACATTTTGCATCAGACAGTTGAGCAGGTTGTTCAATTGACTCTTATAGAATTGACTGCTATAGAAACATTAAAATTCAGCAGATCATTATCTTTTATACCTATATCTTGTATTATTTGTTTTGTGAAATAATGTGTGAAATATGGAGTTTGAATAACAGTGACATAACACATACATTGCTTCACAGGAGGGAATAAAAGGTTTTTCCCTTGTCAAATTATTTGTTTGAGTCCTACCACAAACACACACACAATTCATTCCATCAAAATACAGTTTGGTTGTGCTGTTATTCAATTCATTCCAATAACATGTGGATAGTCCATTGCTCTGGAATAAGCAGGGTTCTTCCAAGAGCGGCAATGTGGAACATATCCATTGATTATTAGTCCATCTACTACACGTATGATGATCGACAATTTTGTCTTGGTCATTTAAGTATTTGCCAATTAAATGAGGGGTTCAAATGTGTTCTCCTTGTACAAATGGGAGGGTTATGAATGACCATAACATCTCTGGGTGTGTGTATGATAATGCTCGAATTACCTGCATACTTAAGAGACAAGTTAGGGAGGTTACACGCACTTTTGAAATTAAGGGTTTACTTAACAAAGCAAAAAAACAATAAGCAATAAGCACAGCTAAGTCAAAGTATCATGACACACAAATATATT
This sequence comes from Alligator sinensis, assembly GCF_000455745.1. Classification (NCBI taxonomy): domain Eukaryota; kingdom Metazoa; phylum Chordata; order Crocodylia; family Alligatoridae; genus Alligator; species Alligator sinensis. The sequence continues at coordinate 1,566,517 of NW_005842315.1, forward strand.
ACAAATAGAAAAACCACAACAACAAATACAAATTAACACTTGTTCTCCTTCATCGGTGTTTAACAGCCACTGGTCTTTTAGACCATCGGTGTCATTGGCATCCTGTGGCTTTTAAATAAATGTAATACATTAAATTTCATACACCACTGAATAACTTTAACTGAAATACATGTACTTATTTTGATTCTTGGTTTCCAATTGTATTTTATATACCATTGTACTAAGACAGTTAATGATACGCACCAGTCCAATTCACTTGGAATCCAAAGTATGTTTCTTTTTTATCTCAGTTATAAATACATAACTTGATTATCAATTTCCCTTAAAAATGGGTTGCCAATCTTTTCTTTCTGTATGTTCTCCTGCATTTGTTGAATGGCTTCCTTCATTCATATTTGAAGGGTTACCTTGTTCTCTTTTTAATTGTGCCAACCATTTATACACATTGTAGTTAGTGGCATCTCCCACATCATTAAACTGATCCACGTCCATCACCAACTTCATGGGCTGTTCAAATAAAATTTCATAAGGTTATATGTATATATATTTCACAAACAATTATTTTAGAATTAAAGGCAATTTATTAATGAAATCTATTTGTAACCTACTCCACGGGCCTCCCCTCCTTTGATGAAAAAGTGATTAGGACTCAGAAGGTCGGGCCTCTTCTTTTACACGTTGGACATAATTAGCTATCTGGGGTTTCACATAATTTTACATACTCGTACATTCTGTATCATAATATCAAAGTACTTAGGGTCGGAAGGGACCTAAACAGATCATCAGGTCCGAACCCCTGCCCCAGGCAAGAGCTGGTGCCAGGATCATATCACCGCAGCCAAATGTATGTCCAGTCTCCTCTTGAAGACCCCCAAGGTAGGAGAGAGCACCACCTCACTTGGGAGCCCATTCCAGAGCCTGGCAGCCCTAACTGTAAAGTAATGTCTCCTGATGTCCAGTCTGAACCTTCTGTCTAACAATTTGTGGCTGTAATTCCTAGTAACCCTGGGTGGTGCCTGGGGGAACAGAGCTTCCCCCAATTCCTGCAGGTCCCCCCAGCGGGGTAATTCCCCTCTCAGCCTTCTCTTGTGGAGGCTAAATAGGTTCAGGCCCTTTAGCTTCTCTTCGTAGGGCCTGCCCTGCTGCCCTTGACGATGTGGGTGGCCCTCCTTTGGACCCTCTCAATGCTAGCCACATCCCTCTTGAAGTGCAGCGCCCAGAACTGGATGCAGTACTCCAACTGTGGCCTGACAAATGCCTCATGGAGGGGAAGGATCACCTCCCTGGACCTGCCTGTGATGCATCTGTAGATGCACGGCAAGGTGTGGTTAGCCCTACTGACCGCTTCCTCGCATTGTCAGCTCATGTTCATCCTGGAGTCAACAATGACTCCAAGATCCCTTTTTGCCATCGTGTTGACAAGAAGGGCGTTTCCCAGCCTATAGGTGTGTTGCTGGTTCCTTCTCCCTAGATGCAGCACCTTGCACTAATCTGTCTTGAATTCCATCCTATTCTCATTTGCCCACCTCTGTAATTTGTCTAGATCTAGCTGGATTCTGTCCCTCCCCTCCAGCGTCCCCACCTCACCCCACAACTTGGTGTCATCAGTGAATTTGGACAGCATGCATTCCACACCCACATCCAGATCACTGATAAAGATGTTGAACAGTACAGGCCCCAGGACTGAGCCCTGGGGGACTCCACTGTCCACATCCCTCCAGGTTGAAAATGACCCATCCACCATCACTCTCTGGGTGTGACCATCTAGCCAATTTGCCACTGTGAAGAACCAAAGAATACTCACCTAGGGTGTTCCTTCAGCCATGGGTATGAGCCCGACCAGATTAGGACCTCCACGCTATGGTGGGAGCTCCTGGTTCACCCTAGCCCAGCTTTAGCACCTCAGCTGGTGAGGCAGATTGGTGCAGATCTGCAGCTGGAGCAATATCCGGGGGCCGCGGGCAGACCGCGGGGGAGAGATGGAAGGTGGAAGACCACGGACAGGATGGGAGCTGAGACGGCTCGACCCAAGTCTGATGGTCTCAGGAGCAGGGTGTGAGCCTGATTGGGCCCCAGAGGGTTGAGGAAGCCCGTGCTAGAAGAGTGAAAAAAAGAGAAAAAGGAGAATAAGAAGAAAAGAAAAAGGAAAGTAAAGAGAGGAAGATAAGAGGGGTGGATGCTCCCAAGCTGCATGCTTGTTTGTTTTTGTTAGTCCTGATTGATCACCACAGGCTGCCAATTAAGCTGGGCGTGGCTGCGATAAAGGGATAAAGGGAAAGGATACATGGAGACTGTAAAGGGGAAACAAAGTCCTGTCCGCCAGGGCGCCACAGGTTGGGGCGAGGAAGGAAGCTATCGCCCGGCAGAGGGAGAGAGAAGGCAACCTTCCCTCACATCTTATCTTTTCTTTTTGTGTTTATTTGCATTGGCTTGTTAGTGGCTGTGGGCTGCCAGTTAAGCCAGGCGTGGCTGTAATCAGTAAGGGAAGCAAAAGGGACTCCCTTCCTGCCTGCGGGCATGGAAGAGTTGACACTGGTGAGGCAACTAATTAAGCCAGGGGATCATCCAGGACCCAGTCCCTGGAGAACAAATTTGATGTGCATCATAATAAAAAAAAAGAAAGGAGAGAGAGCAAGAAAGAAAGAACCTTTTCTCCTGGTCATTTTGTCGTTCCCTCCAGATTTTTTTTGCTTTCTTGACATGGAGCTTGGGGCAGGCACCAATGGTCAGTCATGGTGGAGGTGGGGTAGTCACCACCGCTCTATTTCATTAACAACTTCAGAAAATAAAAACATCAAAGTCGTGGCAGGCGGGAAGAGAGCGCACGTAAGCGCACCACCCAGACTGACTGAAGGTTGCAGTGTCCCTGGAAAAGACCAGTGAATGTCAACTGGACGTAAGGGTACGCGCCCGTACTTGGTGACTACCCAACAGCCACCCATCTGACTGTGTAGGCATCAATGCCGCAGTCACCAAGTTTTTTTAAGAGCATGTGGTGGGAAACAGTGTCAAAGGCCTTCTTAAAGACCAGGAAGATGACATCCACCCCAACACCCTCGTCCAGGGTGTATAAAGAAGTAAAGGAAACTATTAATTAAAGCAAAATACAGAAGCTAGAGTTTTAAGGCGCCCTATATTTGCCCCTGCCCATTCCCCAGGGTGATTATTATGCAGCATTTTGCAGAGACTACCCCGCTACATGTAGCTCCACCACACTAACCACACCTAGGAGGGTGGCAGTTTTAGGTCATACCCAGGACCAAACTCTCCACTCTTCTGCTATGGTCTTCTTCACTCCTCAGGGGCTAAGTTTCTCACGTTTGGGCTTCTTGTCCCCTCCTTGGGCCAGTTGAGATTGCAGGCTCCTGGCTCTGGCAGCTTTAACGGTGGTTTTTCTTTCTGTGCCCCTTCTCTGGACTGCCAGATCACTTGATCTTCTAGGGCCCTGCAAACCCCTTTCTGATTTTTCTCTTTTTTTCTCACTTGGCTCTCCTCAGCCTCTGGGCTCATTTAGTTCTATTTTTTTCCCTAATCTAACCCCTTCTGGACTCCAAGTCACTGACTCTGCCCCACACATCTTTCAGACTGAGTCCCTGGCTTTCCATGCTCTCATAAACTCTGGCTGGGCTCTGCTCTTTAGCACCCACTCTCAATTCCTCTCTGTGCTCTGTGAGTTTGTTCTCAAACCCCTCAAAGATCTCTCACTTACCAGTAGGTCTCTGGGTTTAGCAATTCTCTCTCAGCTCTGATGGCAATACTTTCTCTATCAGATCTTTCTAGCAACTCTCTAGAATCCCAACACTCTTTTTTCTCACTTTTGAACATCTTAACTCAAGTTCCCAGTACTGTGTCTACTTATTATATTTAGTTACCATTTATTATCTCTCAAAGCCAGTATACTAGTCCATAAAGTGCACCAAAAATCCTGTTTTCCAATATAAACAAGTCTCAAGACAAAATTCAAACCAAAGCAATGGACCCCTCTACAGGCAGTCCGGACCCCTACATAGGCAATCCATGACCCACAAAGTGAGCTTCAAATTATTCACAACCCACTAGTGGGCTTGCAAGTCAAACAAATTGCCTATTTCCAGGCATTCCTCTATTTCTCTGATGTGGTCGGTCTAACCCGAGACCACTATACCTGGCACATCTACCACCGGGCAGTGTGCACACTTTTAGATAGACAGACAAACAAACACACAGACAAGACTTACTATACAGATAACATAAAATCAACTAATAACCACAACATAGAACACAAAACAGATCAATAACTGCAATATAGAACCTTATTCACCCCCCCCACACATTCTCCACCAAAAATATTACTTTAAATTCCAATTTATCAAATCAAGAGCAAGACCTTATAAAGGGGGATAAGGCAAAATGAATTAGACATAGAGGTTCAGACACACCACTCATATAGACACACACAAACATCATACACATCATTACACACAGACGCACACAAATACAAAACAAGCCTTCCATTCTTTCAGGAATTATAGGTACCAGCAGCAGTTGTTTAATAATAGCACTAGGTGGCCAGCCCAGGCTTATTGAGAGAAGATGCAGATAGCAGGCAGGGTGGTTATTATGAGAGAGATCCTGGAGACAGCAGCTTGGAACGGGCTGAACACACGTGTCTGTGCTCTGAAGAAACAGCAGTTAAGAGAGAGACTCACCCAACGTGGCATTTTCAAAGTCCTCCTCTATAGGGATTGGCATCCTTTGTTTCAGCGCTTTGGGATTTTTCCATACCCAGCTTCTGTTTTGCAGTTGTTCCTCATTCATCTTCTGCTTAGCTCAGCCTGAGGTTAGTTTCGTTGAAAATTTGGTATCTCAGCCTTGGAGTGTCCTTGTTGCCCATCTGGCAAGATGTGTAGATTTCTCCTCCATGTTATCGCCTTTGTACCCTAGGCCTCAAAGGGATTCTTCAGCCATCTATTAATTAGTTTACTGACTGGTAACTTACACATTTGGCGCCTTGTTGCTTACATAAACAGTTACATTTTCTTTTTCCTGTCTCTATGCCATTCTCTCACCATTCACCCTTTCACACCCACTCATACATAAAGGCTATGCAGAGTTCATTCACTTATGTCAAGCAGAAAGATACAAAATGGAGTTTTCAAGTTGCTTACAGGACAAGACTAACATGGTTACATTTCACTAATATTACACTCGATGTTAACATCAGCTACATCAGTTCAGTTCCTGCTACAACAGGAGCAACATTTCCTCCCACACCTTTCTCAGGCTTACTGACAATTTCAAGATCATTAGGCAGTTAAAGGTTGTAGTAATTGGGAGAAGTCACCCTCAGCACTCTTTCTCTGGACTGTTCTTTCTTTGTTCCTTTCATAAGCAGCTGCATTAAACTTGCCTTGGCTTTTCTCTTGCAGGTACAATATAGTTTGTAGGCCACTTCTGCTGCCTCAGTTCAGGTGCAGGCTTCCCTAGCCACTACAATGGCATAGGCACAATTATTTGCATCTGTTGTGTATTCCACGCCTAGGATTCATAGATTTCATAGACATTAGGGCTGGAAGGGACCTCGGAAGATCATCGAGTCCAGCCCCCTGCCCAAAGGGCAGGAAGTCAGCTGGGGTCATAGGATCCCAGCAAGATAAGCATCCAGTTTCATCCTGAAGATGTTCAATGAAGGCGCTTGAACCACCTCCGGTGGCAGGCTGTTCCAGACCTCGGGGGTTCGGACAGTAAAGAAATTCTTCCTTATGTCCAGCCTGAAACGATCCTGAAGTAGTTTGTGACCATTCGACCTCGTCATCCCTTGGGGCGCTCTGGTGAACAAACGTTCCCCCAGATGCTGGTGGTCACCCCTGATAAACTTGTAGGTGGCCATCAGATCACCCCTGAGCCTGCGCTTTTCCAGGCTAAAGAGCCCCAGGGCTCTCAGCCTGTCATCGTAGGGTCTGCTTCCCTGACCTCTGATCATGCGCGTGGCTCTTCTCTGGACTCTCTCAAGCTTCTCCACATCCTTTTTGAATTGTGGAGCCCAAAACTGGACGCAGTACTCCAGCTGCGGCCTCACCAAGGCCGAGTACAGGGGGAGAATGACGTCCCGGGATTTGCTTGAGAAGCATCTATGGATGCAAGCCAGCGTTTTGGTCGCTTTACTAGCTGCAGCATCGCATTGCAGGCTCATGTTCATCTTGTGGTCAATGATGACCCCCAAGTCTCTTTCTTCCATAGTGCTAGCCAACATAGCACTGCTGAGCCTATAAGGATGCTGCAGGTTTTTTTTCCCAAGGTGGAGAACCTTGCATTTATCAGCATTGAACCCCATCAGATTCTCATCTGCCCACTTGCTGAGCCTGTCCAGGTCAGCCTGGATAACCCACCTGTCTTCTGGTGTGGATGCTTTGCCCCAAAGTTTGGTGTCATCGGCGAACTTGGCCAGTCCGCTTCTGACTCCAGTGTCCACATCATTAATGAAGATGTTGAACAGTATGGGTCCAAGGACAGAGCCTTGGGGGACCCCACTGGTCACAGGACACCACGATGAGTGACTTCCATCGATTACTACCCTCTGGGTCCAACCTAATGACTTTACCTTTAGGGTTTAGATACTGTAAAATAAATAAGTCTTGGGACCACACATAGAATACTAAAGAGAAAACAAATCTATGCTCATTAATTAAGCACAATCCATCTCATGCACTGAGGTACTGTACAAAATAAAATAGCATGTGATCATATAATTAAAGAATGTATATGCACAAAGGGGCCGAATTAGATTTATAACCCAACACAAGACAGACATAGCACACAGAATACTAATTAAAGCATTAGGAACATGTTATTGTCCTGATTTGGCAAAGCACTTAAGTAAGTGGCTAAGTACCACCAATGTCAAACAAGTTAAGAATATGCTTAAAATTAAGCACATGTTTAAGTACTTTGCTTGAACTAGGACCTTACTGTGTCTCTAGGCATTTCTATATCTGAACTGTAATGCTCTGTGTTGTTCTAGTACTCCACTGCATTCTAAATTAATGCAGTTCTAATGAACATAAAAGAAAAAGTGTGCATTTGTTTGCATAGGCATTATCTGCATGACAAAGCAATGAATTAACTCTGAAACACTATTGCAAATCTAGGGGAAATTACCTTTCAGTTTGTATATGGCACAACCTTCCATTCCAATAATTAGGAATAATTCAAGGCCAGCCTTTCACATCTTGAGAATTCCAATTACAGTGGATATTTAATATAACAATACATCTGCCAGAAGATTAAAAATAATAACAATCTTTATTATCAATGACCTCTGACTTCCATCTTATTCCAGAAGAGTGGTGTCACCTCAGATAAAGTAACTCAAACACTCTACTGAATGGGAGGAAAGCAATCCTCTGTGCTGCCTAAATTTACTGGGTTTCATTTCCAGCAGTACAAGTCTTGGTATGGTATGTACTGTACACCTGTTTTTTCCCCAGTAGTGCACAGATAATTAATATTAAAAAGGAGCAGGCTTGTGCATCTCCAAAAGTACCACTGCAAGGCTCCTGCAGTCATACTAGAGATGTCTCTCTCACACATTACTGTTCATTTGCTGCACATCTGTTCCAACTGAACTTTATTCTCCCAAGCAGGCCTTAGAAAGGTGCTCTTCTCCCACTCCCTCCCCACCCTGTCTGTGTGTGCCAGGATGAGAAGGCAACCTTCTGAAAAGAAATAACATGCTTCCTCAGTGAATCCCCTTGTTTGTACTATGTTGTTCTGTGGATGGTCTGAATTTTATTATGGACCAAAAGGGGATATGCTGTCCTTTAAGCTATGGAATTTCAATCAGGACAAGATGATCCAAAGATCTAAAGGAAGCCACAGAGGAAGGTCTAAATGATCAGAAAAAAATCCTATGAATAATTTTCTGTGAGTATGTGAATACAGTATATCTATTTTAACATAAATTACCTTGAATTAGAGCTACCTTATGGTGTAAAGTACTGCCTGATATGAGGAAGGCCACATCTTCACTACAAACTTTTACTGGTTTAGCTATGTTTGTTAGCAGCATGCAGAGGTGAGACGTCAGGCTGACATGGCCAGGCCAGCAGAGGCACCTAATGCAGATACAGTTATAGAGGCAAAAACTGCACTTGTTTTGCTTGTGATGGCATTTTCACTATTCAAGCACAAAGTGCAGTTGTGCCAGTAAATCTATATCTGCACCATAGGATCCTTTTGTCAGCACAGTATTAAAATAATCATGTGCTGGTCAAGTACTCCTAATCTGGAAGTAGCCTAAGAGTATCACAATGTAAAAAAGGGAAGTAGGTTATGAATTCTTACTGTTTATTTTTTTACTACAGCCTTCCCTAAGTTCTCTTTGCCTTTTTATTTTAATACATTTTACAACATGTCCAAAGGCTCTTATATCCAAGGTATCTGAAACAAATATCAGTAATTGTTATCATATCAGAAGAGTAATATCCGGAGGTAATATTTCTGGAAGCCATAGTACAGAAGCTGTGTAACAGTGATATGGTCTGAGCGCCATATGTCAAAAGGTCAGAGAGCATAACTGCACAGTACCCTAGTCTAAGTTGTTTTAAATCACTGGGATCTGTAAACACATTCCTCTCAAAATCCCTTACTTGTGTCTGCTTCAGCCATAGGCAGCTGGGAAGCATCACCAGGAGCTTTGTTCTGTAGAGAAAGCTGTGATCAAGCATCTGCTGAGTTTCTGTAATTTCAATTAATGCCCCCGCCCAACAAAAAATAAAGCAACCTGGCAAGAAATTTGTTTTGTACAAATACCGAATCCCTTGGAGTGAAGGCCCATTAATCAAGCATGCAATGGCACTGAAGAAAATTAAAGCCTACACATAAAAATGGTACTGCCTCAATTACATCTACTTAAAGGAGTACTACCACTTAATGTGGAGTTCTGACATGGGTATAAAGGTGCTTATGCTGATATAGCTGATTTCTGTACAGAAAGGGGAATGATTGGCACCAGTATAACAGTGTTCATACTAATTCTATTAGTAAAAAATATCAAAACCCTCAAAACACATGTCCTGGTTAAAAGAAAAATCTTAATGAAGATTATTAGGTCAGTGCAAAGTGGTTAGTCTTTGCTTCGGATTCGGATTCAGCCGATTCAGGGGACAGTGATTCGATTCAGTGATTCGAATTTCTGTCCCAAATCAATTCAGCCACCCAATTCAGCCGAATCTCCGAATCAGGCAGGCCCATCTGTCATCTGCTCTCCCAGCCCCATTAATGGTTGTCCCGCCTGCCTCAGCTCCCAGCACTTTGAAGAAAAAAAAAAGCCCTGATTCACTGGGTGCTACCAGGTGAGGGGCGGGAGAGGGTTGATCCCCGCTGCCCCATGCTACATGGGGGGCTCTGCACGAGCTCCCCAACCATCCCTGCTCCTCTAGCCCCCCCATGGCTGCCCCATCCGCCTAGCTCCGTCCCTTTAAGAAACAAAAAGAAGAGAAAACCCTCCGGACTCACTGTTCCTGCCAGTAAGCTCACCTCCATCCTTGGCAAAGTCTTCGAAAAAAATTATCAAGGCTCACATATGCGAGAGCCCGGCAGGACAAATTATGCTGAGGGGAAACCAGCACGGGTTCGTGGCAGGCAGATCGTGCCTGACCAATCTAGTTTCTTTTTTTGACCCAGTTACAAAACGCCTGGACACAGGAGGAGGGGTGGATGTCGTATACTTAGACTTCA
>NW_005842315.1:1576279-1581972 GCF_000455745.1 Alligator sinensis
GCACCCAGAGAGTCGTGGTGGATGGGTCGGCTTCGACCTGGAAGGGTGTGGGCAGTGGGGTCCCGCAGGGCTCGGTCCTTGGACCGATACTCCTCAATGTCTTCATCAGCGACTTGGATGAGGGAGTGATATGTACTCTGTCCAAGTTTGCAGATGACACAAAACTGTGGGGAGAAGTGGACATGCCGGCGGGCAGGGAACAGCTGCAAGCAGACCTGGACAGGTTGGACAAGTGGGCAGAAAACAACAGAATGCAGTTCAACAAGGAGAAATGCAAAGTGCTGCACCTAGGGAGGAAAAATGTCCAGCACACCTACAGCCTAGGGAATGACCTGCTGGGTGGCACGGAAGTGGAAAGGGATCTTGGAGTCCTAGTGGACTCCAAGATGAACATGAGTCGGCAGTGTGACAAAGCCATCAGAAAAGCCAATGATCTAGTGTTGTCATAGCATGTAACAGCAAAGACCTTAGGCCTTGTACACATTCATTTCTGGTGGCTTCTGTCCTGGCAACCCACAGCTGTAGCTCCTAGTTAGCCCCCTGCTGTCCAGCCCTCTAGTGCCGAGCCACAACTGTGCAGGTGGGGGACAGTTAGAGAAGGTTTTTAGCCTTAAGGGCTAGGGACAGAAGTTACACATAGACCAAGGTAAGTGATCAGAAACTACTTTAAATCTGTAACAGAACAAAAGTTCAGTGCACATAAACCAGTTTCAAAATGGCTGAAACTGGCTTAAAATAAACCTGGTTGAATGTAGGATCAGACTTAATTGATTTGGGTCAAACCGGTTTATGGAACTTCTGTCCCAGACCTCTTCTCAAGTTAAACCAGAGTCCTCCAGCATCCCAGCATGCTCTGTAGCCCTGGGCTGGGCTGTGTTTCCTGCTCCAGAGAGCAGGGCTGGCCCCGCCTCTGCTCTTGGGGCTGAGCAGGGGCATGGGCAGACACTGGCAGGCATGGCCACCTGAGGCAAAGGGGGCAGGGAGGGGGCTTGTTTCCCTTTCCCTCTCCCCTTCCCCCAGGAGGCCCCAGCCAGGATCTGCCTAGCCAGGGTGTAGTAGCCCCTGTCAGGCATTTCCCTCCCTGCCCTCACTGCTTCAGCAGTGGCAGGGAGCATGGCCAGCCCCATCTGTAGCCTCAACCAAATGGGAATGGGGGGGGGGGGTTAATTCTGCCACCCCCTGCGTCCCACCGGCACGGAGCTAGCCCGGGGCAGAGCCAGCTGAGCATGCAGCTGGGGAAGCAGCTCCTGCCTGGCCGCCCTTTCTACCAGCTGGAGAGCAGGGGCCAGTCTGGCACTGGCCCCCACAGCTGCGCACCCAGCATGGGATTACCGTCTCAGCCCCGTGACCTATTACTTGCATCTTCCAGGCTGCTGGATGCTGAGCTGGGCAAGCCCTGCTCACTGTTCTCTTGCCAGGTGGCAGCGATGCAGCATGGCCCCATGTACCAGGTGCCAGGCGCTACCCCTGCAGCTTCCCTGCCACCGCCACTGCCATCAGGGGGGCCTACCCTGGGTGTACTGGTAGGCACTGCCCACATTCAGCAAACTGAGATCAGCTGCTGGGCAGGCAGATGGCAGTGGAGAAACCATAGGGGTAGAGCCCTGTACCTGTTAAACAGGGCCATTCTGCACCTATGGCTTCTCCACTGCCACCACCCGGGCCATGGCCAGACCAGCCAGCATGGTCCTCCTAAGGCAAAGGGGGCAGGGAGGGGGTTTATTCTTCCCTCTGTCCTCTCTTCTACTGGGGGACTGCAGCCAGGGTCTGCCAGCCCCAGCCACCACTCGCCCGCAGTCAGGCAGACCCTGGCTTGGGTTCCCAGGAAGGGAAGGGGAATAAATACCCTCCCTGCCCCCTTCGTGTCAAGGGGCCGTGTCGGCTGGGCCAGCATCTGGCCATGCCCCCACTCTGCTGCTGAAGCAGCTGAAGGGGAGGGACCGTGATGGGGCAACAGCCCCTGTCATGGTCTTCCAGGGAGCACAAGCATCTTCCCAGTGTGGGGGGCTGCACCGTGGGTGGGAGCCAGGTGGGCAGAGTTGCCACAGCCCGTGGTGGGTGAGGGGTGGCAGCACTAGGGAGGGCTTGTGGGGCTATGGCCAACCCAAAATTCAGCTTAGCCCCCAAAGCCAGCACTCTGAGCCCTGCCGCTGCAGTCCGCCCTGTGCAGGCAGCTCTGCCTCCCGCCCCACTCCCGCTTGCAGTGCAGTCCTGCCATTGGGAAGAGGTTTGTACTGCCTGGGACAGCACCTGCCCTCACTGGTCCAGAGGCAGGGGTGGGGGCATGGCCAAACGCTGGACCAGCCAGCATGGCTCTCTGAGGTGAAGGGGACAAGAAGCCCCTTCATTCCCTCTCCCAACAATGGACTGCAGTTGAGGTCCCTGAAGGAAGAGGGAAGTGGGGAAATAAACCCCCTCCCTGCCTCCTTCACCTTAAGGGGGCCATGCTGGTCAGCATCTGGCCATGACCCAGGCAGTAATGGCAGGAAGACAATAGGCGCAGCACAATCCTATTGACCAGGTGTGGGTCACTCCCTCTTCCCCCACTGCTGTCTGCTCGCCCAGAGGCCAACCACAGTTTGTTGGCACCTACAAGTACAGCCTGGTGGGGCCTCCTGATGGGGAAGGCGGCGGGGAAGTTGCAGGGGAAGTGCCCTGCATCTGGCACCCAGTACACGGGGCCATGCTGCACCACCACTGTCAGGCGGGGAAAAAGTGAACAGGGCACACGCAGCTCGGCACCAGGCGGCTTGGGGGACACAGGTATAGGGCTTGGGGCTGAGGGTGAGAGCCCACACCATGCGCATCACTGTGGGGGACGGGGCCATCCTGAGCACTGTCTAGTGCAGGGGTGGGCAAAATGTGGCCCACCAGGCCATTCTATGTGACCTGCGGGGCCCCTAAAAAGTTGAGAAAATTAATATTTATCTGCCCCTGGCTACCTGTCATGCAGCCCTTGATGGCTTGCCAAAACTCAGTAAGTGGCCTTCCACCTGAAATAATTGCCTGCCCCTGTGTAGAAGGGGCTGCCGGGCAGGAGCTTTCCTCTATGGAACTTTGTTCCTGAGCCTCTCCGTCCCCGGATCGGGCCTTTGCTCCTGGGCTGCCCCAAGTGAAACCCTGCCCTAGCGGCTGGGAAGGTGCAGCAAGATCGCCCGGTGGCTGGGAAGAGGGGCTCTGGGAGTCCCTGGCCATGCTGAGCCATGAGCAAGGGAGAAAAGCTAGGCAAACCCTGGCTGGGGTCCCTGCAGGCCAGGGTGGGGATTTAAACCCCACCCCAGTCATATTCAGCCTGCCAGGGCCTGGCCACACAGCCCTCAGTTCAGCTTCCCTCCTGCCTGAAGGGAAGGGAGAGCTGCTCCAGAACCCCCCAGCTTCTAGGCTGAGCCACTGCTGGCATGTGCCTGCATTTCCGGACTCAAATGTTAATGTCTATTCACTTGCAAACCAGTTCAATTTACACAGATTAGGCTAACCTGCAAAGATTGAATCAATTCAGGCTCCAGCTTTTTGAATGTCTGTCCCCAGTGAAGGGGTGACTGCTCTAAACTTGAATTATCACTAGCACTGACCAACAGTTGAGCAGCTCAAAGTGCAATGTGTAAGAGTGTTGTTACACAGTACTTTTGAGCAGCTCTTGGAGTTCTTAATACCTAGATTATCTGCACATTCATGCATGAAACTTGTTTTACACATTTATTATAGGCTCAAAAAGTTACACTGCGTCAGGACAGGATTATCTCTGACCCATGCTGCCCAGCCTGTATTACACACAGGTGTGTCAATCTAGGCTACAGGGGTTTGGGTTGTAGCTGTGTTGGTCTAAGGACATAGGCAGACAAGGTTCCTTGGGTGAATTTGATATCTTTTATTAGACCAACCCAAATGGTTGGAGAATAGTTATTAAGCAAGCTTTCAGGTTCAAAAACCCTTCGTCAGGCTAAGGAAGTTTCAGCAGTTGGTGTGTGCTAGGCTACACTTTAGTGTAAACATCCTACTGGCCCTCCACCCCACCAGCTCACATCTGGCCTACTGATCCCCTCCAGCCTTCCCCAGCACCCCAGATCCCTGCTCACTGCCCGCCTTGCCCTCCTTCCCCACTTACTTGCGGCTGCCTGAGCTGTCTGTCCCAGGGGAGCAGGCAGGGAAGGATTAATTCATAGATTCAGAAGGGACCACAAAGGATCATTGTGTCCGACCCCCTGCCCCTGGCAGGAAAGGTAACCGAGGTCAGGTGACCCCAGCCAGGTGTCTATCAAGCCTCCTCTTGAAGACCTCCAAGTTACATGATAGCACCACCTCTCTTGGAAGCCCATTCCAGATTCTGGCCACCTTACTGTAAAAAAAATTCTTCCTAATGTATAACCTGAATCTACTTTCCACTAGTTTGCACCCATTATTCCTAGTTACTCCTAGGGGTGCTGTGGTAAACAGCTCCTCCCTTGATAAACTTCTAGGTGGCTACAAGGTCTCCCCTCAGCCATCTCTTGTGAAGGCTGAAGAGATCCAGAGCCCTCAACCTCCCCTTGTAGGGTCTTGCACGGAGGCCACTAATCATGTGAGTGGCCTCCTCTGAACCCTCTCCATGTTCTCTGTGTTCCTCTTGAAGTGCGGCGCCCAAAACTGGACACAGTACTCCAACTGCGGCCTGACCAATGCTGCATAGAGGGGGAGCATCACCTCCCTTGATCTGTTGGTCATGCATCTGCTAATGCACGACAAGATGCAATTGGCCTTGTCGATGGCTTTGTTACACTGCCAGCTCATGTTAATTTTGGAGTCAACTATGACTCCAAGATCCCTCTCAGCCACTGAGCCAGTCATCCCCCAACCTATTGGTGTGCTGGGGATTCCTCCTCCCTAGGTTGAGTACCTCGCATTCATCTTCGTTGAACTGCATCCTATTTCATTCTGTCCATTGGTCCAACCTGTCCAGGTTGGCCTGTATCTGCTCCCTGCCCTCCGATGTGTCAACTTTGTTCCGTACCTTGGTATCATCTGCGAACTTGGATAAGCCTGCCTGCCCAGCTGCCCCTGCAGCAGCTGCAGTGGGGCAGGCAGGCTAACCCTTTCTTGCCTACTTCCCTGGGACAGACAGCACAGGCAGCCACAAATAAGTAATGCTCCAGGGACAGGGGAACACAGGGCGGGGGAAGGCATGGGAGGAAGCCCAACTTTGTTCCGTACCTTGGTATCATCTGCGAACTTGGATAAGCCTGCCTGCCCAGCTGCCCCTGCAGCAGCTGCAGTGGGGCAGGCAGGCTAACCCTTTCTTGCCTACTTCCCTGGGACAGACAGCACAGGCAGCCACAAATAAGTAATGCTCCAGGGACAGGGGAACACAGGGCGGGGGAAGGCATGGGAGGAAGCCCAGAATGGGAAGGGATCGGGGAGGGAATTTTTGCATTTCAGTCCTCCAGGCCCTTCCTGGCCTGAACATGTGACTGCTCCAAACTGGAGCTAGCACTAAAGGGCCTTGTGTCTTACTCTGTGAACTGCTGTAATCGGACGGGTGCCCCGGGAGCAGTTGTTACACCCATGTGTGGCAACTCGATTCCTGCTCTCACCTGCCACACCCTGATCTTATTAACAAAACTTAGAAAGGGAGGCTGCCTACAGGTCTTACAGCATGCCCTAACTTGTCTGCTTCACCCGTGGATCCTTCTTGGACCCAGCAGCTCTCAATCACTCTT
>NW_005842315.1:1582003-1583553 GCF_000455745.1 Alligator sinensis
GCCCTCTTGGCCCACGTGTCTCCCACGGGTGCTTGTTGCCTTATGGGCTAATCACAGTCTCCAAACCTCGCCTACAGCTATGCCCATGCATCACAGGTATTTTCAGTCAGCACTTAGGTGGACACCTTGTCCCACATCACTAAGCCACCTTAGACCTCTAGTCCCTTGTTGGGGTCTCAGCCTCCATATCCACTGCTCTTGCTGGTCCCTTGTGGTCTAGACACACTGCACCAGTCCTGGCTTCTCGGGCTCCGGCCCCTGTCCTGCCTGCTTGGGCTCTTACCTCTGCCCTTCCTGGGCTGTGGCCCCAATCTCTGTCCCTTTCTGGACCGGGAGCTCTTTTAGCCCCATTTCTGTCCTTTGTTGTTTGCCCCACGCACAATATATATACAAGGGTAAGACTTTATTTTGAGCTATCATGCAATCACCTATATATACACTACTCAAAAGAACATAGAGGCCAAAAATGTATTTTAAAAATAGAATTAAAATGCTATAGTAGATGTTTGATTTTTAGTACAGGATTCTTGTCTATAATTTGTTAAAAACGTATCTTCTGAAAGATTTTGTGCGCATGGCCCTCGACAGCTCGCCAAACCTCATTCAATGGCCCACCAGCCCAAATATTTGCCCACCCCTGCGCTAGATGGTAATTGGTTAGTTTAACTTGGAAAGAGGTTTTCTTTTTTCAGCAGGACATGGCATCTCTCGATTGTAGTCTGGTCTGGAAACTGGATTGGGAGACAAGGGTCAGCTCCCAGGGGTCACAAGCATTAGATCCAGCTGAGGGACAGGGGAAAGGAAACGTGAAGCGAGCAAGGAGAGAGCAAAAAACGAGAGGAGTGCGCCTGCAGAGAATGGGTAGGCTCCTTCCGGGATCCTCCTGGCAGCCGACAAGCCTTCTTGCCTCAGTGCAACTGTTTGCACTTGATTTTGTTACCAGGATGGGTACAAGCCCCACTGCTCCGCTTTTGAACCTGCATACCCCAGGGGTTGACCCACCGCCCAAAAGCTTGAGCAAGATGGTTGACTATGAGAACACAACTATGGACCACAGCAAGCCTGGCCCGTGCCCTGCTGTCTTGAAGATGCTCTGGACAACTAGCATCATAAATGTGGCTATTATTTGCAGCTGCATCCTCCCACCCTAAACTACCTGGGCCTCCCCTCAGCCCTCTGCTGCCCTGCCTAATGCCTTCTCCTTTTGCCCTGGGCTGGCAGAGGAAACAGGAGGTGCAAGGTCCCCAGGGATGCCCAGCTCCTCTCCCTCCTGCACCTGGACACCTCTACTTTCTGTCCATCCTCCCTCGCTCCATAGTGCGCATGCGCAACACGCTAGTTTCCACAACCCCCCCCTCCTTCGCTGTCGTCACATCGCACTAGGGCTCCTCAGCGCGCCCGGCCCCGCCCCGCGCGCTCTGCCATTGGCTGGCGCGCCATAGCGCCATCTCGGCTTAGCAGCGCCGATTGGCCGCGCGCCGCTGGTTCCCGAGGCGCGCGGCGCAGGCGAGAGGGAGGCTGCAGCGTCTCATTAGCATACGCCCCGCCCC
>NW_005842315.1:1583840-1591921 GCF_000455745.1 Alligator sinensis
CTCCAGCTCCCCGCCGCCCGGCCGCCCCCGGGCCCCGCAAGTACGTGCCTCGCGGACGGGCGGGCCTCGCTGGGTCCTGGGGCATCCCTCCCTACACCTGATCGGTCCAGGGCCACCCCCTCCCTAGACCCGGGACACCCCTACACCCAGGGCACCCCCTTCTTGGTCCCAGGAAACCCTCTCCCAGGTCCCAGGGCTCCCCTCCCTAGACCTGGGGCACTCCTCCTTGGTGCTGGGGCATCTCTCCCTGGACCCAGAACACCCCTCCCTCTTCCCAGGGCACCCCTCCCTCTTCCAGGGGCTAGACGTGGGGCACCCCTCCCTGTTCCCGGGACACCCCTCCCTCGAGGTGGGACACCCCTCCCTGTTCCCGGGACACCCCTCCCTCGACGTGGAGCACCCCTCCCTGTTCCCGGGACACCCCTCCCTCGACGTGGGGCACCCCTCCCTCCTCCCGGGACACCCCTCCTTCAACGTGGGGCACCCCGCCTTGGCCCCAGGGAGCCTCTCCCTGCTGCCCCTCTGCTACTGCCAAGCCTTCGTTTTTCACTTTTTTTTTTTTTTTTGGACTATGGAAAAATGATAGTGGTCTTCTTTTCTCGTGAGACTGTTTCAGTTGCTGAATTGGTCTGATGAAGACTGCCCTTAGCCAGGACAGCGCTATTGTCCAACCTGATTTATGTTCCTCTTAATTTCCTGGGTGGTATAGTCGTCATAGTCTCTGTCAATGTGGCAACGTGTTACTCGGTAATGCAGGTTCCCGGTTCCTTCCTGGGTAGTCATTTTACTGATGCCGTCAAGGTTTTGCTGGTGTAAGCACTGCAGAGACATGCCTTGCGTACAGCCATGGCAAAGTATGTTGGATTTCTTTCTGCCTAATGTGACCGGCAAAACCACTGCTTAAATTCTGGCATGCAGAGTCTTTGTGACTGGGATTGATAAAAGAAGCAGGAAAACATGTTGGAATTCAGGTAGCGGCCGTATTTTCAGCAGTTAGAAAAGGGATGTGCAGGTTTGATAAGGGAGGTAATGAGATAATATAAATGAGAGAGAGTCTCCTCTCTTGGGTTCCTTGTCGCTTCCCTTCTTGTTTAAGGTGTCCTGGAGAAGCAACAGAGAGTGCAGGGTAGAGTGCCCTTAGCCTAAACTGAATCAGACACGCAGACGCTTTCCTGAGCCACAGCCTTTGCTGTATTGCAGGTGCTATGTGGAGAAGTGATCATCAGGAAGGAGTTATAACCTGTGAGACTTTACGGGGGCAATTGAGTTATAACCCTGCTTACAGTTAAGGTTGTCTAACGCTTATCAGGATACGATTTTTGCTTTGTCAGTTTGACAAACTTGTATGAGCTGACATTTCCCTGCTGGGCACAGAGAGGGGAGAAGGGGAGCCCGAAGGGGCGCTCGGCGGTGGGGGGGTGGAAATCTGTTTTAGGATTAAAGATTCACACAGCTGGAAGGATTTCATTTAGTCCAGCCCTCTGCTTAAAGCAACAGTAGCCTCGTCTAAGTCACCCCAGATATAACATTTGGTTTATCTTTACTTAAACTTTTTGTGGCACAGATCCCACGCCATCTAGAGTGATCTCTCGCAGTGTTCGCCCACCCTTATAACGATAAAGTTCTTAAGATCTGACCTAAATATTTATTTTTGCAATTTAAGTGCATTATTTAGTGTCCTTTTACCGTGAAATGCAGAATATCCGTATATGAAGACTGTTGCCAAATCATCCTTAGGTTTCTCTTGTCCAAACTAAATCATCTCAGTTTTCCCAACCTGTCATTAAATAATGTTTTCTAGATCTCTTGTCATTATTGTTGCTCCTTTGGATTCTCTTCAGTTTGTCCCTGTCTTCCTTGAAGTGCGGCGCCCAAACCTACTTTGGCTGAGGTCTCACTAATGCTTCACAGATGAGACGAATCATTTCATGTCAGGGTGGGCGGTTCTTTGGGCTGGGAAGTCTTGCAGAGCTGCTGAGGGCGGCATACACCAAAGTGATGGTGTTTACAACAGCTGTACTTAAAAATCACCACACAATTTCCCACACACAAAATTACCATATTTCCACAGCGATTTCCACACAGCGACTAAATCACCAGTTTTCCACAGTGTCACTGTATTTCCACACACACGTCTACAAAACAGGTCCCAAATCCCCATTTTTCCACATAAAAATCACCATATTGCCAAACGACTACACGCAATTACCATTTTTCCACAGAAGAATCATGTTTCCAGAAGGGTCCCAAGTGGCCACACACAACGGCAGGTTTTCCCCACACACAATCGCCACGCGCCCACATGCGTTTCCACACAAAGCTCCAAGGCATGGTGCACAGCCGCATTTCCACACAGCGTGCCCCCTGACACGACTACCGCGACCCCCCTTGTCTGGTAACACCTGGTGCCAGGTCCTGCCCGTGTCCTCCTCTGCACTGCCACTGCCCTGGTGTGCGCCACACCGTGCTGCCTTGCTACATGGCGAGGCCAGATGGTGCCAGGCTGTGCGGGGCTCCCTGGGAGGGAGTGATGAATCTGTGTGGGCACAGGGCAGGCAGCATAGAGCAGCATCCTGTTGGCACCAGCTCTGCAGAGGAGCAGCCTGTGTCCACCTGCTGCTCGGCCATGACCCTCGGCACTTGGGGTGGCTTGGGGTAGAAAGCGGATAGGGGCTGCAGGTGACAGGGGTGCCATTCATCTTCCTGCGGGACGCTTCTGGGCTGCTTTGTGCCAAGCCAGACCTCTCCTTCTGCATGTACAGTGGTTTGGGGCCCATGTGCGCCACTCCCACCACTGCAGGGGGCTGCACCCAGTGCCTCTCCTTGCCATTGCAGGGGGCTGCTGCAGACCACATCTGGAGCGGTGGTTCCCTCCAGTGGGCAAGGACTGGCATAGCAGCCAGAGGGGCTACACACAGCAGTGGTTCTCCGTCTGTTTGGAGTCTAACAAACATGATATAAGTCTACCCAAAATTTGCCCGTGGGCTGGATAGAATTAGTTGGTGGACCAAGTACAGCCCGTGGGCCATATTTTGCCCACCCCTATTTTATGTGCCTTGCATACTGTGCTCCTGTTAGGATATAACTGAATACGGAGTTGCTTTTTTGCAACCATGTTCCACTATTGATTCAATAGGTTGCAATCCACAGTAAGCCCCAGGTCCATTCCTGTAGTACTGCAACTCAGCTAGTCTTCCCCCATTTTGTGTTTGTGCCTTTGATTGTTCCTCCCTCAGTGCAGTACTTCACACTTGCCTGTACTAAATTTCATCCTGTTTATTTCTGACCTTTTTTCCAGTTAAGGTCCTATGGGCAGCTAGGACTTGAAATTTGGCAGGGATGAAGCCCTGATGTGAGGATTTTGCTTGCTGCAGCTCCTATAAAGATTTGCCCAGTTTGGGCCTCCTAAAACTCTCCCTTCTGACCAATGATGTCACATCAGCAGAGAGCCTAATGTGCCCTGCAACTCCCTTCACACAAGCCCTTCCTGGCGAGCTTAGCGCACACTATACAGGCATGTCTCTTACTATTCTGAAGTCGTGTCATTGAATATCAGTGACAGATGTTATCTTACTCAGTAGCTATGTCTTGCTGGGTTAGGAGAGTGGGGACTCGTACCTGCCTGGGATGGACAAAACTGATTAAGAAGAGACGGTTCACATTAATTCCATTTCGTTTTTCTCGTATATTGCTATTGGTAATAAATACAAATAAAAAAAATACTGGATAAATCATTTACATTTTTGCTGGCCTTGATTTCTCCATAGGGTAAAAGAGGAGTAAACTTCTTGGAACCAGTTCTAACAGAAGCTACTGCAAATATGACATTAGTGTCTCAAAATGAGCCAGAAGTTATCATCGTTGGTTCAGGTGTACTTGGTTCTGCTTTGGCTGCAGTTTTGTCAAGAGATGGAAGAAAGGTGACAGTAATAGAGAGGGATTTGAAGGAACCTGACAGGATAGTTGGAGAATTGTTACAACCAGGGGGCTATAATGCTCTTATGGACCTGGGTCTTGAAGGTAAGTACACTTTAAAGTACAGTGAAATCTGGTTATTAGTCACTGAGATAACTCATCACTATAGTCTGTTAATTTGTGTGCTGAATCTGAGATTCCCATTGATTTGTATTCAAAACACTTTCTAATTTGTCACTTGTAAAGTGTAGTCATTTTTGAACGTATGCACATACTAAATCATAATGGACTTTTCTTTGGATAAGTAGTTTAAGGCATGTCAAGCCACTCTGAATATTTTACTGTACAGATTTTGTGTTATAGAGGTATTTGACAAGGACAAAACCCATTGGAAGACATACTTACAAAATATATCCAGTAGGTAGGGACCTACCTAATTTGTGGGGGCTGCCCCCCAATTGCATAGGCAGAATGTGGACCTGGGCAGCCATTTCATGGGTGCCCTCCTGTGCCTGGGATTGGCCAAGGGGCCACAGTGGTCCTGCCCCTTGCCACTGATTGGCTGGGGGGCTTGTCTGTCATGTGTCCCTGCCCCTTGCCGTGGTGGGGGCTGTCTGTCATGTGTCCCTGCCCCTTGCCGTGGATTGGCTGCCAGGGCTGTCCATCGTGCAGCCCCACCCTTCACCGATTGGCGGAGGGGTGAGGGCAGCAGCCATCTACCCAGGAGCTCTAGCGCTCAATAAGATTTTTTTTTTCTTTCCATGGATTTTGCAGGCAAAACCAGTACCTATAGGAATATATGGACTGCAATGGATTGCTTTTATGTTTACAAACCAACCGTTTTGAAAGTGTTTCCTTTTGTTGAATGTGCACTAAAGACATAGACATTTGAAATAGTGTCAAATTTTTACACAGCAATCCATGTCTTTTTCACTGTTCTTTAGGTTTTCACTAACTTATTGGGATCTAATTTGCAGATACGGTGGAAGGTCTTGATGCTTATGTAGTACATGGTTACGTAATTCATGATCGAGAGAGTAAAACGGAGGTTGAAATTCCTTATCCAAAGTCAACAGATGGTCAGGTGCAAAGTGGAAGAGCATTTCATCATGGGCGGTTCATCATGGCTCTCCGAAAGGCAGCCCTGGCAGAACCCAAGTAAGGAAGTTTAAAAGTTAATGAATTTAGATTGCCACGTTTGGGTACTGATCCTACATTATGATGCTGCATGGCTTCCTGCAGTCCATCCTGCTGCTGCAGAGATTGATAGAATCTCTGGGGATGCTTCCTGGTATAATGATCACATCTGCATAATTCTGAAGCCATGTAAAGGCAGCAAAACTACTGCAACTTTAACTCCGCCTGATTCAAGGTCAAAGTGAGGGGGATTTCACTAACTTGTATTGCTATAGGATCATGCAAATATATCAGTTGATGTGTGTTCCCGAGTGGCAGGTCCCCCTCCTTTTATGCTAGAATCATAGAGCCTTTTTTGCCACAGTCTTTACAGGCAAGGTCAGCTCCCAGACTACTGCACCTGGCAGCATAGTTTGGGGATGAGGTGAACAACCAGCAGTGGCAAAAAAACAGGTCAGAGACTATTTAGAAAAGATAGACATATAAGTCCATGGGGCTGGATGGGATGTACCCCAGGGTGCAGAGGGAGTTGGCTGATGTGATTGCAGAGCCACTGGCCATCGTCTTGGAAAAACTCATGGTGATTGGGAGGGGTCCCGGATGATTGGAAAAGGGAAAACATAGTGCCCATATTTAAGAAAGGGAAAAAGGAGGATCCAGGGAACTATAGACCAGTCAGCCTCACCTCAGTCCCTGGAAAAATCATTGAGCAGATCCTCAAGGAATCCATTTCTAAGCACTTGGAGGAGAAAAAGTTGATTAGGAACAGTCAGCATGGATTCACCAAGGGCAAGTCATGCCTGAGAAACCTGATTGCCTTCTATGATGAGATGACAGGCTCTGTGGATGTGGGAAGACCGGTGGATGTGGTGTACCTTTATTTTAGCAAGGCTTTTGGTATGGTCTCCCACAACATTATCTCAGACAAGCTGAGAAACTATGGGGTAAATGAATGGATTGAGGGGGTAGAAAAGTGGCTGGAGCATCAGGCTGAGAGGGTAGTAATCAGTGGCTCAATGTCTAGTTGGCAGCCAGTATCAAGTGGAGTTCCCCAGAGTTGGTCCTGGGACCAGTTTTGTTCTAAGTCTTTATCAGTGACCTGGAAGATAGCATAGAGTGCACCCTAAGCAAATCTGCAGATGACACCAAGCTGTAGCTTGGTGCATAGTAGATATGCTAGAGGGTAGGGCTAGGATTCAGAGTGACTTAGACAAATTGAAGGACTGAGCCAAAAGGAATCTCCTAGGAAAATTGCAGAGTCCTGCACTTAGGACAGAACAATCCCATGCACCAGTATAGGCTGGGGGCTGACTGACTGGGCAGCAGTTCTGTAGAAAAGGACCTGGGACAATAAGCGGAATATAAGCCAATAGTGTGCCCTTGTTGCCAAGAAGGCTAATGGCATACTGGGTTGTATTGGTAGGCATGTTGCCAGTAGGTCAACGGAAGTGATTCTTCCCCTCTATTCAGCACTGGTGAGGCCACATCTGGAGTCCTGTGTTCAGTTTTGGGCCCCCCACTACAGCAAGTATGTGGACAAATTGGAGAGAGTCCAGCAGAGGGCAACAAAAAATGGTTAGGGGACTGGGGCATGACTTCTGAGGAAAGACTGAGGGAACTGGGATTAGTCTAGAGAAGAGAAGACTGAGGGGGGATTTAATAGCAGCGCTCAACTACCTGAAGGGAGGTTCAAAAGAGGAAGGAGTGAGACTGTTCTTACAGATGATAAAATAAGGAGCAATGGTCTCAAGTTGCAGCAAGGGAAGCTTAGGTTTGATATTAGCGAAAATTCTCTCACTGGGAAGGAAGTAAAACACTGGAACAGGTTACACAGTGAGGTGGTGGAATCTCCATCCTTGGAGGTTTTCAAGACCCAGCTGGACAAAGCTTTGGCTGGGATAATCTAGTTGGGGATGGTCCTGCTTTGAGCAGGGGGTTGGACTAGATGACCTCCTGAGGTCCCTTCCAACCCTGATTTTCAGTGATTCTATGAAGTTGCTCCATCTGCAGAGTGGAACTGTGTAGATACAGAGTAGATCATCCTGATGTATAACCAGAATAATAATGAATTTTTATTTGCTTCAGCATGCATACTTTTTCCTTTTATGGATATTTATAATATGTGGAAACATTACCTAATAGTCTATTAAAAGGAGGATTAGTAAGAATATGTAATTAATAGTGCATTAGTCTTTGGAACAATTAAGACATGAATTTCTGGGAATATGTACTTCAGGTATTGGGCAGGAACAAGATAATGGACCACATAAGAAGTAACCCAAGCATCAGGGCTTGATTCTCCCGTTGCACGCGTGTGTCCTTTATATTTTTGATAACTGGTTATAAACCATTGGTGCAAATGGAGAATTCTGATTTGATATGCTGCTCTGACAAGTGTTTTTAGTTGTATGTTGCAGGTTTTCATAGACATTAGGGCTGGAAGGGACCTTGAAAGATCACTGAGTCCAGCCCCCTGCCCAAAGGGCAGGAAGTCTGCAGGGATCATAGGATCCAAGCAAGGTAAACATCCAATTGCCTCTTGAAGGTGTTCAAAGCAGGTGCTTGAACCACCTCCGGCGGCAGTCTATTCCAAACCTTGGGGGCTCGGACAGTAAAGAAGTTCTTCCTTATGTCCAGCCTGAAACGGTCGCGGAGGAGTTTGTGACCGTTTGACCTTGTCATCCCTTGGGGCGCTCTGGTGAATAGACGTTCCTCCAGGTCCTGGTGAGCACCACTAATAAGCTTATAGGCAGCCCCTGAGCCTGCGCTTTTCCAGGCTGAAGAGTCACGTAGCTCTCAGCCTCTCGTCATAAGGTCTGTTTTCCTGACCTCTGATTATGCGCGTGGCTCTCCTCTGCACTCTCTCAAGCTTCTCCACATCCTTTTTGAATTGTGGAGCCCAAAACTGGATGCTGTGGCCTCACCAAGGCCCAGTACAATGGGAGAATGACATCCTGGGATTTGCTTGAGAAGCATCTATGGATGCAAGCCAGCATTTTGCTCGCTTTACTGGCTGCGGCACCACATTG
>NW_005842315.1:1592197-1606340 GCF_000455745.1 Alligator sinensis
TCATTGTAGGGTCTGCCCTGCTGTCCCCGGATCATGCGGGTGGCCCTCCTCTGGACCCTCTCAATGTTGTCCACATCCCTCTTGAAGTGGGGTGCCCAGAACTGGACACAGTACTCCAGCTGTGGCCTGACCAGTGTCGCGTAGAGGGGGAGGATCGCCTCCTTGGCCCTACTTGAGATGCACCTGTAGATGCACGATAGGGTCCGGTTAGCCCTGCCGATCGTGACCTCGCATTGTCGGCCCATGTTCATCAATGATGACTCCAAGATCCCTTTCTGCCTCTGTGCTCTCAAGAAGGGAGTTTCCCATCTTCTAAGTGTGCTACCGGTTACTACTGCCCAAGTGCAGCACCCTGCACTTGTCAGTATTGAAACGCATCCTGTTTTTGTTAGCCCACCCTTGCACCTATCCACGTCTTTCTGCAGTCTTTCCCTCCCTACTAGCGTGCCCACCTCTCCCCAAATTTTGGTATCATCAGCAAATTTGAACAGGTTGCTTTTCACCCCGTTGTCCAAATTGCTGATAAAGAAATTGAACAGTGCGGGCCCAAGGACCGAGCCCTGGGGGACTCTGTTGCCCACTTCCCCCCAGGTCGAATATGACCCTCCACCACCACCCTCTGAGTACGAGGTTGTTACATCTCTGGGCCCTTCCTTCCTGAAGGCTCCTTCCCCTTCGGTTGCTGGCAGGGAACTGAACTTCCTGGTCCCAGCCCTAGGGTTTATATGGGCCTAGGGCCCTGCCTCTTCCTGCCAGCTAACCAGGTACAGGTGCGACCAGTTCACTCATTAGCCAGTTGTCATGGCAACCTGCACCTGGGCTCTTACCTGGTTCTTTATATTCCCTCCCTCGGCAATCTCTGCTCTAAGAGGAGCAGGCAGCTCAGTGCCCTGTGACATGCACATACCCCCGGTTGACGACCCCTGCCATAGAGTCTTACTTTCTCTCTGAATTTTCAAAACAGTAATAAGGAGTAAAACGATAGGCAAGAATTTACAGGTAAGTTTATTCCTTGTACTAGGCAATACGTATTTATTTTCAGGTAAATTAAAAGTTAAATATGTTGGGTAACAAATAACAGTAATATAGTTAAATCTGGCCAGTTAATTACTGAGATAACTCAACCTTATTGTTTTATTCATCACTGCACTGAATTCCTGCCAAAGTCCTGTTCATTTGTACACAAAACACTTTGGTCAGTTCATCATCTGCTGAAGTGTAATTAGTAATTTTCAAATGTGCAATGGATTTTGGGCCTGATAATTATTTGGATTAAAGGTACTGAGCTACACCTGTCAAGTCAGCTGATGTTGACAAAACATTGGATACTTTTCAGTTTTTCATGGCTCAGTAAGATATAGGCAGTCAGCTGTTCCAGTATGCAGAATTCTCTTCTGCTTTGGTGATGAGTGCATGTAAGTGTGCAAAACAAAGGTCTTTAATTATTTTACTGAATCAAAAATCACATAATTTTTAAACAGCACTGATTTTTTTTTTTTTGTATATTGTGGTTTTTGTGTATAATCATCTAATTTTCATGTATCAAGTCAGAATGCATCCAGCCCGCGCACAGAATTTTTTTGTAATTGATTGTTAAATATTCATAATGAAGAAAGAAATATTTCTTTACTGTGCCTTGACATGGGGTCTTACAATGTCTTGCACAAAGTTGAAAATAACTAGCTGCTGATAATTATACACCGATGGATATTCAAGCATTATTACCAGTCCACTTTGAGTGAGAGATTAACCAGATTTTACTCTAGTATTAATTACCATTTTAGTTCTGAGGATGTTCTACATCCATAAAGTGACTTAGTCACATCCTTGCTACTTTAAGTACCTATATCCAATATTAAGGTTTCACAGAGGGGCTCTGACCCCCTACTCAGCTGCTTTTAATCTTGTAGGTACTTAAAGTCCTTTGGTGCTGAACTTTTCTTCCAGTGGGCATGTGTGCAACCTCTCAAATCCTGATGTACCCAAGCTGTTTGGCATCTACAGCCTGACAGTATTCTCAGTCTAGGCATTGCACCAGCTCTCTAGTCTGTGGCACCTGATTATCCAATAGACATGTTCTGAAAATGTCTGCTGGATCAGGCCAGGTAGGCAAGCATGTTTTAATGTGTCCCACTTTACCCAGTGGTTTAGAGATTAGGCCATTCACTTGGGAACTGAGACACACTATGACATCTCAACTCTTCCTGATTTAGAATGATGTGGATCTAGGTCTTTCACGTCTCTTGGAAGTACCCTAATAGCTAGGCTTTTGGTATTCTTAGGTGAGCCTTTTTAATTTCATCCTGTTGAAGCTGTTAATGCTCTGTATTAATTATCAGATATTCATGAGGTGAGGATGGAGAGGTTGACTCTTCAGCTCAGTGGTCAGGGAGAGTTATGATCAAGTTCCTGCTCATATGAACATCTTACGTATACAAAAGTGGAACAGCTTCAACAAGAGAGAATGTGAGGAGGTCTGGCCTGAGAGCCAGTTAGTTCAGCCATTGTGTTTAGGACACTTTCCAAAGGTGTGAGAGATCTAGGTTCATGGACCTGTTTAAAGTGCTGCACTAAACCTAATGATTAATGCTCTGGTATTTAACATAACTTCCAGACAAGCTCAGGACAGACATGAGTAAATGCATGCGTTTTGTTTGCAGAATGGGATCATAAACAAACTGTGTTGCTATATCTGTTTGAAAATTAGGCCCTGTGAGTCTTTTTCTTTTCTGTAATTTGTAATGTGGTTTATTCCAGCACCCATTTCATTGAAGGGACTGTATTGCAATTACTTGAGGAAGATGATTGCGTGATGGGTGTTCAGTACAAGGATAAAGAAACCGGAGATACTAAGGTGAGATTGCAGATTTCACCGTTCCGTGGTGTATCGTAGTCACAGATACAACACTTAAGAAGTGGCCATTTCAGAATGCTGATGCATAATTTCCTAAATCATTAGGAAAATAAAGGAGGTTTTAGTAAAGAGAGGTAGTGTTACCTTATGGATGGAGTGCAAGCCTGTGATTTTGGGCAAGTTACTTCATTATCTGTGTGCTGATTTCTTTTTTCTCCCATACTTAAGTGTACATTTGTAAAATGTACAGCAGTATAGAGTAGTATGTTGCATTAAGAAATTTGCACAATTTGTTTAGGTGGAAAAATAACTAATTTCAGTCACTATAGAAAGTTGGAAGTTTCCTTGGATTTTTCCAGGTCCATCCCCTTAAAAAGATTGCAGTTTTAGTATCAGAAGATCTGTTTGTTTTCTGATCGTATTGTACATTCAGATGACAGGATTGATTTTTGTGCTTTACAAATTTGGTGGTTTTGCAGTTCTGTGCCCTTGCAGCTTGGTGGGCTTGGGAGAGCTGGGGAAGCTGGTTTTATTCTGTAACCTCTTAGAAGTCACTCTGCTTACTACAAAAGATGTTTTTTGACTAGTTTTCCCATATCCTAAGGGAGATTGGTATCCATCCTTTTGGCCTGCTCAGAAACAGCACAAAAGTGACTGAATCCCACTTCCTCTGTGGAAGGGAGACCTTTGCAGAGAGAATCCTCATCTAGGCATAGATGTGGAGTCATATTAGACATTCATATCCAGTAAACAAAATACTGTCCAGCAGCATTCATGAAATATGACCTTTGGTTTTCCTCATTCTTTATAGCCTGGAATCTGAAAAAGTAAATTAAACTTTAGCTCAGAAACTTAATGTATGACATATAATGACAAGGGATTAGAGTCTGTCATGAGCTAATAGCTGCTAAATTAAAATAAATGACAAGGTAAAAAGCATATGCTTATTTCTCAAGGAAGGAAACATTTATCTTTAAACAGTTTATCATAATGGCCTTATTTTATTATGGAAAATAATTATTTTAGGAGGAGTTGGTTCAAGGTATGATGATGCAGTAGAATGTCACGTAATATACTTTGTAATGGTGTACTGAATCTGCTTCATCTTCTTAAAGGACAGCTAATTTAAAGTGCAAGGTTTTAGTGTACCTTTAATCTGAGCAAATCAGTTTACTCCTTGTCTATACTTCTAACTCTTGTTAAGGAATCTTTACTTGCTTAGAAGCAAGCATCCTTTTGCAATTTTTCCACTTCTTTTATTAAAGACTTAGTTCATTTCAAGCATTACTCATTAGTGCCCCTTAAAGAAGAAAAATTTTAATCTGTTTGCTACTGTGACTTATTTTTAAAAAATGGGGAGGAATAAAGAGAAGATGGCCATTATAAGGTTTACAATTAGCAATTGCTATAGTTTCTTATCTGCCTCTCATACCTATATTCTTATATGGGTCCTATATCCCCATATTGTCTAATTTCCTGTTTGGTAAAGATGAAGCAGATGAGTGAACCGATTTGTAAATTTCAGTCAAAAGGAATAATATATAGGTCAGGCAATGTTGAGATACAGGATAAAAAAGCAAAGGTATATATCACTCTTAGATGATTCTTTTCACTTCAAAATCAGTGAAATGTTGAAAAACATAGGCTTGAGGTAGTTTCATAATGTGTAGTTTGCTTTCTGGAAGCAAAAAGGAGGTTGTATGTACTCCATGTAATAGATCCAAATCATTGTGAATCAGTGTGTCCAAAATTAAATAAAAGGTGGCTATGCTGAATGAGTTGGATTATTTGTTCTAATCTTGCCCTTTGGTGCTTTCTAAAGAAATAGTAATTAATCTCTGATAGAACTTTTTCATTGGTTAAAAATTAGGGATGTAA
Source organism: Alligator sinensis (assembly GCF_000455745.1). Lineage (NCBI taxonomy): Eukaryota > Metazoa > Chordata > Crocodylia > Alligatoridae > Alligator > Alligator sinensis. The sequence continues at coordinate 1,596,930 of NW_005842315.1, forward strand.
AAGATTAAACTAATTATATTTATAATGCTTAAAGTTTACCATTTACCTCCAGGCTTGGTGCTGCCTGTTGTTGGGAGGCAGCGTGAACCCGAGCTGCAACATCGTATGGCTGCTGAGGCAGGGTAGTAACTAGCAGTTACCTGGGGTGCGGAGCTGGGCAAAGATGTGGCGGAGATGGCAGGGCTTAAATAGGACCAAGCACAGTGGTGGGACTGCACAGAGCCAGGTGTCGCCTGCCCTAATTCCACCCACAGGGGCTCCCACCTGCCAGGACAGCTGCACCACATTGTGCCATGCCCAGATGGTGTCTCCAGCCCAAGAGCACCCAGGGCCCCAAGTGGCACCTCCCTCCCACCCACCCCTGAGCTCCAGTGGCTGTTGCTTGGCAAAGACCCACAGGAGCAATCCCAGCCTGGGGGCATGTTGCAGCTGGACACGCATAGGATTGTGCCAGAGGCATCCACCTGAGGGCTAAGTGTCCTCTGCTAGGAGCCAGAGCACTGGGGCAAGCCTTCAGTTGAGCAGAAGTAGCGTGGTGCTGGCCCAGCTGCTGGCTGCATCCAGACAGTGAAGGGACTGTGCTGCTCCCTTCCCTATCTGGAGGCAGCCAGCTGCCGAGCCCTGCTGGAGCCGTTCCCCAGACAATCAGCAGCACCAAGCTGAGGACCCTGCCATCCCGCACTGCTGGCACTGCTGTGTGCCTGCTCTGGCGCACACACCACGCAGAGCCTGCTGTAGCTACAGGCTTCAGTCCCAGTTGGCAGTGGAATTTGCCGCAATCCCACATATCACCCTTGGCCCCAGCTCCCCACGCTGCCTTGCCCCTTTGTCATAGGACCATTTAACTGTTTAACCGATATAATTAGAATTTTTAGATGATATTTACATCCCTATTAGAAATTCATATGTAATTACTGTAGCCTACTGTAACCTGCTGTAATTGGTTATTTAATCCTTTTTTTACTTTATGCAATTTAAATTTCTTAAATAAAAATAAACTACAGCGGCAATGTTTCTCAGCTGTAAAGCTGCTGGTCTTTCTCAGTTGCTCATAATGCTCTCAGCAGAACTCTTATTAAGTAGGAAATGTTACAAACCCATCTTACTGCAAAGGAGATGTGGTATGGGGTGGTCCTTTTAAAACTGAGGTAAATGAATTCAGCTATTTTTTAATTATGCACATATTTACATTTTAATATCAGATTTAAAATTATGTGAAAACTAATATTTAGGTAAAATGTTACTTTATCTTTTTTGTGTGTTTGAACAAAATATTATTTTTATATTACAGGAACTCCATGCACCTCTGACAATTGTTGCTGATGGACTTTTCTCCAAATTTAGGAAAAATCTGATTTCCAATAAAGTTACTGTCTCATCTCATTTTATTGGCTGTATATTGAAGGTAACATCTCATATATATGACACACAAGAAGTGGGTATATCACTGCTTTTTTTCCAGGGCCTTGAAATTTAGTGACTTGCTTGCATGATTCATTGAATTTCTGCATAGATTTCCTAGGGTTCAGCTATGCCTTTTAAGGATTTAATCCATGTTGAGAAGAGAAAAGAAATGCGCCTTAAATAACTTCCTGGAAAAAATATGCCATCTGCCTTAGGGCGGGTATGGTTTCTGGTAGGGGAAGCTCAGTGGGAAATGGCATTAAGTAAAGTTTATTCAGCATGTAAAATCAGCATGCTTTTGTCTGTCTGTCAATCAGTGGATGAAAATGCATTCTTTGGAACATTTGATGGGGAACAGCTACTGTATGAAGTGGTGCAAGAGAGCTGGCTCAAATTGGAAACTGAGGCAAAGGGTAGATCCTAAGTGTACACTCCATAGTTTTGGCAGGTAGTGTTGTGAGTGTCTATACTCACAGCGCCCCTGTGGTGACAGTTCTCCTCCTTTCTAGAGCAGAACAAGGCCAGCTCAGAGACTGAAAGAAAGCCTTTGCTGCTACCCAGAAAATGAATGTAAATTTACCTGCACACAGGCAGATCAAGGATTTTAAAAGGGAGTGGGTGGTATGCTAGATGCCACTGGTTCTGTAGCTAAACCATTGTGGGGGGGTGCTGGAGGACACCCTGGGGGTAGGATTGACAGGGAGCAGGTGCAGGAAGAGGGATGTCTCTGTCCCTGGCCAAGCCTGGTCCCCTGTGCAGCTCTTCAGAGGGGTGCTTGCTCAGGGCTGCTGCACCCTTGTCTAGTCTCTGAGGGCCTTGGCACACGTTCATTTAATGGCATGATGGGATCTGTTTCCCGATCTTAACAATTACACCTCTTGCCATTATACATGTGCGTAGAAACACATGATTTTTGGAATTGGGGACCAATCCCAGTGCAGGGACAAGTAGAAAGTCAGGTGCCTGGTGAACTGGTGTGGTCCCAGGGCTGGAACTGGTAATCAGATGATTGTCAGTCCCAGACACAGGACTACACTGGAGCCAGTTAGAAATTCTAGGACAGTCCCAGGGCTAAGACCCACAATCAGCTGATTGTGGGTCCTAGCCCTGGGACCTCTCTGGGGTGGTCCCAGGTCCCCCAAAGTACACTTTAGCCTCACTGATGTACTGCTAAGGCAGGAACCGCATGGAGTTGTCAGAAGCTGTACAGACGTGTATATGCTCTGTTGGCTTCTCTGTGGCTGTTGCTGTTTTCTGCCATAACTTGAGAGGTGGCTTCATGTAGGCAAGGCCTTTTTCCAGGAGGCAGATAACCAGTCACTCTGATGCATATTTTTCTCTGCATGTGCAATCATAATTGCTAGTAATCAATGAGATTTACAGAGATTGAATGAGAATTTACCCTCATGGAACAGTTTAAAAACCAGTGCTTTTATTGCTGTCTTTTACTCAGCAGCTATAGTCTGTTCTAAACTCTGTCTTGAGTTCTGATCTTAAATGTTTTTCAACCAAATTAATTAGAATAACAATACACTTTGTACAGGAGCACCATTATCTTTCCTTTTCTATGGGTAAGAAGAGAAGTTAATTTGATAATTTTTACTTGTAAATTATTTGATATGTGCTACCCTCAGATTCTGTTTAATCTTTTTTAGGAAGATTACAGTTAATATAATCCATATATTCACGCCAACACACATACTCTGTTCTAGAATGTTTTAGGTCCTGGGTACTGAAATAGACTTAATGAAAGATGTGATTACAGAGAGCTACAAGAAGCAACAGTGATGGAACATGTTGCTTTGCTGGTGCACTGTTAACATTCATTTTTAAGGAATTGATCTCTGTTTCATTTTCTTCATTGTCCTTGTCTGTTACAGTTAAGGCCCTGTACATGCTTAATTTCCTGCAGTGTCAAATGCCATTGAAAAGCATATCACTTCATGGGAGTAATTTATATTGCAGAACATGAACCATGTATATGATTCTTTGCATGTTGAAGGCTTTTTGTAAAACCATCTACATTGTAGTCCCTGTCTCCATAAACTGGTAACTTCTTGATCCTTCCATTTTGTAAGCCGAAGTTTTGCCTACTTACTCTGTACCTAAGAGTGGCCCTATCTTGTTGAAATTAATACCAAGACCTTCAATGGATAGGTCTACATTGGATGAAAAAGGAAGGTCCATGAAGACGAAGTAACTTGGGTTTTAAATTTGATTACCTTGTCTTCACTGTTATTTTAACCCAAGTTAGTTAACACACAGTAGCCAAGCCAGGCTAACACTTCCTTGCAGTGTAGACATGTGTAGTGATTTCAGATAAAAAAATAAAAAAGGTGTCCATGGCCGTGTGTAGATGAAACGAGAGGCATGTGTGCACAATGCTTTAAAGTGGGCTAAACGCTTTTGCACTGTTTTAATGGTGTCAGTGTTTGCACACCTTGGCTGTATATTGTGCATTAATTCCAGCCGGTGTAGGAAATTCAGCGGCGTAATGCACCTTAAATTACTTGGGGCGCAGCAAACTAAACCTTCTGCCAGGATTTTGTTTGCTGCCCCTACAGCTGCGGAGCGAAGCACCGGGCTCCGTGCAGCTCCACGGCTCTGTAGGAAGCCCTGCAGGCAGCCTGGCAGCAGCCTGGGAAAGCAGGCTCTGCCCAAGAAAAGCGGCGAGCCTGATCTTTTTTTTTTTTCCCCCCTTGGAGCCTGCCTGCCTGCCTGAACTGCATGGGGACCTGATGCTTCTCTCTGCATCTGCGGTGCCCCCTGGGACTGCCCGAGCCAGGTGCCTGTGGGCGAGTGCAGCTGGGGCAGGGGCTGCCACTGCTGTGGACAGATGCACTAGCCTCCCTAACACCCCCAGCATAGGGACCACTCCGCCCACCAGCAGCTCGCCCTCCCCTCCCCGCTGGAGAGGCAGGGAAGTGTGCGGGGGTGTGTGCACAACATGGGGGTTTAATCAGCCCTAAATTGAAGCAGTGTTTTTTAAAATCCACAACTTCAATTTAGGGCCTCCGTTTCGTCTACACACAGCCCATAGTTCATAATGAATACTTTCTTTATTTGGTTTAACAAAAATAATTTTGATTTAACAAAGTTACAAGCATTTGAAAACTATGCACTACTGGTTATGGCTCTGATCTGAGAAGTTCTTGAACACATGCTTAACTTAAAGTATATGAATAGCTGATGAGTCTTCTAGTCTGTTTAAAGTTAAACAGCTGCTTGGGTACTTTCCTGAATTGGTGCCTATAGTAGAAAGCATAATTACATCTGCTTCCTCTTGCCTCTCTCCTGTTCATTTGAAAATAAATCCCATGGAAAAAACACTAAAGTGACCTGTATTGTATATGCACACAAATATGCTAAAATATAAAAACGAAAGATTAAATGAACTATATAACCTATTATACCGTTTAATAAATATTAAAATTGTCAAATGCAATGAAACCAAGTAAACATTGTTTGTGAAACTGTACCACATTAATTGCAGTTTTATAAAAATGGTTATACAGATAGTGTTAACATAAAATTTAATGAGAGATTCTGTTTGGATATAATGGAATTTAAAGCATATCAGGAAATGATTCTGTAAGAGGGCATTCTTTCACTCTTTTACTAATCCTTTTTTTCCTTTTTTTTAAAGGATGCACCACAGTTTAAAGCGAATCACGCTGAACTTGTTTTAGCTAATCCTAGTCCAGTACTAGTCTACCAGATTTCTTCAAATGAGACTCGAGTGCTTGTTGACATTCGAGGAGAAATGCCAAAAAATATCAGAGAGTACATGATTGAGAAAATACTTCCACAGCTACCTGGTAAGATTTTTGTATTTATATTCTTCAGAATTGTAATACATAGTTTACTAAATTGTGTGAGTTTTATTTGTTGCTGAAGTATTTATCTATAAGTATTAAGCCATCTTTGGCACTAGCTGTAGTTTAGATGAATGTACATGAATGTGCTTTTGCAGTTATAATTTATTTCACTTGGGGAAACTGGTAGAAGCTCTTCCAGCTGTTGCTCCTTTTTTCATGATATAACCTGCCCCTACATTAGGAGTGTTTGCCAGTCTAAGACTGCTAGTAAATACTTTCTCAAGCTGCTCTAGGCCTGCCTGCCGTATAAATTAGGTTGTCTAGAGACTGTGTCTCTGCTCTTGGGATGAAAACAGTTGTGAGACCAAGGAGAGGAGCTGTAAGCTGGCAGATGTGGCTCGGGCAACAAGCCCTAAAGCTAGTGTGATCTTGGAATGTGGAAGGTGGCACTTTTAACTCTGAAACGCTTGGTTTTCCAGGTGCTTAAGCTTTGCCTTTTCAGTAGAGATGCACCAATATATAGGTCCACATTGTATTGGCACCGATAAAAGGAAAATTGACATTATTGGCAATCAACTTTTTTGGCTGATAATGTAATCAATTAAATGCCATGTGCATGTGTGCAGCTGCAGCATGCATGCAGCCAGGAGCGTAGCCTGACAACTTGGAGAGCAGTGTCTGGCTGGTAAGTCGGGGAGGCGTGGGGGAGGGAAAGGGTATGGGGGGCAGATCAAGGTCCCTGTAGTGTGGGGGGGGAGTGGGACTAGAGCAGGGGAAGGCGCTGCACAGGCAGGGCATGGGATGGAGCTACACCTTGTCCGAAGGGCACGGTGGGGGAGTGGCTTCCGCCGCTGCGCACACCCTTGGGGAAGCATGGGGAGCATGTGTACCCTGGATCTGTTCACGGGGTGAGGGTGGGCTGCCTGCTGCATGCTCAGGGCTGGGGCTGTGCTGGGCTTTTCCCAGCAGGGGGGGCTGGGCCTGGGCTGCGCTCAGGGAAGGCGTGGGCGGGGTGGGTGGTGGCAGTACTGAGAGTGGGGGCTGTGGTGACTTTTGGGGTGGCTGTAGCTCCTCCTCCTAGTACCACCATCGCCTGATCCGGGAGCCTCGCTCTGTACCCCCGATACCCATTCTTTCCCCCACCTTTCTTCCACCCAACAGACTTACCAGCTGGACACTGCTCTCTAAGCTGCCAGGTTGCATGTTGGCAATCAGATCAGTATCGGCCGATCTGGCTGGTCAATAATCAGCCATTGGTATCAGCCCAAAAAATCTTTATCGGTCCACCCCTACTTTTCAGCCCTAAAAGGACAAGAGTGAATGATGTGTGGTGGTTTTATCTTGCCTTTGTATTTCCTAGCTCTCTAGTACTTGTGTTTCTTTTTGCTTGATTATACTTCTCACACCTCAAATAGTCTTCTGTTTTTATCTGCCAGCTTCCACATTCTTGATGGATTCTGGGCATTACTAAACAGCATTGATATTTCTTCAGTAATATTTTTGTTACTAGGTAGGACATCATATAGTCTGCATATGTAAATGCAACAGTAGAACTGAAATTTCGGAAGTAGCTATATGTTTTTTTGTAGATATTAGGGGAAGTAATTAGATATGCATTTGTCCATTTCAGCCTATTTAGAGGCTGATTTGGGATTTTCAGTTGCTATTGGTGAAGGCAGAGCTAGAATAGTAAGATTTAGTCTCCCTGAAATAGAACCTCTTTTGGCTCATCTGGAAATGATTGTAAGCATTCATATTTGAAGGAGGGAATTCACTGCACCCTTTTTTCCTGCCTTGGATATCCCTCGATGTTTTGCCTTAGTAATTATTCTAGGTTCTGATCCTGTGCCAATGAAGTCACTGGGAATTTTGGCAGTGACATTAGTGGTATCAGTATAGAGTCATTTGATATCAACAGGTTTAATGTGGACAACCTAATGTGTTGTCCATTCTGACTAAAATGCTAGAATTATTGCTAGTACAGAATTTTTGCCTGATCTGTACAGCATCCTGAGTGGTGAGCTTCCTTATTTTTGTGAGGTGTTAGGTATCCTCAGTTCTCAGTCAACTCAATTGGGATTAGTGGCAGAAAGGATTGTACCATGACCTTCTATTACTTAAAAAGTTACAATATCAAGAAGTAGTTCAGTTTACATCTGTAATGTTGGCAACTTGGAAAGTTTACAACCCCAAGAGATTATGGTTGCTTCTTTGCCCGTTATTTAACTTGAGGACCCTGTATAAATCAGGTAACTAAATAGTCTGTTAATTTCAGAACATTTAAAAGAACCGTTCCTAATAGCTGTTCAGAATGATCGTTTGAGGACCATGCCAGCAAGCTTCCTACCTCCTTCGCCAGTCAACAAAAGAGGTATGTACTGGGCAGTAAGAACAAAAAATGTTTTTGTATGTTTTAAGGACAACTTGCCCAGTCGTGTTTGTTTTATCTATTGTGAAAATGGTAAGTTTAAACATATTTGTGTGTGTGTGTGCATGTTGAGCACCCATTATCAGCATACTAGTATTGATACCTAGAATTAAGGTTAACAGCTGGTTTATTTGAAGACATCCTGGTGTGTTTTAATGCGTGTTAGCCTATTTTAATGCGCATTAAAGTGTCAAAAACGTGCTTTCACTAATGTGCATTAGGGGTATGCAAAGCTTTGGATCGTGATTCAGATTCAGAGATGATTCGGAAGCTGAATCTACGAATCTGAATTGAATCGCAGGAAGCTTTAGGCTTTCTGAATTGATTCAGAGCTTCCGAATCTATTCAGAAAAGATTTGGAGATTTGGCCATAGGGTATAATCAATTAAATATTTAGAACTTTGTCTTTTGGCTGATTCAGATGAAACTTGCAGGGATGGTAGCCTCTGATGAGAGCATGACGTGTGCCAAGTTTCCAGGTGATAGGTGCAGGGGTTTCTGGGAAACTTCACCCCAAATTCTGAAAGCAAAACTCGTGTCACGTGTGTGTGTTAAGCCCAGTATGGTGCAAACTTCAGGGATGGTAGCTCTTACTGAGGCCACAAAGCCTGCCAAGTTTCAAGGAGATTGGAGCAGGGGTTTGGGGGAAACTGTGCCTCAAACTGCAGACAAGCAAAACTCATGACATGGGTGATACTGTGTGTGTTAAGGCGCAGCAGGGTGAAAGCTGCAGGGATGGTGGCCCCTGCTGTGGCCATGAAGCCTGCCAGCTGTCAAGGAGATCGGTGCAGGGGGAGTTTGGGTTCTGGGACCCTGTACGTCTAGCTGAGGTTTTGCTTGTCCACAGCTCGAGGTACAGTTTCCCCCAAACCCCTGCACTTATCTCCTTGAAACTTGGCAGGCTTCACCAGTGTTGCCCTGTGGGGTCAGGCCAACTTGCAGGATCTCAATATTGCGCTGTTAGGAGGGTATGACACAATTGCACACGTACAAACACACAAATCAGTTAGGTGCATACACACACACACTACCAACTCAGGCACATACACAACCAAGCCAGCCTTGGCACATGCCAATTCAAGCACATACACTATATACCCCAAAAGTTAGACAAAAATCAATTGTCCATACCCGCACGCTCAGTACACGTACACATCACTAATTCATATATCATACAACGACACACACACACACACACACACACACCAGTTCACACATACAACCCACTTACACATAAGTAAGTTTCTAACTTGGATGGCACGGTATATATGTGTGTGCTTGGGGTACCTGGGTTACTTGGGGGAAGATTAAGGTGTGAGAGAGAGAATTAAAGTGTAGGGAGTGAAAGTTGCCAGAAACAGGATTAGAACCGGTAGACTAGAGAGAAGCTAACTGAGGAACTGAGGCTTGGGTTTACTTAAGATCAAGTGTCCCCAGGGTTACTCAAGGTCACTGGTGCGTGGGGGGGGGAAAGAAGAAGAAGCCAGCAGATAAGTGGTGGAAAGGAAGAGACAGCCAGGAAAGAGAGAGAGAGAGGCAGAAACGTGGGAGCTTGGGGCTGGAAACAGGCTGACAGCTTAGAGACTAAGCGGGGGGAGGCAGATAAATGATGGCAAGGAGAAAACAGTCAGGAAACTGAAACCCCAAGTTGGGTTTTTGTCTAAGTAACAGGTTTATTAAACAGATAAAATACTACACAGCCCCATGAAGTTATTGGTGCACACACGCGCACACACACACACACACACACACACACACACA
>NW_005842315.1:1606933-1609008 GCF_000455745.1 Alligator sinensis
CTACCAAAATAAAATGCTGAAGCTTATCCTATGTCTTAGCTCACTTATACTTATCTATAGGGAATAGAGAGGGAAAAAAAAATTCAGAAATGGTTGGGGAAGGGGAGGGAATGCATTTTAAAAGAAAAAAAAAAAGAAAAACTGGGGGTTTTGCTGCACCAGGGGCTACCATCCCTGCAGTTTTGACCCCGCTGTGGCTTAACACACACGTGTGACATGAGTTTTGCTTTCAAGAATTTGGGGTGCAGTTTCCCCCAAACTCCTGCACCTATCTCCTTGAACCTTGGCAGGCTTCATGCTCTCAGCAGAGGCTACCACCCCTGCAAGTTTCATCCAACTTGGACAAAAAACAACGTTATAGATGTTTAATTGATTCCCCATTATACCCTATGGCTGAATCTCCGAATCGGCTCCGAAGCGTCGGAGTTGATTCAGCCGACTCGAAGTGGGAAACCAATTTGGAGCTCCAAATTGAATTGCTAGCATCCAAATCGTCTGAATCCAAACCCAAATCGAATAGTTCCCTATTCGCACAGGCCTCATGTGCATTAGAATAGGCTAATGTGCCTTTTTTTGGTACCTCACAATGGAGTTCCTAAATTTAATGCATATTAGCAAAAGCGCTTTAATTAACATGTCGATGTGCCTCGTTTCCTTTTTGGGGGTGGGGAGGGGGGCTTTAACAGGTTAATTGGGCTGAAATCTCATGCTCCTATTTCTCAAAATAAATTTTCAAGAAAAGTTTTAAGAATAACCCTCTAAACACTATAATTTTGAGAGGCTTATATGTTATTAGAACATAGTGCTTGAGGTTTAAAATTTTCAGATGTGATGCCTTTTGACACATTTTTAAGCTGGTCAACACCTCTCAGGTTAAACTTTAACCATGCATTATTTAAATTCAGTTTCACGCGGTAGTTTGTTTAATTTACATCTGTGATATCAGCAACTCAGAGGGTTCACAACACCTAGAGTTTATGATTTAATTCTAATGTAATTATAATTCATTGTAGTATTATTATACTTGTATTAAAACGATAAATAATACAATTAATTAACAATTATTAATTCTTGAAGCCACTTTGATACTGAGTTATTCAGGTGGTTTTCATGGTAGGATGTCTTCTTGGCTGAGCCTCAGCACATTTTAAAAGAGAAATAAAGGTCTTTTATTTCTAAAGTGATGTACTAGGCATGTGTAGTTTGACCGTAGTCTTCTTTCACACCTAGGTGTTCTCCTTTTGGGAGATGCATATAATATGAGGCACCCTCTAACAGGTGGAGGAATGAGTGTTATTCTGAATGACATTAAAATATGGAGAAGCTTGCTTCAGGACATTCCAGACCTTTATGAAGATTCTGCTGTTCTGCAGGTAGAGTTAGTGCTTTCTGGTACACTGCATAGATGACTCTTTATGTAATTTCATACTTTTACTTAACATCTTACATAAGTAGGGGCTGGGGCAGTTGAGAATTGGGCACAAAGTGGGAGGATGGCTTGCTATTACAGTTGCATCTGCTTTAGGAGTCATTTGTTGGTATACTGTACTGCTATTTCTATATTATTAAAGGACTTTTGGTGTAGATATGGCCCATCAACAGTTTGCTCTTGATTTCAAGAGATGGTTTTAAAGAACAATAAAGACAGCTCTTAACGCAGAACTTCAAGAAATGTAGGAACATTAACTCAGGATACAGGTGCTACAGGATATAGCTGTGTTTTGGAGGTATCATTCTTGCCTCTGAATTAGTGCTAAATCAGTAATGATTGTGATATTAAGGGGCTGGTGTTACTGACAGTGCTGATTTTTGGAGGAGATGTAAACTCAAAGTCCAGAATGTTACATGTACAAAGTTACCATTCATCTCTAAATTGCCCCTGTAGTTTGGGTTGAATGTGATTATTGTTGCCACAGGCATGTCGCATCTTACGCAGGGGTTACGTTCTAAAGGCAGCACATATAGGCGAAAATCGCGTATAGTGAAATCGCATGTTACCGTGCCAGCGGTGACTGCCTCTGCCTCCAAACCCTCCTGCCGCAGGACTGCACTTAGAGCTGCGCGGCTGGCGGCAG
>NW_005842315.1:1609135-1620316 GCF_000455745.1 Alligator sinensis
GGGAGGCGCTCACCGCTGGCAGTGTGGTGGTGGCCGGGCCTCTGGGTAAGCGGCAGCGCTGCGTGCAGACTCAAGCCCTGCCCCTCCCTCCCCACCCGCGTATAGTTGAATTTGCGCAAGTTAAATGCGCATATGATGCGACATGCCTGCGTTGTTGCTGGGCACTAGGAACATTTCAGTTAAAAAGATGTACACACATTGGCTAAGTACAGACATTTTGGGGCATTAGGGGGAGGTTAAATCAATTAAAAATGGCTGCTTGATATCAGGTAAGTCAGAATGGAGTGGAGCTAGCTGGGGGTAGGGGTTGGGGGTCCAGTAGGCTGGAAAGGATTGGAGGCTTGTTTGGGATGTGGGGGGGCAGGCGCAACCCGCAGGTGGGGTAGGAGGAGCAGGCGTGACCTGTGGGTGGGATGGGGGAAGCAGGTGTGACTCATGAGGGGTAGGGTTAGCAGGCATGACTAGCGGTGGGGGCAGGCAAGACCTGTGAGGGGTTGGGCAGCCAGGCCCGGGGGGGGGGGGGGCAGGCACAATCTGCAGGTGAGGTGGCAGGGTGGGGGGGCCAGGCACCACCCATTAGGGACAGGGGAAGTAGGTTCAACCCACAGGTGGGGTTGGGGGGGCAGGCATGACCCACAAGCGGTAGGACGGGCAGGCGTTATCCTGAGTGGGGTGGGTAGGGCAGGCACAACCTGTGGGTGGTGGGGTAGGCACAGCCTGAGAGGGATGGGGGTGGGGAGGTGTGACCCACAGCTGGGGTGGAGTGGGGTGCCCTCTCAGGGAACCTACAACCCTATCCCTCCTGCCCCTCCCTGCCACCAGGACTTACTTGCTCAGCTCTGGCAGCAGCAAATGCTGATAAAAGTGGCTGCACCTAAAGCAGCTTGTGGGATGGGGGTTGAGAGCCCTGGCTGCAGGGGGGAGAGCAAGGGGCTGGGGAGGGAAAAAACAGATCAATGCAGGAGCAGGGGGGAATGAAAAGAAGAGCCCCCAGGCTTGGGCCAGTGGCTGCACAGGGGGAGGGGGCAGAAGTTCAATGCACCAGTTTGACCTAGATCGACAGTGGAAAGATATGCATGAGTTTGCAGTTAGATGCATTTGCTACAGAAAAGTACGGAAAGAGGAGATCTAATTGCTTTTTAAACAGCCTGATGCCAGCCTTGCAATTTGGTTAATAATTTTACCTTGAAATGGGAAGAGGTATAAAAATCAGTAGGAAGAAAGGACAGCAGGGATCAATAGGACTTTGAAATGAAAATCATCTGTTTAGCGGTTTAGAAGACTCTTAAATACTTTCCTATGTATCTTGGCATAAATACTAATATTTCTTTCGTTTGCAGGCAAAAAATGCATTTTACTGGTCAAGAAAAAGGTCTCATTCTTTTGTAGTGAATGTTCTTGCTCAGGCCCTTTATGAACTGTTTGCTGCTACAGATGGTAAGTTTAAGACAGTTAAATAAAAGACAGCTTTTGTGATTGTTATAACTTAGTAAATGGTGTGTGTACATGTGTAGGTATTTAGGCACTAGGATTTTGAAGGCTTTTTAAGACACAAAAACCTTTCTAATTTCAGATATATTTTTGAGCACTTTAAAGTAGCTGACACTGAGCAGAGGAAATTTAGGGTGGGATTTTCAAAAGCATCCAGAACTGACTGAACCTTATTACTGAATCCAGTGGACATTTTACCACTGACTGCAACTGGAACACTTAAACTGCTGCTGAGTGCATATTTTCATGTTAACAATTTAAAGGTGTGATTTTTTTAAAGTGCTAAATGCATGCTAAAATACTCACATTAGTTAAATATAGGGTTACGAATTTAAACAAAACCCAGGAGTTAAACATGTCTAGGTTTTCTAAGGTATCACTGACACAGCTTGTGATGGTTAACATCTAATCGTCTAAGTAGAAATATATAATTTACAAAAGATTTTAGGAATACTCGTCAGTGTTGGACTACTGTACCTCCATAATTGTTAAGGTGCTAATGTCTCCTGTAAACCAGTCAACATAAGTGGCTCAGTGATCGTTGGTGTAAAGCATCCTCATTGCAAAATAAACTTCATTTGCTGTATTGTTGCAGGCTTATAAAGATTTTGTAAAATTATTGTTTTAACTAAGTAACAGAAATAAATAATGGAATGGCTACTGTTATCTTTACTGTAATTTGGATCACCCCCTGGTTTACTGGTAAGTATTTTCAGTTCTTATTGAAGGTAATTTTAATTCATTTTGTAGATTCTCTACATCAACTCAGGAAAGCCTGTTTCCATTACTTCAGACTTGGTGGAGAGTGTGTCTCTGGTCCAGTTGGATTGCTGTCTGTGTAAGTTGCATAAGATTTCAAAGTAACTATTGTGCTGTACTAGGAGATAATATATGCAGTATTTCTGAATAGCTGTGATCGTACACTGTGGTCTACTAATGTTGACCTTGGTTCCCACTCCTTGGGACTCTGCATTGATAGGGGTTACAAATATCATTACAGAATTAGATCTTACTTTTGTTCTGTGCCTTTTATAGAAGCCATGTCCAAAGTTGTTGAGCAGTTACAAATTTTCAGTAAAAAAAGTGAAAAGAAAAGTTTTGATGCCTTGACAAGGGCAGAAAAATTGAAGGGTAGCTAAAGATTTGGTGGTAGAAGAGCTGGTCTGTCCACTAGGGGTTAAGATGGTATAAAGGTGTCAAAAGCAACCAGCCTTAGATGTGTGGATAAAAATGGAGGAGTGAGTTCCTGGATGGTTTTTAAAAACAGCATCCTGAAATAGATGAACAGGCATAGGGTAGTGCTTTTTGAACGTGTCAGAAGGTGAGCAACTGCATCCTCATACATTGGAGTCATGAAATCTGGGACCTGCAGAGGATATTGAAAAGGGAGTTGCAATTATCTATGTGGGAAGTGATGAAGGCAGAGATGAAGAGTGCATCAGAAATGGAGCTGAAGCAATGGTGCACTTGAGCAGTGTTTTAGAAGGAATTATTTAACACACAGCAGTTCGAAGCTAGACCAGTTTTTTCCAGTTGAGACAGCAAAGTGCCACTGCCTAGATCAGGCAGTAGTGTGCACAAGGAAATCAGTTCTGCTTGTAAGACTGAAAATTCTGTGTACTTTTCTTTATTAATGTCTTCCATTTTCTTTTCCTGTGTAGGTTATCTCCTAAACCAATGGTGTTGATTGGCCACTTCTTTGCTGTTGCTCTGTATGCTGTTTATTTTTGCTTTAAGTCAGAATCCTGGATCACCAAGCCACGGGCATTTTTCAGTGGTGGAGCTGTACTTTACCGGGCTTGCTGTGTACTTTTTCCACTTGTTTACTCGGAAATGAAGTACTTAGCCTACTAAATTTTAAATGACTGGAGAAAGAATACATTTTTAGGGGAAAATGAATGGAGAAACTCACCAAGCCTTTTAAAATCTTTTGGACATGTACTGTTCAGTACTGTTTTATATTCTCTTCTTTAAAACACAGCCCTTTTGTTCAGGATTTGACTTAATTTTATTCCTGTGGGTGAATGTACATATAAATATGTAAATATGTTTTCCTTTACAGTTTAAGTTAAAAAAATCAGTTAGCCATGAGTAACTATCAACCTATGGTAGATACGTGCGAGTTCTGGCAGAGAGCAGTTGCCTCACTTTATTCATTGCATGGAATGAGCCATTAATGTTGATAATATTAATAAATTGAAGAGTGAACAACTTAAACCATTTGCTGCTATTCTACTTCATGCTTTTTCTGTTCAATACTTCCATAGAACATTTTCTTTCTTACTGAGAGATATGTAGGAAATTAAATTTTTCCTCAGCAGCATACTACATGTCACATGCATTTTCCTGTCAATCTGTATTCTTTTCAACATCATCTTTAATAATGCTTTCTTTTGTTACTCTTGCGTACTTTTATTTTATCCCCAGGATTCTTTTGATTGCTTTACATATCCTTGGATGACTCTTTCATTTTGATTTGCCCAAAATGACCATATATCAGTGTAGCCAAGAGATTGGACAGCAATGACAGATTTCACTTTTTTCTTTAGCATTTACAAATAAAGGGACTAGATCTTCAAACAATGAGATTATGTAACTGTATATAAACATAATCTTTGTTTCTTGGACTGTGAAGAATAGTAATGGAGAGACTTTTAATACATTACTTGATAAATATTTCCAATGACCAGTTTTTCCTGTGAAAACAAAAATATGTATATTTTTTTAACCAATGTCTCTTTTGATACCCTTTTTAAATTAAACATTGACACATTAATGATGTAGGGGCAAAACAACAATATTTAAAAATACTGTTATGTGTGAAAATTAAATAATGCCACTTTAGGGGTATTCAAAGTTTGCAGAATTTATATTTGAGCCTTTTCAGAATTTATGCCAATTTTGGAAAAATTATTGATGTTTTATGTATTCCAAGTTTAATTTTTCTTTAAATATTCTTTGCAATCAGTCCCCTGCAAGCCATGGGTTAGTGATCCCAAACCAAATATGCACCCTCAGCTAAATTAAATAAAGAATGATGGTACTTTATTGTTCATTTGTAGAGTTTTGTCTCACGCATCTGTTGGGTAGGCCCTGGTTTAGCTGTTAAGATCTTCAACAGCAGTTTTTTTTCTTGAACAGCATTCAACGGGTTCAGCAAAAGGAAGGCAGGAAAAAAGAAGCTATCAAATTGGCACTTAACTGCTTCAGCCCCAACAGCTCTGGCACCATCCCCACCTTGGTGCAATATCAATGTCTACCAGGGCAGTATCTTCAATAGAGGTGCTGCTAGAGTCACATCATGAAAGTGAGATCAAAAGACAGAGCGGAACAAGGTCCTGCATGACTCTAGGCATCAGAAGAAATTGCCCAAGGACAGGAGGCTGGTTACACCACAGGGTTTAGGTTTGCCACACAAAGAGCCTGGAAGACTGGGAATCAAGGGAAATGCTGAATATGCCTGGAAAATGTTTAAAAGCTAATTTAAGCTGGATATGTAAGCCACAAGGGCAGATAAATAGCTGCTTGTCTCTTCATTGTTGCAGCCAGTGAAGTGCTGTGTATAAAGCTTTTCATGCTACAGGGCAAATGGAGAGGAAAGCCTTGCAGAAGTAATATATTCTTGGTCCTCAAACATTATGGTCCTCAAACATTTTTCCTAAAACAAATATCACTTATGAGAAGTGGAAACAGAAGTTTGTCACAGATCTGCAGCTAAAAGTCAGTCCTACAAATACGGAACACGGTAAGAGTTTTATAAAAGGCCAGATTGTCCTGGAATGAAACGGTAAGAAAGACTTTGAAGAGAAATGGATGCGAGAGAAAGGGCACCATGTATATACCAAGTTGCAGAACAAGCAGAAACTTAAAAAGCCTAGAAGAAGGTGGACAAAAGAGGATTTTAAATGTAATTACCAAGCCAGTGAGGGACAAACTGCCAAGCAGTAAATTGGGCAAGGACAGAGGAAGGGGAAGCAGGAAACAATATGGCAACTAGCATGAGTGTGGAAATTACTCTGGGTTTGGGCAACTACCACATTAAAATTAGCCCTGCTTTAAAACTGGGGTGCATGTTTTAAACAACGAAGCTGTTTCTTTTTCTGCACAGAAGAGAAGCATGGAGAGACTGTAAAATGGTTGCTGCTACTCTTCCCCTGCTCCTGCCCGTTTAACTGGCTGCATGGAAGGAGAGGCAGGGTGCAGGCTTCAGCAGCAGTTACAGTTTTCACCCTTTCACAGCTCCTGCAGAATTGGCAGTGGCCATCAGAGGGTTAGCTTTTGCCTGAGCAGGAAAGGGAGGGTGAGCAACCTGAAGAGTAGGCTTTGTCCCTGCTCCATGCAACCATGACTCTGAAAATATTTTTTTCTTCATTTTGCCTTCCCAAAGCACGCTGAATGTTGTATTTGTGGGTGTGGGGTATGTGAGGCAATACTGTGTGTATGAATTGTGCTCAAATATCCAGAGAAAACAGGAAAGTACGTGAAGCAAGTGTCGGAAGTGAGCTCTTCAAGTGAACACGGGAACCTTCGGAAGTGCAGTTTAGGAGGATGCCAAAACCATGAGAAAGATTGGCTAAATCAAAAGGGGTTCCCATCCTAGCAAATACCTTTACAACATTGGGTTTTATTTTGTTCAATGCATTTTATACAAGGCACGTTCAAAATTGTTGAGCACTTACAAATTTCCAGTAAAAAAAGTGGAAAGAAAGGAAAGTTAAGATGCATTGGCAAAGGCAGAGAAATGAAGGGTAGCTGCAGATTTGGTGGTAGAAAAAGCAATCTGTCCACCAGGAGTTGAGATGGTATAAAGGTGTCAAAAGCAACCAGCCTTAGATGTGTAGATGAAAGCAGGAGTTGGTTCCTATGTGACCTAGAAGACAGGCATTAGGGCACAAACAGTCATAAATATCAAGTGAAACAGAGAGGTATAAAGAGCACATAAAGGAGTCAGAAGTGTCTTTGAAAGACTATGTTAAAAGGACATTCCCGCTATTAGGGCACTGCGTGTTGACACTTAAAACAGAGAGAAAAGAAAACAAAGTTTGTAGTTGTACACAGAAACAGACAACCAGTCCTGGCCCTGTGCACATGTGCGATACTTGGTCTTCTGAAGGGGAGGCCTATCACAGAGAGGGTTACAGAGAACACTGAAAAGGTTCTGAAAGCATGAATAGCATTGCATGAAGATTCACAGGAAAGGGGTGTCTCTCAGTAACAAAAGGGTATGTTGAAGAGAAGATGCCGATACACAGAAAGTCCCAAATATGTAAAAGAAGACCTATAAAACATGATATCAAGTGGTACCATTTGGAGAACAAAAAAACCAATAAATGGGGTTCACTCTTTAGGAAATATGGACAAAAAGGATGGGAAGTTATATATAGGTTCAAGGGAGTTGAATAAAAGCATAAAAAGTATGCCTATTTCAGTTGCCTGCAAGAAGCGATCTATTCTTGATGACAGCACAAGCCAAAATCTTCAGCCAATTAAATGTATTGGCAGCATTTTGGCATAGCACTTTGGAAAATGTGAGCTCCAACATCTCTGCTTTCAACGCACCATTTGAGAGAGACTGCTTTCCAAGACTGCCTTCTGGACTATGCTTGGCTTCGGAAATACTTCACCATATGGTGATCCTGATACTAAAGGCCTAGCAGGTGTTAAAGCATACATCAACAACTTAAATCATTGGGGAACAATAGCCCAACTGAACCTCAGGAATAACAGAAGAATACTAGAAATTGCAAGGCATAACAAAGTTACACTGAGTATAGACAAATATCATTTTCAAAAAAATGGGAGGCTTTATTTGGGAGACTGACTGCAAAAGGAATCTTGCCTAATGTAGCAAAGATTCTGACAATACTCAACATGCCAAGGCCTGAAGATAAAAAGGGAATTTTAAGATTGCCAGGCATATTGGATTATGCCCATTTATCTAATGGCATAGCTTGCATAACACACTCAAGTCATCTTCTCCATAAGGACTTAGAATGGACTTGGATGCCAAAACAGGAAAGCAAGTTTTGTGACTTAAACCACATCTTGTCATCAACTCCAGTGCTCCAATTCTTTGAATCATTTGACTTGGCATCAAACTTCATGGATGCTTCAAAAGAAGGGTTGGGAGAGATACTATTACAGTGTCACAAGACAGATAGATTTCCAGTATCAAATGAATGCATGAAGAGCTATGATGCCTTCAGGGAAGATGTATGCAAAAATTGAAAAAAGAGACATTAGAGTCTAAACCAGATTTCACCTTTACATATCTAAGTGGCACTTAAACAGCTGCAGAGCTGTAATCTTTTTGTACTTAGGCACTATTTGGATTCTGTTTCCGCAGGGCAAGGCAGGGTTGTCCAGGCATGTGTACCTGCCAGAAGTAAATGGAGGAGGAGGGCACCTTCCACGGCAGCAGAAAGCCCATTTTTTAGCTCCACCTCACCAAAGGGGTTAAACCTGCATCTCTATCTTCCTCGTGCTCAGGAAGGGAGAACCCTGCTCCTACTAACTTTTCTACAACTTTCATTTAATTTTTTATTGGATAAAATACACAAAGAGCAGTGCAGTAGTTTCTGCCCCATTGGGAGCAGGCATCACAGCCGTCCCAATAGCATTCATGTTGAGCCATGCTCCCTCTGGCTTGCCTGCTACTTCCTGTCCTGCCCCCATGTCTTCCTCTTGTGGGTCAGCATCAAAAGGAGAGCTAGAGAGCGGTGCCTAGCCCATGACTGTGGTTAGAGCAGTTTGCGGAGAAATGGGAAATCCAGGGTTAAATTTCCTTTGGGTGAAGGGAACTCATCCTCTCTCTGGGTGAGTGCCCTAACCACTTGGCTAAGGCCAGAAGATAAGGGAGTCCTTTTCTGGTGTTAAGCTCTTGCTAGGTGTGGATTTTTTGCAAATCAAGTTTTGGGATTTACCCAGTGTTTTCCATGTATCCCGACGGTCCTATTCTGTCCTGGAGCCTAAGCAGCCAGAATGCAACCTTCTGAGCTGGAAGTGGAGATAGAATTCAAACTGAACATAAGCGCCAAGAACTGAAGTTATGTGGCTGTTGTAAATGCCACTTGGGCATGCAAAGTTGAAATAAATTGCAGCCCTACATCTGGCCAATGGATGTGGAAAATCCACGACTTACTATATGGACATAGATTAACAGCAAGAACAGATCACAAATCACCAACTGAACTGCACAAAAATGGACTTGGAGAAATGCTACCAAAGAAACAGCGCCTACTTCTGTACTTCTGCACAGTACTTTTGCCTACTTCTGTCATAACTCTGAAATATGGTATGGCCTTGGCATTCCAGTCCTAGTGCCACTTAATCATGGCAGCACACACTCAAAAGTGAAGCCTCTGTTGGACGATCCACAATCTGATGGTATGCAACAAATGGTAAAAATACATGTGAACATGATAAAAAATTTCACAGACTACATATAGGCATATGATAGGAACTAGTAATAGAAATGGTCAAAGACAAAAAGTTGCAACCAGTGATATACAAGCAGTAATTGGGGGAGGGGGGGGGAATGAATGTTTTCCACCTGCAGTGTCTCAATATAAAAATGAACTTCCAGTGATCTCACGAGTACTCATGAAGGATCATGTACTATGATTCCTACAGCAATGAGACGGAAAATACCGGAATGAATACATAAAGGATGTTTCTGAACAACCAACCAAAATGTCGAGCTAGGTAAGTTTTCTGACCATAGACGAGTGAGTAGTGATATTGAAGTCATGGTGAGGAAGTATAGAACATTTCAGAAGTACTGCGATGGTCATCAGAAAGAACCAGTGATAGCTCACAAACAAATTGAAGTTCAGTAAGATAAAGCTGGAATTGATCCATTCAATTTGGGAAGGAGTGATCACCTGATTATCATGGGATACAATATGAATGTTTCAGAAGTAATGAGACTGAAGATACCATAAAGGGAACAGTTACTGAACACGACATTATCTATGTGCACTCTCTGGAATGCCAAGAACTGTCAGCACAGAAAATGGATTACAGTTTAAGAATAAGGAATTCCTGAAATTAGAAGACAGTTAGTTCCAGATGCACTTAAATCACTAGATTATCAGATTATGGACTTCGTATGGAAAAGCACCTGCTCAAAAAAGCAATAGAGGGAGAAGATCCATATTTGGCACTATTCAACTATGGAGTTACAGTGCTGCAGTGTGCACAGGCACCCACTGAGCTCTTTTGCAACAGGTATAGAAACACTTGATTACTGGACCTGGGACAGGAACAAAAGGTAACGAAGACATCTGTGAGAGTGTGGCAAAGACTGGAAAGGTACACAGATGCAGTGTGACAAGGGGCAAGGACACTCCCACAGGTTAAAAAAAAGATTTAGTATGAATTTGGCAAGATGGAAACTGGCCAGTTACAGCTAAAATAATCAAACATGAATCATCTCATTTATACTCAGCAAATCACAGATAAAAACCACATTTTAAGAGGGAATCCTAACCACCTGCTCAAGATACCTGACAACACAACCACAAGTGAACTGAAAACAGGGACATTAGTTAAACACAATTTACCAGTTGAGCCAGTTAATAGCCATGAGACTGAACAGCTAATGCAGAAAAGGACGTAGGTAATGAAGGTTTGAAATACAGGAGAGCTGGAATATTGCTGAAACGGCTAAAGAGACTGGGAGAGACATAACACGTTATGGTAAACAAGTGAAGAGTTATGATAAATTGAATTAATATTAACATATTAGTTTAGTTAGGAATTAATATGTGCAAAATGAACAATTGAGGAAGTCTGTTTGGACACATACTCAGTAGGTCAGGTATCCCAAAAGGCAGAAGCAGGAATAGGTGTGGAACGAGGTGAGGTCATCAGCTTTTTCTGCAAAACAGAACAAAGACAAATACTTGATTAGGTACAGTTTAAATACATAGAATACAACTCAGTGACATTTTCTGTTTGAGGGCAGGCTCCAAAGGAGACTTAGGCCTTCACAAGCTATACCAGGCTGGCTGAGGGGAACCCATGTGGAGTGCTGTGGGCTGGGAGGTGCCATGGGCCTGGCCCAAACCGTGCTTCTAGGGATCATTTCAAGTTTGTGGCTGGGGGGAATATTGCTGAGAAAGTCAAGTCTGGATGCCCACAATGAAGAGCATTTGCATCCCCTGCTGAGAGCAATGTCTGGAAAGTGCTCTTGGTCGTGGAAGAGCAACTTGTTCTCCCTGAGAGCAGAGCACACTGTCTGAGCTGTCTGCTTTTTGCCTTGTAGTGGTAGTGTGGGAGGGAAAAAGCAAGCATGGTAGTGCTGGTGCCTGGACAGCCAGCTTGGTGGGCACGTGTGCTCACAGCACTTTTGCTTTCCCTTCATAGTACAATGATATGTGCTTTTCAGTTTTTATGTGGTTGTCTTAGTCTTATGCTTTAGTAATTAAGTGTATTTTTTGTATGTATATTTGTTTTACGGGGTAGATTAGTCTGTATTAAGTGGTAAGGATATATTTTAGCAAGTGGCTGTCTTCTCTTTCTTGGAGCTTGCATTCTGTGTTTGATACCCTTTTTTGGTTTATAGTTTGATTTTTCTTTCACAATTACATTTTTGTTTTAACCAATTATTGAATTACATTTATTAGTAGGGCTTTTCTGAGTAGTGTTATCTTTTCTATATTTCTTTTTCTGTAAAATGCATTTTTT
>NW_005842316.1:0-17326 GCF_000455745.1 Alligator sinensis
TGCCCTTAGAAATATGAATGAAGAAAAAAAATCAACCTTCGGTGAAGAGTTACTCTATTGACTAGTATGGAGCACGCCAGACAATTCTAACATCAGTTTCCTGAAAATGTTAGGGTTGCTTATACTTGTGAAATACAGTAATATTGTTTTTGCTCATTTGAGAACCTTTTCTTTCACCTGCGTGGAAAGTGATTATTGGAAAGACAGGAAAATAAATAGCTTTAAGGGTGACCATGTCACCGTGACAAACGCATGTGTGTGTTAAACATATGCACATGCTCCTTTGATGTCCATGTCATGCTTTTTCAGTAAACTCTGTTTTCAATACAGGTTTCCCTTGCTTTATGCAGTATGCGCGTTCCTTGAAAACGGCGCATAACTTGAATTTGCATAAAGGGAACCCACTTTACAATGTAACGAATAGGGATATGTTCCAAGACCTCGACTGTGCTGATCCCCAAACCCATTTCTACCACTTTTACAACACAGTTTGGTACTTGCCAACAGCAGACAGTACACACAAGCACAGGGCACTATCATAATGGGGATGGCAGCTACAGAAATACGTGTCACGGACAACGAGCAAGGAACACAGATCCACACAGGAGACTATATTTTGAAGCATGTCACTCCCCCAATGCACCGCACAAAGCAGCTGACTGAAGGGCTTCCACCACACTGACTGCATAAGAGTGAATTTACCTCGCATATAACAATTTTTTGGTATAAAAAGGGTCATCGCATAAGAATGAATTTGCACATACAGAACCTGCATAAAGCGAGGGAAACCTGTACTCCTAAGTGGTGTCTCTCAGGAGTCAGTGCTTGGACCGGTGCTTTTCAACATCATTATCAATGATTTGGATGGGATGAAAAGCTTGCTGGCCAGGTTTGCGGACAACACCAAGTTATGGGGGAGCGTGGTCATACCAGAAGACCAGTTCCAGATACAGGCGGACCTGGACAGGCTGGAGAGCTGGGCAGACCAGAACCAGATGAAGTTCAACACTCCGAAGTGTAAGGTGCTCCATCCGGGGGCAAATAATCCCAACATGCCTACAGGCTCAGTGGCGACAATTTGACTTGCACCACGGCCAAAAGGGGCCTAGGGGTAGTGATCGACCATCGCACGAACGTGAGCTGGCAGTGCGATGCTGGGGCCAGCAGGGCAAACAACATGCTGGCATGCATTAACCGTTGCATCTCATGCAAAACTAAGGAAGCAATAACTCCCACTGTACTCTGCACTGGTGAGACTGCAGCTGGAGTAGTACGTCCAATGCTGGGCACCGCACTTCAACAAGAACAGCTGTTCACCAGGGCACCCCTGGGGAAGACCAGGAGCAATGGATACAAACTCCCGGAAGCCCGCTTCAGGCTCAATTCCAGGAAAAACTCCTTCACGCTCAGGGTGTCCAGACTGGAATAAACTCCCTCCAGAGGTGGTGCAGTCACCTACCCTGGAAATCTTCAAAAGGAGACTGGACAGTCACCTCACTGGGGTCACTTGACCCCAGTTGTGTTCTCCTGCTAGTGCGGGGGGCTGGACCCGATGATCTACACGCTCCCTTCCAGCCTCTGACAAGCTATGAATCTATGAAAGTAAAAGGCAGCTCCCATAACCGAAGCTCAGCGTTTCCTTCCCAGTTTCTACCCTTTATCCAGCAGCAATTAAAACCAGGAACATATTCTTACATGTATGAAGGAAAAAGAACGGTTTTCTAAGTCCGAGCCAGAAGACGCAAAAGGTCCAGAGCTGATCCTAATCTCATCGCTATACATGTGTCATTCTAATCGAGTCAGGGGAATTACATCACTGACAAAAAGACAGAATTGAGCCAAAGTCTATCTGACAACCCCTTCTTAAAGTCAGATCTGGACAGCCTCATCATTTTAAAGTGCATGTATATGGTTTTTTCCATTAGCTGTTAGCAGTGAGATATCTCAGCTGTCAGCCTAAGGGATTGATCTGTGCTTGATTTACCTGCCCATCCTCTATAACTGTCTACAAAACAGAACATCTGAGCCACTGATTTGTTAATCCACAGACTATTTTATTCTGGAAAAATGGAGTTTGGATTTGGGTTTGCCAGCTCTGACTCATTCACTCTATATAGTGAGGGGTAGAGGTTAGAGCTTTATAAAGTAGTTTTCTATTTCAGATGGTCACTCTCTGATTTCTATTCAATACTGACATTTTGCCAGCACTGCATTCTGCTAGTTAAAGGAGCAGCACCATCTTAATGAAGGGCAGGAGTTATGCAGCAGTTTGGGGATGGAAGCATGACTCTCACAACTCATACTAAGCAGGAGCTAGGCATACACTTAAGTAACTCAAGGTACCTGTACACCAGCGCAGAGCCTGCTCCGACGTGCTGTAATTACAGCATGTCGGAGCAGACTCAATTAAGTCGGCTGGAGTGCAGTAATTACCATGCTCCAGCAGCCTCCCACATTTTGTGCATCAGCATCCGTGCGCTTCAAAATGGTGGCAGAGGGCTTGAACTAAACCTTGTTCAACGAGGTTTAGTTCAAGCACCCCCCACTATTTTGAAGCACGAGGACACTGTTGCACAAGACTGTGGCGCTTTAATTACAGTGGATCTTGGAGCCGCCCTAATGAAATCACCACCTCCCCTACCCCTGACCTCATAGGTGATTTCATGTTTTCTCTATGCATAAACCTCAAGGGTCTGATCTAGTGTCCTCTGACAGGTTCCCATGGAGCTGGATCAAGCCCATGAAGACTTCAGGCTTAGGAAAAGTAGGGAAGAAATACCTTCGATAAACAAAAAAAACAACTGGAAGAACAATTGCTCCTATATGAGAAACGTGGTTGTTCCATACAGGCAGGATTCAATTGTTAAATGGCTGATGATAAATAAATGCTGAACTATTACATGGAGTTATGCATTCAGGTATCCTGTAGAGAAGTGCTTACTAATGACCGAGAGTTTTCATAAGGACTAAATCGACCTTCCAAGAAAAGTGCCTGTCTTCTATTCTCGGTTGCCATTCGTAGGCTTTTCAGAATCACAGTCATGTACATACCTATTTTTTTTTTTTTTTTTAATTCTCCACATCATATTTGCAGAACAAAGATTTACTGAGCAGAACTGTAGCAAAAATAATCATCTTATGTTTTCATACTTGTTAGCAAGAGAAAATTACAAAAAGGTGGAGACCAACCAGTTAAGATGTCCTGCTGTATTTTCCAATTCAAATCCATCAAGCTACATAGTTACTATAGCGCCAGAAATAAAATGCCTATCAAGCCAGTTTTAAATAGTGACAAATGTCTCTGTGGAATACACAAGCCCACGGCATCCTTTTTTCCCCCACCACTGTTCACTGCAATGAACTTAATTTCACTTTAAGTTAAGCTCTCATATCACTTAACAGCAGTACTGTTCTGCTACCTCTATATAAGATTGATTTTTATCGAAAATATGACAATGTGAACAACCTGAAAAAAATCATAGTCCAAACAACCTGTACATGTTTGTTAATAAGTGTGTTGTACTGACAAAGTCCATGTGAATAGTTGTGTTTGCTTATTAAAATGTTCGGGTTCTTTACTCTCATGATCTGTATCTGATGGTAAGAAATTACAAAGATGGAATGAACTAACTGAATAAATCTGGTGTGTAACAAAAGGCTTCATTCAACACCCACTGCCTGCAAAGAAGGTTGAATTGGACAAGACAAACCCAGTTCAGAAAAATCTCTTAAGCATATGCTGAAATCAGTCTTCTATTAAGGACAATACTTTATCATGTACTTAAGTCCCACTGACTTCACAGAGATTAAATAGTAAATCGTTTCTGAATTGGATCCTAGATCAAGAGTAGACTTATTTTTTCATACTTTAACTACTAGCTAGCAGTTGCTATACTTGGATAGCAGGTGCTAATTTACTTCCCCCTCAACATCCTTTTCCTAGGATGACTGCACATTGGGCCAAATTCTGGCTTAAGATGTACATACAAGTACCGTTTTGGTTGATTGGACTGAACTGAGCACCTGTGGGCAGAATAAAGCACTTGAGAACACAGGAGTGTGTGATGCTATCTGCGTGAAAATACTGGGTCAGATTGTTATATAAAATCCCTGGTCTTTCTAATGCAAGTGAAATGAGATTCAAAACCTGCAAGCCCTCAAAACTTCTGCTTATGCATTTGTTCAGTATGTTGCCCTGCCCTGGCATTTTCTGTTAGTTTATGGATTTTTAATAGAACATTATTAAACATGGATAGTGAGCATTTAAAAAAAAAAAAAAAACTACTGAAGCAGCAGCAAGGTGCTGTTTTTATTATGTGCTTAATGATTGCAGTGGGTGTTGCCCACATTTACTAGGTACATCTACACGTGCAACTAATGCAATTGAATACAGCATTTTGAGCCAAAATAAACCAATCCCAACATCACTGTCTACATGCGCATTTAAGCGCAGTAATTTATTGCGCTGCCAGATACCACATTGACAGGACTATCCAGCAGCACAGTAAATTAGTCTACTGTATCCTAATTTGCCTTGTATGTATAGACGGTAATGCTTTGCTGCACAGCAAATTAGTCTCCCACACAGTAAAGTGTCTCATATAGACATGCCCACTATAGTCCAAAAACTGAACAGACATAAATTACTCCTGTGAGAGGCATATTTATAACATTTCCATTTTACATAGAGAGAGACAAGACTCAGATCATAAGCAGCCAGGGAGTGCTGGCAACTACAGCTTGTTGGAGGACCTCAGGCACGTTTGCCCGTTTTCAGATCCGTAAACTGATAACACTGTACTCAGAAGTCAGGGCTGCCTGGTTCCTACCACCGGACCACTGAGTCAGTCCTGCAATACTGTCTGCTTTACAAGGGATTCTTTTTACCAATGTTGGAGTGTGCCTTGCAGCCACAAGGCTTAATTTGTGATGGGATGAACTGTACTTTGGCCAGGACACAGAGGTTGACTTGTGGTCTCTCCTCAAAAGGATTTCATGGGACTTTGTAATTGCCATGTGTGAACAGGATGTTAATTATGTTTCAGCTGAAAAACAGCCTTTCTATTCACCCAGCCTCCCTCCACATTATAGTGGAGCAATGCTACTACTGACTCCACTTCAATACCATCAGACCTTACCGAGTGACAAGCTGTGCACGAATTGCCAGAGTCTAAGGAAAGCAGGACCTTCAGCTCTCAGTCCGGGACAGGCTCAACTAACCCAAGAGAAGACTAGACTACATACTGCAGCTGGGATGTGATCCAAAAGTGCTGACTCTGAGCCACCTACACCATTTCCATAGCGTCACAATTGGCTTCTTGGTCTCCTGTGCAAGTACTGACCTGAAACAAAAGCTCCCATTGACTTCAAAAGCTTTGCTGGGGTTTGGATTAAGACCCTATGGCACACTTTTCAGGCAGTGGAAGGTCATGTCACATAACAGCTTGTGGCTGTTATTTTGCACTGCCTTTGGCTTTCGGCTGTGAAATACCCTGCAGTGCTGGAACCTCTACAAAAGAATGCCGCGGTACATTTTATTGTAGGGTTATGGAAATTACAATGTATGCACCTTGAATACAAAATAGGGAGCCAAGTACCCTAACGAGCACATTTCTAGGTGTTCAGTCATGAATTGATTATGCTTCACAGAATGTTAACAACAGTTAATATGGGACATGAAGCGTCCACCATCGCTCTCTTTAGGATACGTACAAATGAAGGAAGAATCACCCTGACAGCAGCTCTCCTAACAGTCCTGGTCCTATGCTGTGTTTGCAGGGCAAGCAGTTTGTAAACCTATCTTTCTTATGTTAAGACTGAACAAATTTGAACCAGAGTCACTGAAAGGTGATAGACCTGGCCCCTGGCAATGCCATTTTTACAGGACCTCTTATAGGAGAAGAAGCATGCAGCAATGTAGTGTCGCACTTAAATCAAAGACTCAACTTTCCTTACTAAAAATATATCTAAACAAGCCTTATGCTGATACCAAGGAAGTAAAGCAGCACAGCAATGAAAATACAGAAACCTCTGTAAATCTGGACAAGCCACTGTTTTGCATTTCACTGATATGCAGCATAACCCCAACTGCCAAACTGGTTACACTTCTTCATATGATGGGGCCTTAAGTCATTTACAACAAAAGCAGCAAAAATGCTAGATAAACGGAAACACCATATACATAATCAGAGTCTGATTCTGGTCTGACACCGAGCTCCCTTGATCCAGTCAAACTAGTCCTGATTTACATCATTGTACATTAGAGAAAAAGCCCTCTTACTAACCTGTTAATATCTATTTTCAAGGTAATGTAAAAGGGAAAGGAAAAGTGAGCTTGTGTCTTTTTCGCACATCTGGGTGTTTGTGCGGGTTGTAAGGAAGGCCTGGGAGGTTTTATAAAAGTGACAAAAGCAGTAACGGCGAACAATCATTTTCTCTGCGTGATTTCTATTTTAGAAAGTTAGGTCTTTTCTACTCTAGGAAAGAGTTTGAGGTGTGAAGAACTGGTGAAATTATGACATGAGAACTGAGAAGGGTTTTTCAGGCCTAGAAAAAGTGTATCGTGGCTATCACAATTTACGCTGCGGGTTAGTTAAGCAAGTCTCGTGTTATTCTCCCTCTCCCCTGACTGGATGACATGTCGTTCATACACCATAAACTGTGTGTGTAACCACTGATTACAGAATTTGAAATGTGTTTGTGCGTGAATATCCAAGCATTAATGCCGCGAATGTTGCTTCCGCATGTATTTGTGTCCATAAGAAGCCCGACCACTCGAACATTTACAGAAGGAAAATTTCAAAGGGGTTCCGAACATAGGTGAATTTAAATTTGCATTCAAATTCACAGGAGTACTCACTGCACAACGTTCCCACAATTAGTTTTCCTCTGCTTAGTTGCTAACATTCCTTAGTGAATTTTGACTGCATAACTTTCAGAAAATCAGGGTCAGTAGAGTAAACGTTTCTATAGCAACTTGGCAGACACACCTTTCATAACTCATAAATTATGTCAGTAATGAAAAGGCGCAACTGGGTCAGAGCAGTGCATGGTGGGAAGTTAATGCCCCGTTATGTAAGTAGGGTAACTAAAGGTTAGAGAGAGCAATTGAATAATGAGCTTTTTTGCCAGAAACAGAAGAAGAGATCAACACACAGTGCTTCCAAAGACCAGCTTCTGAACAGTAGCAGTATGAGACATGGCTGGTGACGAGCCACCAGACTGAAACAGAACCTGTTTCAGGACTCGGAGGAATGTCAATTCAATGCTCTGAAAAAAAAGACATACCCCGTTTCCAAAAGCAACAAGGAATGTCAATTCAATGCTCTGAAAAAAAGACATACCCTGTTTCCAAAAGCAACTTCTATATCAGTTATGTTCAGAGGATATCAGGAATAGATCCATTCAAAGCACTGCTGCAGAGATCATCTCCCCGGCCTATCATTGTGACCTTGTCATTCATCTCCATGCTTCCCTCCACCAGCTCTCCCTTTTCATCGCTTCCAATGCACCTTACCCTTATTTTTAAGGTACATCGTGACTCCAGTCCTCTTCGCCACTTTTAGCACCTAGCCGCCGACTCTCCCCTCTACTTGGGTGTCAACCTCTATAGCTCATTTGTCTAATTCGCTCACAAGCATTTTCATGCTTTCTTTCAAGACTCCGCTCCCTGAACCACCCTAAAAAGCAGAAACCTTTTCCTCTTTCAAATTCTTCTCTAACATCTAATTTTGCTGTGACATCTATAAAACACCCTATACTGACTGTGTATAGAGAGGTGGTAAGCACAGATAATCACATCACTGAGCTTGCATCTATTAGTAGCTTTTCAAAGATATCCTCCAAGAACCAGTTTAGGTAACCAATCCATGCATAGGCATCATTGCTGTCATCTCCTCTCCGTTATTGTTCTTCCATCTTCTTGTATCTTGGTTTAATTCAGATAATAAGGTTTGGGGACAGACTGTCTCTACCCCACGCTTGGCACAATGATGGCTAGATGATACAGTGACAGACCTACAGAAATTAAACGTGGATGACCGAAGGACAAAGGCATACAACAGGAATGGATGAAGATGGTGATGGCAGCCAAGAGCCTCTAGGGCCTATAGTTCTAATTGCTTTGTTTTTTGGCACAATGAAACCTTACTATGATTGAACCCACTGGACACTGCTATACTATTTAATACTAATGATTAAGGAGCTCCTGCCACACCTTCCTGATAAGAGAATATTATAAAAGAAGGAAACGGAGTTGCATTTTGACATGAGCGCCCCCCACGGTGTAGAGAGCTGGAGCCTAGATGGCGCGACCAAATTAAATCTACACTATCATGCTAACCAACAACTGACTCCCCTCAGGTTTGGAAAAATGAGGTAGGTAGGAAACCGAGAGCTGTGCTGAAAAAAAGACTATCTAAAATGCTGCACTTTTATTACAATTACATATCCTGCTATAGCTGCACACCAGATAAATATATTAATCAAAATGACCTCATTTTAGGCTCGAGTGTTATATAACCATGGTAAGTTGCCATTTCCCTCCTGCTGAGGAAAAATCATGTTCGTCTTAAAAGAATTCCAAATGAATCTGTTCTCAAGTGCGGGGAAAGAAGGGGGGAAAACAAGAATTAATGAACAAAATGATTCATCACCCTCCTAGTGCTGAGAGTACAGCAGTAAGTGACTCCACTGCTGAACATCACTGCACCGTAAGAGCCCACGGTTATCGCTGGAGGTCCAAGCTTTCCTATGTTTCAAACACCTCCCAGGATGTGGGGGAGCAGGCCTCTGCAAAAAGGGAACGGAGGGGCTAGTTCCTTTCAGGTCTAGCAATCAGATTCCAGTGGTTTGCATTAGCTTTATGTTCTCAAAGCTCATATACGAGGGCTGCCTCTGTAAATATGGAGCTCGCAGAAGCCCCCTCCAGATAGTTATTTTTCACTTGGCGGGGGAAGTGGAGGGCATAATAGGAAAGGCATTCCTTTTAGGTAGTGCTAATCGTGCTTTGAACAGGCTCAAAAGCACTTTTCAAAGCTGAATACAACAAGGCTATAAGACTTATCTAGATTTACAGTGCATTACACAAGCAAGGGACCAAAAGGTGAACATTTTTGTGATAGAAGATTACTCAGGCAGAGAACTCTCATAAGTGCTGAAATGTGAAAAACAAATGGCAGGGTATGCATTTCCCATTTGCTCAGTACATGCACATAAAAGAAACACTGCGTAGGCTTCACTGCAGCATAGCAGTGTGTCCAAAACTCAAAGGTTAGTTACATAAATGATAAGGCGTGGGCTTAAATGCTTCATTCAGCTTGTTAATTACTTGCTTTGTGGCCTGAGCCAATGTTCTGAAACAGGTTCATCCAATATTGTACGACTTCCTCTGCATTTCCATCTATCATATTAAGCTAAAGTGCCGGGGAACAATTTGTTGTAATGTCTAGGAAGAGGCTATTTTCTTCAGGAGTGATTCTCAGAACAAGCTCATACAGAGAAACACGCAGATGCTCTTTAAATGTGCTTCCTAGTTTTGAAAATTATGGAGCGAGACGTTTCTAAGCATCCCCTTCAAAAACAGCCTCCGGCAACCACAAACAGACCAGTGTCACGACATGCGTGTTCTGAAAAATCCTCCTCGTCTCCCCACCTCGTTATTCTATACATCCAAACTGAGGGGCAGCCCACCAGAAGCCATTACTGCAATACACTGGAAACAGCCATAAAATCCTTGAGACATACCTGAGACAATACTCTTTGCAGGAGCTACATTTCTATTATTTCAAATTTCAGTTCAGTTCACTAGGACGTCTGTTTGACTGAGATGTTTCAGATCATAAGGAAGAGCAACCTCTCCAGTTCCTTCCCTAGGAACTTACAATTTCTGCTCCTTCCCTACAACCTCTCTTGCCTACATATCAAGGTGTTCACCTGTGCTCTCACGCTTCTTTTTTTAATATTGGTGTGACCAAAGAGGAAAACGCATTCTGCCTTTGGGTTTCTCTGAAGCAGATGGAAATTGAAGGCAAGTATCTCAGAACAATATCTGACCTCTAAAATGTTCAGAACTGAAAAGTCCCTTTGATGAATATGCTTTAATCTCACCAGGTCCCTCATGCCACCTTTACAAGTGGATGTTTCTAAACCACAAAATGCAGAGTAGGATCGGGGATCTGAATTTCAAGCCTTTAAAGTCTGGGGGTTCTTGGTTGAGGTTTTTGTTTAATCCATTATAGGTAAAGGAGCCAACGGTAAAATGTAGATATCAGTTTGACTTCTAAATTGCGGTTGGGACACTCATCCAGTCTCGGGTAAAAGGCGTAGCACTGGCCTCCCTGATGTGTATGCCCCCCTTCATTTCCCACTGATCTGAAAATCAACCATAGCATCTGGCTACAAACAACTCTGTTAAAATGTGACTTGATATCAACAGATGCAGCAATGCTTGCAGAGAACGTGCAATAATAATATGGATTGTCCTCTGTTTATTCCAAAGAATTGTTAACCCTGAAGTCTATTCATGGTAATTTAAGCATTATTATTACCTATTTAATTTCTGATTAAAGCAAGGGAAAATTACCATATTATTTAAATATGCTATGCATGGAGTTTCTTTTTTGGTACCTCTGTTGGCTGGAAATTTGTAGGCAGAGTTTGTGAGAGTCCTGGGGAGTTTGGGAGAGTTTCTCCTATGAATTCTGGCTTCCCCAAAGCCATTTCAAGTCTCCTTACTGTGACTAGCAAATCCCAAAGCATTGATATTCTATTATTTTTCCCTTTTATAGTTAGCATTTATCTTTCCAGAAAGTTGGTTCCTCCAGATCCTTCATAATTTTTGCTTAAGCCTACTGCATTCTTTCCAGTGAGACGTCTCAGCACTGATCATTCATTAAGGATCACATTTGCGGGGAGCAGCAGGTAACACAATGCTAAGGGACAACCAGCATGGGTTTATAGCAGGTAGGTCCTGCCTGACTAACCTGGTCTCTCTTTATGACCAGGTCACAAAGTGCTTAGATGCAGGAGTAGAGGTAGATGTTATTTACTTGGATTTTAAAAAGGCTTTCGACACAGTGTCGCACCCAATTCTTATGAATAAACTAAGTAGCTGTGACGTGGATTTTTTCACAATCAGGTGGGTGGATAACTGGCTTATGGGGCATACCCAGAGAGAGGTGGTGGATGGGGTGGTTTCTACCTGGAGAGATGTGGGCAGTGGGGTCCCCCAAGGCTCTGTCCTTAGACCAGTGCTGTTCAATATCTTCATCAGTGATTTGGATGGGGGTGTTGAAAGCACTCTGTCCAAATTCACAGACAAAACCAAACTATGAGGTATGGTAAATACACTAGAGGGTAGGGACTGAATTCAGGCGGATTTGGACAGAATTGGGGAAAGGGCGGATCAGAATAGGATGCAATTTAACAAAGATAAGTGCAAAGTGCTGCACCTGGGGAGAAAGAATCACCAATGCGCCTATAGACTGGGAAGTACTGTTCTAAGTAGCACAGTGGCAAAAAGGGATCTTGGAGTCATAGTCGATGCAAAAATGAACGAGTCGCCAATGTGACAAGGTAATAAGCAAGGCTAACCGCACTCTCTCGCATTAGCAGGGGCATTGCAAGCAGGTCTAGGGAGGCGATACTTCCCCTCTGTGCAGCACTGGTGAGGCCACAGCTGGAGTACTGCGGCCAGTTTTGGGTGCCACACTTCCAGAGGGGTGGGGATAGCCTGGAAAGGGTTCAGAGGAGGGCCACTTGTATGGTTGAGGGCCTGCAGGTAAGATCCTATGAAGACAGACTGAGGGACCTGAATCTCTTCAGCCTCCACAAGAGAAGGCTAAGAGGTGATCTCGTGGCTGTCTACAAGCTCATTAGGGGGGTCGGTAGGGAATAGGGGATACTCTGTTTACCAGGGCGCCCCTCGGGGTTACTAGAAACAATGACCATAAACCGAAGGAGAGCACATTTAGATTGGACATCAGGAAGAAATTGTTTATGGTGAGGGCTGCCAAAATATGCAACGGGCTTCCAGGGGAGGTGGTGCTTTCCCTTACCTTGGAGGTGTTCAAAAGGAGATTAGACAAGTACCTGGCTGGGGTCACTTGATCCCAGCGCTCTTTCCTGCCCAGAGCAAGGGGTCAGACTCGATGATCTAATAGGTCCCTTCCAACCCTAGAAATCTGTGAAATCTATGATCTTCCTGGAACAGAGAAATAAGGTATATATAGTCTCATCTGATTTTCTCAGTCAAAAGAAGCCCCAACTCCTGCCCCTCCCCCTCATTTTTTACCATCTTTTTTTAAATGAAAACTCATATGCAACCTGCTTGCTACTACCATTCTTGGTTTTTTTTCCAGCATTATTTCCTCCTTTTTACTCTGCATCTCAGATAATTATCCCTAGTTGTATTAGCTTGTTTTATTTTACAGGTCAATTCTCATGCTGATATTTCTTGCCCATGGGCCATATCACACTATCAATATTTAAACAGTACCATACCCCTCTGAAAGCAATTTGGATTTCTGCTTAAAAAATTATGGCAAAATATAGCCCTCCCTTGATTTCTACTCTTCTGTCCCTTCACTTGCGGAGTTCTCTCTCTCTATCTCTATGTTGTAACACTTTGGACAGTGTGTTCAAAATACTGGGCTGTTTCCATATTTAGCCTATTAATTAAACAAATACAGTTTCGTAATCTAGGACACGTGTATAAAATGCTGTTTCTCTTAGTGAGAGCGAACCATGTTATTTAACAGATTTCACTAACAGATCATTTTAGTCTTCAGGCTAAATATTGTTTCCTCAAACTAAAGATGAACACTGTAACTGAATAAAGGCCACAGATGTTCAGCATACAAAACAAGAGAGGAAAAAAAAAAAAAAAATATAGGTTTCATAACTTGCAAAGTTATGCAACCAGTTGCTTTTTCACAAATTAAAATGTATATCTATTTGGGCGCTCATTTTGCCTTACTCTGAGCACAAATAAAACTACGTGTATACTGTATTTAAAAGTGATTTCACAAAATGCGCGCTCACATATTTTAGTCAAAGTATTTTTTTTTCTAGGAAGCCTCATCGCTATTTATCTCACATATTTTAGTCAAAGTATTTTTTTTTTCTAGGAAGCCTCATCGCTATTTATCAACCCTGACTTATCTCCTCAAGTGTGTTTAAGACTGCTTCTCATTGAAATCAATGGGAGTCGGGCACCTAAATTATACCTTGAAGGATCTGGGACTTGACTTTGGAGCAGATCTGGTTATGGCGAGACTTTTAAAATAACGGCACACAAAAGGCAGAAAAGCAAGCTGCACACAGAGGCGCCGTGCTCTCTACACAGCTTTTTCACTGAAAACTGATCCCAGTTTGAAGGGTCTGTCTTGAATACTCAAAACCTACCATGGGACTAGTCCTAGTAACCTCTCCCTCCACAAGCATGTCTTCCCATGGCACCTACCCTCTGCTCAAACGATGACACTCTCCCTTGCTAGATGAGACTCCGTCGTACCGGAGAATAGGCTTCCACCGCAGCTATATCTATATTATGGAGTTTCATTTCAGAAGAGTGAAAAGTGACCAGAGACCTAACCACGTCCAGAACTATGTGAAAAACTTTCCTGTCAATTTAGCTGTCTACCAGCTAAATTGCTGCCCACCCACACCCAGACTCCACAGTCACTCGCTTGCACAGCTATAAAGCAGCACCTAAGCAAAACAATCAGGCTATTTCTCCTACAGGCTGGAAATAATGAAAGAGAAGCTGCTTGTTATGGGTATTAGCATTTTTAAATACTCAGGAAGCAAGTGGGACTGTGTCAGCGCAGAGAGGGAGACAGGAACTGAAAGAGCCCCTTAGATTAGTGCAGTTTTTCCCATGTCTCTTCGTTGCCCAGCACTCTGGGATCCTGCTGCATGACCAGGGCCCTACACACTGCTATAGTACAAAGAATCACCAAGAGCTTATTCTTAAAACAGCAGATTTACTCAGGCATCATTAAAGGCAAAACTTGCCATATTAAATCCTCCTTCTGGGGGTTGCAGGCAAGGTCTTAGCCTCCCTTTCAGATCTGAGTTTAACTGACATTACTTTTATTCTGAGCATATTTGATCTGGAGACAAACATCGATTGTAGAGGCCTCATCTGCCATTTTGCAAACACTTTTCAGAGCATAACTGCATGGTGAAGATATGCTGGGGTGAAGAACTAG
This sequence comes from Alligator sinensis, assembly GCF_000455745.1. Taxonomy (NCBI): domain Eukaryota; kingdom Metazoa; phylum Chordata; order Crocodylia; family Alligatoridae; genus Alligator; species Alligator sinensis. The sequence goes on from NW_005842316.1 coordinate 14,214, forward strand.
ATTCTAAGAGAAACCTGATGGGTGAACACCTACAATAGATATTAACACCAGTGAAAGGGTTGAGGAAGAAGGGAAGTGGTCACTGCACAGACAAGAGCCTTTGTTCTGTCACTCCTTTAACCTTAATTGCGTCTGTCCAGTAGTATGGTCCCGGCAGTCCAGCTCAGCCAAGCCTCGTAGTTAGATATGATTGTAAGAAAAGACATGAATCTTCCCCTTGGGGTACCAGACACGACTTGGTTAGATTTTTTCAGTTTCAGCCAAGTGGTATAAACCATGTCATATGAGTTAGGGGTATAATATTATAGGAAATTCGAAGGAAAAGACAGAGGATAGTTATTTAAGACACCCTGCGATAGCCAGTTCTAAATCCAGCAGACCAGTTGCTGCCTCTTGCACAAAGCATGCTCCTCACAGACCCTAAATGAAGCACAAAGCCCTTTGGTGCAGTTGCAAAATGAGAAGTGGCATCTCAGTGGGCTGCCTCAGTGGATTAATTTTAAACGTGTAATTCAATATAGACTGCATAAGCCTTTAGGAATAGAAACACAGGTTATGTAAGCATGTTTTTAGAGCTCATAACACAAAATTCCAAGTCTGGGGCCGAGTGTCAAACAGTTACCTTTCCCCAAGATTTTAACTTTCCTTTTGGTTAGTTTCTTTTCAGATTTTCTGCACATGTTTCAATATAACACACACCTTTTTGCTCTCATCACTAATGTGCCCTCCAATATTAAAAATAAAGTGTTTCTTTGCCAGAGTCCGACTTCTTTTTTTCATTCTTTAAGGAGGCACTTCAGACTCCTCCCAATATTTTTGGCAAAGACTTGTGTCGGTGACATTTACAGAAAGTTGTTGAATTTGAAACCTTGATGTAGAAACAAACTGAGAGCCAAGTCCTGACATGACCTGTGTAGTCTCACAAGGCCCAGAGGCAGCAGATAGATACTGGTGTACGAATCTTCCAGTATAACCTTCCTTCTATCTCAAGAACCATAATCTGGAGAGCCTCAAAAAGGGATTGTGATGATGATGATGAATCAAGTGTGTCACTTACACCAAAAAAAAAAAAAAAAGGGACGGCCTTTGTGTCCGCTTCAAGTCCAACAAAGAGCTGCAAAGTTCAGTCCCCACCAATGTGGAGAGAAGCATGGGCCAGAGTTCATACGTTAACCCATTCCCGAGTGGACATACCTCCAATAACACAAGAAATGCAAAGTGCCAACTTTAAGATCAATGTTAAATTTTTTCTCACAGGATATATTTACTGATCAATTGATCATTATCTGCAATTTGGGCATTTATTTTTTTTAACTGACAAAAGCAAAAGACGCCAGGATGGCGAAACTGAGGAAATAAAGGAAGTCCTACCTCATTGCTGTTTCTCACGTGTCAAACGACCTGGATCCCACAACTTGATTATTCCACGTGCACATTTCACTACTTGAAAAGGAGAAGGATGTCTAATTAGGTTGGTGATCTGAAAATAATAGTGTGCTACTCTTCTTTTTAACAGGAGATTAGTAGGTCCTTGGGTAAAGCAGAATAAATCCCAATTTTTATTTTTAAATACGAGCTCGGTAACTTTAATCAGATGACCGTTTTATAACTACTGCATAAGCCTGATGAGTTGTTATACTGAAGGGTTACAACTCAGTGCTAAACAAATGAAGATGAATTACTTTAAAGTTAAAATGACAGACTTGAGCAACTAACAGATGATACACTGGGAACTGAGCTAATGAAACCTGCTCTCCTTTTAAGCTGTGTATTAATAAATCAACATACAAAGAAATGTAGCTAGGCACTTGACAGATTGGCATGAATGAGAATCCCCAAAACCAACACAGGTTCGATTTGGCGTGGACCTTTGGCATGTACCTTTTCAGCTGGCCCAGAAGCTCCACAACAGGTATTGTACCTTGCACATGAAGCGACTAGCCAGGTACAAAAATAACTCAAATATAATATGCTGTGACTGACCACATTTTAAAGGTTCTTCAAAAAAAGGAAAACCTTCCTGATTTATAACAACCCAAAGAAACTAGCAGAATTAACACTTAGGCATCAAAAAATCATCTATTATAGGCCAGGTTCTGAACAGGCTGCACAGAAAAACCCAAGCACTTGCTTAGTCGGCTGTTCATGACGGACCAACCTCTGGAATCGAACAGATGAAAGTCATCTCGCCTGACTCCAGAGACGCACCAACTGGTGTGCCCAGGAGCTGCAGCGGTCCCTGCATCCTTTTCTGGGACGTATTTCTGAGTCAGGAAGAAATACGAGGGCTGCTTCTAAGCCCCTTTACACCAACATAATTCCGTTGGCTCCAACAGATTTACTCCTGACTGCCAGAGCTGCTAGCAGGATGAGGAAGAAAGCCCAGAGCGCCACTTGTTTCCTGTTATTTCACATTTTGCTCAGAAAACGGCATGAAATCTGTTCTCCTTGAAGTCATTCCCCACGAGGGAAGCGCTGTGCTGAAGCATTGTGCTCGCAGGCCCGTAACGCTAATTAAAACAAATGCCAAGCTCTCTCTCAGCAATGTGCTGGGAAAACGGTGGCTATTATCTGGCTAATCCAGAACAAATAGGATTTCTTAAGGGCCCTTCCTCAGCAGATGGCACGGAAAGACTGACAAAGTGCCTGTCTATGCAGCTGCACTCCCCGGTGCTTGGCAGGCCTCACGGGCCTCATGGACTTCAAGTGTTGGCCTTGCAGGGGATTTGTTTTGAGGACAGGTCCCCGTGAGCAGAGTTGGCCGCACCAGCGCAGTGCAGGGCACCTCAGGGAGAAACAGATGGCCAGAAGGCTTATTTCACGCTCGGAGAGGAGCAATGACAGGGTGGACTCTCGCAGCCGGCCCAGCACCATGGGGCACCTGAGCCAGAGGGAGGATGCTGCTTTTCAGCCGGTCCTTTTGGGGCCTCTCAGGCCCTACAGGGCGCAGTGCAATGCCCAGCAAAGCCTGAGGACTCCAGGGAGCCCCCAAGCCAGCAAGGGACCTCGTGGGACCGGCTCTTGGGGGACCATTGCTGCCTCCCCATGAGGGGCCAGCCTAGAGAGAGGCTTCACTTCAGCTCCCTGCCACAGGCTCCCCCAGACCCTTTAAC
>NW_005842316.1:17587-21425 GCF_000455745.1 Alligator sinensis
TGGCCCTTGCTGGCGGGAGGTGGGACTGCAGCTGCCCAGCGTTTGGGTTTGGGGCAGGGGCGTAGCAAGGGGCCCTTTGGGGGATGGGGCTGGGCCATGGATCCAGGGGTGCCGCAGCAGGGAACAGCACCAGTCCCTACTGGGCAACCCCCCACCGGCGGGGACGTGCTTGCAGGGCACCCAGTCATGTAGGAGACTGTGGGGGGCACAAGGAATGTCCAGGGGCAGGCGGTTTCCCTTTACCCTCAGGGCACAGAGCTGGGGGGTTGCTACAGAAGTCACTCCCCTGCAGCCAGGCCTGGGCTGGAAGGGCCTCAAGGGAAGGTGCAGGCACTTGCCAAGCAAACAGGCTACAGCTGGCGGCCATGCTAGCACCTGCCACCCTGGGCTAAGCTCCTCTGAGAGCATGGGCCTGGGAGCCAGCTGGGCTAGCGCTGTCGCAGCACACCTCTAGGGGGGCTGATCAACCAAGGCACTGTGGAGCTCTCGCTCCCATCCCTCCATGCTGCACCCAGTGTGGACAACCCCGCCAGGCTGGCCCGCTCTAGTTGAAGCTGAAGCTGTGTGCAGCTGGGCCTCACAGCTGCAACCGGGGAGACAAACCCTAGGGCCAAATTGTGAATTTTTTGGTTTTTCCTTTTATTTTGTTAAATCTACAGGCCCAGAGCTACTGCTGAGATCAAACCGTGCAGTACCTCAGCTGTGAATCTGGCACACAAGTCCTTTCTTAGCTAGCAGCATGTTTACAGCAGAGCCCTTTATTTTTTTAATGTTAATATATGGAAATCTGGCTAATCAGTCATTTGCATGCTGCATTTGGCAACAATAAGCACTAAAAATGTAATAACATAGTATTTATAACAGTATTGGAAGATACAGTGGGCACATCTACACGTCGCCATATGGCAATATTGCTATGGCACAGAAGTACTAAAGCACGGCTCCTCTCCAAGAGGAAGTACTAAAGCACGGCACAGTAACTGCCCGTACTGCACTGTGCGCACAGTTAGATTTTGCCACTACGCTGCTGTAGCGGCATGCTAAAATGGGGGAGTGCACCACTACAGCGACATAGGTGCCGATCTCGTGTAGACCCACATGATTGCTACGATGCCATGTGGCATAGCACACTATGTGGCAATGTAGCGTGTGTCTACGTTGCCATAAGGTGGCATGTAGACACGCCCAGTGTGTCGTAGCCAGGAGCTCACCGTAACTCAAAATACATTTCTCAGAAAAGGCTATTATCATCATCATTTACATTACAGTAGCACCAGGATTGGGGCTCACTTGTGCTCAGCAGTGTAGATACAGAGTAAAAGACAGATCTTGCCCGAGGGAGCTTATGGTCTTAACTAGACATGATTAAAAAGTGCAACAGAAAACAGAGAGGTTAAAGCGTCTGTACAGTTTCTCAGCAGAACAGAGCTAAGACCAAAACTCTGGTCTCTCAGCCCAGGGTGGCCTCCACATTGTTTCCACCAGTGTATGCTGCCTTTTGAAAGGACCGAAACAACCCCACCACCGTGCTATGTGAACTTCAAAGATCTTCAAACACTCCAGGTTCGTATTTATTTCAAAGCCAACCTTGGAAGTTACCACTGCAAAACCCTGAAGTGTTAAGCAAATCTTCATGGGTTTTCTTAAGCTCCCAGAGCAAGCATACTCCCACGGTGCCTGGCACTTCTTCTTGATATGAAAGGTATGCAATTTTGAGGAGTCTCCTTGAAATAGAAACCAGTAAGTGCAGTCTACCTCCACGGAGAGGAAAAACCCATGTGAAAGACAAGGGTAGAAAATTTAAAACAAATGGGTGGAAAAAAAGCCAAAGTAGAGACAAATTCATACCTAGCGTAACTCCAACCACTTCAGTGGAGCTCCAGCCAAGGACAGAGTAGACCCAGTACAATTATTTAATGTACAGGGCCAGCTGTATGCAGTCTGCCTGTGTTTAAAAAAAAAACTGCTAAATAAATTAAACATACCAGAAAAACACCAGGGAGCATAGCCAGACAGCTACTGGCAGCAGCAATTCTCTCATGAGACTTTCTGAACTGAGGCTGCACAAAGACAGGAGCTTCTATCTGTATTTGAAGTAAAATGTACAATGTTCAAGACAGTAATTGGCATGGATGCAAGCACGCTGCCCTGGAGAGTAGTTTTTCATTTGGATTTAAGGAACTATAAGCTCTTCCTTTAGGCCTAGCTGTCCCCTACACGCGGAAAAAGAAACAGTATGCCGGTCACGATCCATGATGTTCAAATACTACTACAGGAAGAAGCCAGGAGACTCGGCCAGGAGTCTGAATGCCTGTTTTACAGGCGATATATGACTGACCTTTCCAAGTGCAATCACAGTCTTAGACCCATGCTCAGCAAACGAGCATCACTGTTCCTGGATTCTCAGGAGACAGTAATAGCACATATCTTTTTTCAGGTATGGCCAGGCTTAAGGCTACAACTTTGACTTTTGTCACAGTGATCCTTGCCTTTGTAACCTCCCGGCTACATTGCCTGAGCACGCATTTCATGAGTAGTGTCGCGTGCAGAGTCAGGCACGCAGAGCAGCACTGAGACATGTACTCTCCGGGGCTCCTCGAACACTACACAAAACACAGGCTTGTTGGTAGGAGATTAAAACCAACCCACAGTCTTGAGAACGGCAATAGAAAATAAGCATATTTATTACTCATTAATAAGCGTAACACCCATTTTTAAAGAAGACCGAATAGCCAAATAATACACCCTGATAGTGTCCTTTCTAGAAGCTGGATTTGGGAAAGAAAGGAGAGAGGATCAAATGAAAAAAACCACATGAAATAAAATATCTTAGTTTGGGGCTTTCACCTGCTGAGTCACAAACACAGTTAACTAGACAGCCGTTTCATTCGTAGAAACACTTTTAACTTTTCTTGCTAGGAGCCCAATCCCATTGCCACTGAAGCCAACCAGTGTTTTGCCTTAACTTCTCTCAGAGCAGGTCTGACCCTAGGGCATTTTTACGTGTGCTCTGGGAGTGGGCTCTCAGAGCCGCTCTAGTTAAAGCACCTGGAATGTCTTGTGTATCAGCATCCCCACACTTCAAAATGGGGAGAAGGGGTAGCTAAAGGTCTGAGTTGGGCTTAAAGGTAGGTTTACTGAGGAGATAGGAGATACTACACAGCCAAAACAGGAAAACAATATATGGTGCTTTTAGTTCCTTTGGCATTTGAGTTCTATAATCCACAACTTTCCATTGTATGATCCTACTGTGCTGATGAGCATGCCTTCCATCCGAAGTTCCTGTTTGATGAAGGGCATACAGATAGTGCTATACAAGTCACATTTATTCTTAGGTGATTATGAATGGACAGGTGTTTACACATTAAACTATGCACACACAAATGCTCTACCCCCAAGAGGCACCTGTGACTTCCTTTAATATGGGTATGGACTGTGCAGTTCATCTTCATTAAGAACTCCTACTTGGTATCAATAGTGAGTTTTACTTAATATACCACTGCTTTTTTTTTTTTTTTTTTTTGGTCTCTTTTATTAGGAGTTAGGTTTGTGACTTAAATGGAGAAACACTCTGATGTTTTTAAAATAGATTAAGTGCAGCGTGGAAGTGTCCCAGTTTCTATATCCAGCTTAGAGATGAGATAACTTTATTTACTCCTCTCCACCAGTAAAACCAGATAGCTTTGCAGCTGAAGCCTACCAAGTCTGACCTGCAAAATGCTGACCCATTGGAGCACATCCACCTTTCCATTGCTTCTGACTGCCTGTACCGTAGCTTGGCACAGATGTTCAGTCTGTTCACATCAGCGGTGAGGGAGCATGTATGTGCAGCAGCAGG
>NW_005842316.1:21435-27298 GCF_000455745.1 Alligator sinensis
CCAAGCAGTGAACTTCTAACCGGCCAAGTGGAGCTGTACTGCTGATGGAAGCAGAGCAAGCTCTTGCTGTAAACAATTTAAAATACTATGGAAACAAACAACCCCATGACTTTGAGCCCTTCCCACAGGTTGCGGCTGTTGCTATGCTGTGCTTGTTTTGTCATTCGGAAAGAGCTACCTACATGCTGCGTAAAGGCGCTCCAGAGGGCTGTGGAAAGTTTCTAAATTTAACCAATCAGACTCACTCTTCTATTTTGGAAAGATGCCTTGGAGGAACACATCCGAATTCAGTTAAGGACTAAAAAAGGATAAAAGGAAAGGTAGGTCCAAGTGCAGATGAGCTCAATTAGGTGTGTAAACTTCAGTGGACAATGAGCAGCTTGGGCTGGTGGGTTAAGGCACAGGGTGTCTGGGCTCTTACATCGACATGTTGTATGGCCTGGGGCAAGTCACTTGATCTCTCTGTGCCTCCGGCCCTGGACACACAATCACCTACCCCGGTGTAATTCACATCCGTTCATATACTGATATCAATTAAGCATTACGTACATACGGACACGTCTTGGCACCCTGGACAGCTATTACGGCCTTTGTCACTAGTGGCAGAGGAGCAGGCAATAGCTTGTCCGTGTAATTTGCCCCAGCAGTTTTACCCCAGTTTGTTTCTCTGCTATTTGTTAATACCAGTGCACTACATCCTAGGCTCTAGTGTAGACAGGGCCAGTTCCCAGTAGAGGATAACAGTGGCTAAAAACACCTTTGCCTCCCTCCTTTGAAGTTCCTACCATTCAGAATACAACCAACAGAGCAACCTACTCCCAGTGTGACAGTGGGATGTGGCATCCCAGCCAATTTAAAATGGAGAGTTTGTTAAATGCGCCCTCGGTTCATCTTGCAAGAAATAAGGCTCACCTAGGGGAAAAAAATTAAATCAGGAAGGGTGGCAGGGCCAACCCCTCCACCTGATCTGCTGGCTTGGAAACAGACTTTACTTGTTCAGTGACTCGATACTTTAACAAGCTCTGTGTAGTGACAGCTTGTGCCTCTCATGGCTCACTTGTAAATTTACAGATCAATTTATTGACTTGCATACCCACTGACAGTTCAAGCTCCTGTTGATATAATGTAGTTGATGACTTGGGGTGATGGCTTACATCATTTACCTTCATAATCTGTGTTTCCCACAGCTCTTCCTTGGAATCCAAAATAAACAGCTGTTTTAAAAATGGCTTATTTTTAAGCAACTCTTAACACAATAGCCATAATAGTGGCATCACACCATTTTATTAGTCAATCATCTGTACCTCCAGCTGAGAGAAGCTGCTAAACTTTGGCCTTGTTCACCTCTTGGGAATTGATTTTTAACACCTGTATCACCAAACAGCTCTATTTAAGGTTGTGCTGCTGCCAACTCCCCTGGCAAGTCATGGATTTTGCTCGGAGCTGAATACAAAGGCCTTGCAAACAGGGAGCTGCCTCATTGCAATGATCCAGGTGTGTTAAGTAAGGTAAGATCATAAGGAAATACAGACTAGATGAAAATAGTGTAAGGTAGATACATAACTGGTTGGCTAAGTAGTCTTCAATGGCTCAATATCTAGTTGGGAAGAGGTATCAAATGAAATTCCCCAGGGGTTGGTCCTGGGTCTGGTATTGTTTAATATCTTCATTAATGATTTGGAAAAACAGGATTCAGCACATTCTTAGAAAGTTTGCAGATTACACCAGAATTACCTAGGTAGACTGGAGAAATTATCTGCAATCAGACGAGATTCAACAAAGAAAAGTGCAAAGTCTTACAGCTGGGACAAATTAACTACATGCACAACTGGGGAATGTCTGCCTAGGCTGCAGGACTGCAGAGAAGAACCTGGGGCTACAGTAAACCATAAACTGAGCATGAACCAACAGTGTGCTCTTGTTGCAAAAAAAGCCAACAGTATCCTGGGAGGCATTAGCAGAAGTGTCACTTGCAAATCAAGGAAAGTGGTTCTTCTGCTCTGTTCAACACTGGTGAGGCCTCACCTGGAGTGTTGCATTCAGTTTTGGGATTCCCACTGCAACAAGGTTGTGGACAGATTGCACAAAAGGGATTAGAGGCCTGGGAGATGAGACCTATGAGAAAAGGCTGAAAGAGCTAGGATTATTTACTCTGGAAAACAGAAAATTTGAGTGGGTTGGGGATCTAATAAGAGTCTTCAAATAACTGAAGGGTGATTACAGAGAGGATGGAGATGGGCTTTTATCTGTGACTACAAGGGACAGGACTAGGAACAATGGCCTCAAGCTTCAGCAGAGGAAATTTAGGTTGGAGACCACTACGCAACCACCCTCATAGTCAGAAAGTTCCTCCTAATCTCCAATTTAAAGTTTCCTCTGCTGCAACTTAAAGTTTTCCTTATGGCTAGTGTGGGCTGTTAATGTAGTATTAACCCTCTAGAGCCAAATGGCTAGCAAAACCACAAGGTTTTACAGATTTTTCCTAGGGAAAAACATTGATGATGGACTCAGGTGTCTTGGATGCAACTTTGTGTATTCAGAGGAATGTACAAAATCCTGCTTTCTTGAGCCCAGGAGGAATTAACACACCACAAAAAGCTTCCCTACTCATGCACCAAACTCCTTTCCTCCCTTGCCCCCATCCACCCGCTCTCTCTTGGTTTTTCCTCAGGGTCATGCTACCATGTGTAGGCAGGAGCTTAGTTCCCTATTTCTGAGCTGCCTCCCTTCCACATGTGCATCTCTGTACAAGCAATATCAGCCAAACCCTCCACTCGGGTCATTTGAAATCTTCACAGTTCATTGCTGTGCTCAGCACCACCATGCTAGTACTGGGCGCACCCAGACCTACCATCTGTCCCTCTTATTGCTGTGCTAAGAAGCATCACTAGATTACCTATCTGGCAGAGACAGGAGTCACATGGAGCTGATCACAACTGCCAGGTGGAGGGAAGTGTGACATCAGAAAACAACTTGGAAAATGGCCTTTGCATATGTACCCACCATCAAAATATCTCCTCTGTACTGTCCCATGTCAGGGGAGATCATAGAAAATGAGGGTTGGAAGGGAACTCAGGAGGTCACATCTAGTCCAGCCCGCTACTCAGAGCAGCACCATCCCCACCTAGATCATCCCAGCCAAGGCTTTGTCTAGCCAGGTCTTAAAAACCTGCAAAGATGGAGATTCCACAACCTCTCTGGCTTACCTGTTCCAGTGCTTTACTACCCTCCTAATGAGAGAGTTTTTCCTAATATCTAACCTCAACTTCCTTTGCTGCAACTTAAGCCCATTGCTCCTTGTTCTGTCATCTGCCCTCACTGAGAACAGTCCAGCCCCATCCTCTTTGGAGCCACCCTCCAGGTAGTTGAAGGCTGCTATCAAATCCCCCCTCAGTCCTTTCCTCTCTAGACTAAATAAGCCCAGTCCCCTCATCCTCTCCTCAGAAGCCATGTGCTCCAGCCCCCTGAACTATTTTTGTTGCCCTCCGCTGGACTCCCTCCAATTTGTCAACATCCCTTCTGTAGTTGGAGGCCCAAAACTGGACACGGTACTCCAAATGTGGCCTCACCAGTGCAGAATAGAAGGGAATAAGCATTTCCCACGATCTGCTGGCAATGCTCCTACTAATGCCACCCAGTATGCCATTAGCCTTCTTCACAACAAAGGCACACCGCTGGCTCATGTTCAGCTTATGTTAACCCCCGGGTCCTTTTCTGCAGAGCTGCTGCCCAGCCAGTCAGTCCCCAGCCTGTACCACTGCATGGGATTGTGGTGTCCCAAGTGCAGGACTTTGCACTTATCCTTGTTGAACCTCATGAGATTTCTTTTGGCCCAATCCTCAAATTTGTCAAGGTCTCTCTGAATCCTAGCCCTAGCCTCCAGTATATCTACTACAAGCCCCAGCTTGGTGCCATCTGCAAACCTGCTGAGAGTGCACTCCATCCCATCTTCCAGGTCAGTGATAAAGATATTGAACTAACCAGCCCCGGGACTGTCTCCCTGGGACACTCCACTTGATACTGACTGCCAACTAGACATCGAGTCATTGACTACTACTCTGAGCCTGATGATCCAGCCAGTTTTGTATCCGCCTTACAGTCCATTCATCCAACCCATACTTTTTTAGCTTGCTTGTGAGAATGTCGTGGGAGCCCATATCAAAGCCTTGCTAAAGTCAAGGTAGATATTATATCCACTGCTCTTCCTGCATCTACACTGCCTTTTATGACAAGATGACTGACTATCAGGTTGGTCAGGCATGATGTGCCCTTGGCAAATCCATGCTGACTGTTCTTAACCACCTTCTTCTCCTTCAAGTGCTTAAAGATGGATACCTTAAGGACTTGCTCCATGATTTTTCCAGGAACTAAAGGTAAGGCTGACCAGTCTGTACTTCCCTGGATTCTTCTTCTTCCCTTTCTTAAAATGGGCACTATATTTGCCCCTTTCCAATTGTCTGCAACCTCTCCATATCACCATAAGTTTTCAAAGATGACAGCCAGTGGCTTTGAAATCACAGTATCCAACTCCCTCAGCACCCTTGGGTACATCCCATTTGGCCCCATAGACTTGTACACATCCAGCTTTTCTAAATAGTCCCTAACCTGTTCTCTCAGTACTATTGGATGCTGTAAGAAGGCGATGTCCCGGGGCCAGTCTAAATGTAGACCCATCCACTTGTCTTAGCGCCAGCTGCCCACCTACCTCGCCTTGCTGTTATATACTTACATGATTTTACCCAGGCGGGGGCTGCCCATTTATCTGCCCTGATGACAAGGGCCTATGTATATGACTCCAGTCTCCCCTTATTGTATCCCATGCCTTGCAGATGTTTCCTCCAGCTAGCTAGCACTGGGACCCGAGCTCCCGAGTCTCATGTGAGACTCTCACTCCCTACCAAAGCTCGCAGTCCCAGTGCCCGCACCCTGGGCTCTTCCTTTACACGCATACACTGGGCCCCAGGCCCGACACACTGGGCTCCAAGCCCGCTCTCAGGATCAGGGCTACAAGCCTTGTCCCCAAGCCCTCCCTGGGCTATCCCCTTATCCCTGGCCCCAGAAGCTTCCTTAATAGGTCTCCAAAGCTCAGAGCCCGACTCCCCTGGAGCTTCATGCTGATTCCTATATACAGCCTCAGACCTCCACCGCAGTCTGAATGCTGCCACAGGTCCCTCCACCAGCCTGGGCCCTGCTTCAGTACTCTCAGTGCATCTGGGCTCCCTCTGCTCCATCTCACCCACCAGGGATGTGGGGCTGGGGTTAGGAGGCGCCTTTCACCAGTGCAGTAACTGGCCTGGCATTTCTAGGGGCCACAGACAATCCCACCAGGCCACCTATCCCTCGCCGGGTACAGCTTTCTGTCATGCCCAGGACCACGAGGCCTCCTCCTTCCCGTAGCCCCAGCCCTTACCACCAAGGATGTTTCATGAGCAGCAGTTCAGCTGAGTGTTGATCCTTTGTCTGTAGCAGCAAACTGCTTCTCCCTTTGCAGTTCAGGGCTCAGCTCTTATGGAGCACAGCTGGGCCCAGCTCCCAATCAGGCAGCCCTGCCTCATTGGCATTGCAGCCAGCTGTGAGCTGCTGTGCTGCTGCCACCCAGGCCCCGGCAGGTAACAGAGCACCCTGCGCTGTTACAGATGCACACCTCTTCCAAAATCTGTGCTGCCAGCTTGAGTAGCCTAGGAACTTATTTTGCACGTGAAGACTAAGGTAAAAGAGGCATCAAGTACTTCAGTCTTTTCTGCACCCTCTGTCACTAGGTTGCCTCCCCCATTTACTAAAAGACCCACACTTTCCCTGATCTTCCTCATGTTGAAGAGACATACTTGTAGAAACCCTTTTTGAGATCTCCTTACTCAGCCTA
>NW_005842316.1:27329-29512 GCF_000455745.1 Alligator sinensis
TTCCCTATCTTCACCTTCAAGTTAATTGGACCCCAGACTCTCAGCAAGCAGCAAAACACCCCAGGGCTGCAGCGAGCACTAAGTGCACCATTTCCCCATACTGTAGGCGAAGCCTCCTAGACAAACAGTTAGTCATCCACAGAAGTGTCCCCTGTGCAGCATCTGCTTTTCCTTCGTGCTAGCAGAAGCCTCCTCAATCTAGCAGTTTAAATGCAACAAGTTTCTAAACAGAACTGCTCTTTCAGGCTCTTTGCAACTCTTCCCTGCTCTATGTCGAAGGTACTAGCACCCTCTACTGTCACTGAGCAGCATAGTTATCACCCCACAACCAGATGCCTGTCCAGTATACACAAAACTTCAATGACAAGTCACTGGTTCCTTCAGTAAAAAACCCCAAGTCACAGGTGTCTGTAGCTTTGCCTGCCCTCTTCATTGTGCAGTGACTTCTGCACTGCTAGGGAACTCTTTTTTTTTCTAGAAATACTTAACACAATAGGTTTTTTAAAATAGCAAATTACCGTTATGCTTAATTACTAATATTATTCGAACTGAGAGCACATTCAAACCAGTCAGGATTATTCTGGGCTTAGAAAATAGAAAATCAAAGATAAATCAACATGACTGCAAAAACACTCGCTGGTGGCACCAACCTTCACGATTTCATGACAAAGCCTGTGCTTTTTGGTGTTTTTCCTCAAGCCCCAGCATCTAGAATCATGTGGTTCCATGAGACACTCATGTCATTTTTTTTCGGCAACTTTCCAGCCTTCTTGATCGCACGTTAGAAAAAGTGAACCTCAAAAATCCAGAAGGCAAAGAAAAATTAACTTCCAATTAAGGAGTGTTTCAATATCATGGGTTTTTAAAGCAACCCCAAAATCCTATACAGGATGGGTAATAGTCAAACACTCACCTGGGTATTTATACATATGCTTGCTGAAAGCTAACTGGCTCATTTTGGTATATTTTGGGCAGACTGGCTGCAATTTTTCAAGCCAGCTTTTTTCAAACATTTTTCCTCACCATTTGTTTTAAAACCATCCAAATATTTCCTTTTTCACAGAAAGCTACTTTTTCCTCCATTTTTTTTAAATTTTTGGTCAAAAATATTCTCAAGAAGAATGTAAAAAAGGCAACTTCCAGCACATTTTAAATGTGGGAAAAATGACCCCAGTACGGGTCAACATCAAACCTTTCAAAACCAAAACCCTTGAAAGGCTTCAAATCTAATTTTTCTGTTTTTGACAAGTTCACACTTTAGGGCATTTGGTGGGGGGGATCAGAATGGGCGGTGAGGTCTTGGTTTGTGTCCATCAGCCAAAGCATATTTATATCTACAGAGTATCTATGGGTTTAACTGATCAAGTGCAGGAGTGGGTGGAATTGCAGAACACCAACATTTCTCACCGTGACTAAATCTATACCTGAGAGAACCAGTCTCAGGATGCCAGAGTCCCATTCATCTCACTTACAATTGCCTCGCGCAGCTCATCACATGCAGCTTTGGACATCACACCTTGGACAGCTGCCCACAAAGTCAAGGCCATGACCACACTTGAAGTTTGCTGCAGGGCTCACTTACCTCCATGAAGTGATCTGGAACTGCTGTTGCACAGCAGTGCATGCACACCTGGTTGAGCAGCTCCCCTGTAAAATCGCTGCATCCACACAGCGCTACGATGCCTTCTGGGCGGACAGCCCATGGCGAGATTGAGATGCCCTGCTGCTGGGCTCTACTTATTCTGGGCTTTCCCTTCCTAAGCACTGTGGGAGCTCGGGATCAAAGTGGAGAAGTCCCATGATTCCTCTTGTTGCATCCATCACTATTTTGCGGAGTCCCTGACATTCTCACAAGCCCTGCAAGACGGTGCTGCAGCCCTGATCATCATTGGTGGGAACAGGGCGCTGCATGGTGAATTCTGTGGCAGGACAACACAACCACCTAAGGGAATGCTGAAACAGATCTCCCTTTTCCAAGGGCTTTCCTTGGCAAGCAGTTGCTTTTGGGCTTGGCCCTGACTAGGAGAAGCCTCTCAGTTGCTCTCAGTATGTACCTAACCTGCTTGGTGCTGTCTGGGCTGTTATGGAGAAGTATGGTGATAACAAAAGAGTCCTGTCCACTCTCAGCCAAGTCACAGGGCCTACCAATGCACAAGAGGCTGCTGTTGGCTTTGCACAGGGGG
>NW_005842316.1:29522-30006 GCF_000455745.1 Alligator sinensis
ATGCCTATTCTTTGCCCTACAGGACCAAGCTTTCATGAACATGAGTTATTTGTCCATGGCGATGCAAGGCCCTCCTCATCGCTGTCCACCTGCTTGCATGTGGCTTTGTCTGGGAAAACACACAGGAACTTTAGAAACTGTTACCTGCTTTTTGCAATGACAAATTGAACTTGTGCTCTAAGGACCGTGATAGAGGTGAGGATCTTGCTCCCAGTCCAGGAGACCTGGTTTCCTCTCTGCTTCCTGGCTTCCAAAGCCTTTTCATGGACACTTCTACAGGAGAAAGGACCTGGTTAAGCAGTATCCCAAGCAAATGCAAAAGTGACAGTGGAAGGAGCACTGGAAACTGCAGGGTAGATGGAGATGCCTTACTGTCAAGACTGGAGGCAGGTGAGCAATATCTGGAATATTCATGCAATAGCTGTGTGCTGTGTTTTGCCCAACCTCTCTGAGAGCAGGAGAGAGAGCCAGGAGGTGGGCAGAG
>NW_005842316.1:30016-38459 GCF_000455745.1 Alligator sinensis
GTGAAATACTGCATCTAGTTGGGGGTGCATCATGTTCCTACTTAGAGGCTACAGCCTTCTACTGCACCAAACATGTACCTCTGAGTAAGGCTTTCCTAGGGATCAGTGCACATAGATTAAGTTCTGTGCATAATGGGGCAAGGATTTCATTACTGTGCCTTGCACAAGGCTGTCAGGAAATTTCCAAATGATGTTGAATCTGAGTCATATATTAAAAACCCACTGAGAATACAAAACGGTAGAGCCAGCTGCATGGTGCAAGTGGCAGAAAACACAACTGAGCATTTGTAACCTTGTACAGAGTGAAAAGTTAGTGCAAAATGAATGAACAAAGCAGCTGCTGTGTACACACCAATCTGTGCTTCCTTAGGAGTCAACACGCTCTCTCATCTCGCGGTGATGGAAATGAAAGACCTCTCCTTGATGGGCGAGGGACTTCGTGGGTGCTCCCTGCATTCCCTATTCTGTTGCCTCCTGGCTGCAAGTCACCATGCAGCATGGAGCTGGCCAGCTGGCAAGCACAGCAGGAGCTGTCAAATACCCTGGTTATTAAAGGATGTGATCAAGGCTAATATTAGGCCCATGGGCTTTGATTTTGTAGAGGAAGCCTGCTCTTTGGTTTTTATAAACAACACGCTCTTCAAGGTTACAGGATGTTAGTGCCCAAGAGCTGGGGAGATCTGACTCAGCAATGCTGGGCTGGAAAGCTCTCCTCTGGCAGCCAAATTCTTCTGATCAGCTAATTATCTTTTTAAAAGGGGAGAGGGCAACTCTCTCAGCGATGCCGCAGCTCACCGAGCTTCTTTCCTGGCCTACCTCACATCAGTTCCTTTGCCAAGAAACACTTCAGCTAGCCTGACAGCCCCAAATCAAATCTCGTGTCTTTCCTCTATCAGACCTAGACTCAAAGTGCTCCCAGTCTGAGGTCTAGACAACCCCACAATCCCTCCCATAGCATAGAAACTGCCTTTCAAAAGGCCTCTTCCCCTATTAAGGCCCCACTGTTCTTCCTTCCCCAACCCGAGAAGGAGAGCTTTGGCTGACCCATTATGACAATAGCATTTAATAGTAAACCAAATATGGAGATGGAATACAAAAGGAAGCTCAAGGCAAGGATTACAAAAACATATATACATACCATACATTAGAGAAGAGAAAGACAACACTGAAGGTGAAAGCAACAGGGGAAGAGAGATCCTGGTATGGCTTGCAGTAGTTAAGGTGAGGGATTGCAATCCAGACTAGTCAAAAGTGAAAAAGGAATTGCAAAAAATAGAAAAGTGCCTATTTTACAGAGGGACAAGCAAACCCGTGGTTGTGACATCAGCTCTCCAAAAGTGCAGGACATGGCGCCGAGTTTGTTCTTTTACATAATACTCAAAGGAACACAAGTGCTTCAGTTCTTTGCAAGGGAAGATTCAGGTCTCAGAAGAGAGAGACACGTGTGGTAAAACGGGCCCAAATGACCGAGCTGACGGAAATACTCGTATTCTTTCCAGTGGTTTTACTCACATGAACGGATCCATTAGCTTCAGCGGGAGGGTTTGTGAGAGTAAGCATTCATCCGCGTGAATACGTCTCTAAAAATCTAGCCCTTAACACTGGATACAGATTTAGTTATGGATTTAAGCTCAGGCCAGAACTAGGAGGTAGAAATTCTGGTAATGAGCTGCTCTGAGATCAAATTTGGCCTTTCGCAGTCACACCTATCACCTGACAGCATGCTGTTGAGTTAAAACGGAAGAGCCACTAGGCAGCTTTTTGCTAAAGACACTCCACCAGCCAAGCCAGGCCCCCCTGTTTGTACTGCTTGTAAACAGAAGATGTCTTATAATGTGCAAGGCTACAGCGAGGAGAAAGGGCAGGTGGGCGTTTTTCAGCTGTCACAATGCTGTCACCACTAGGAACGTAATTTTGCAAAGCTTCTGCGAACATCAATGGTGAGACTGCTACAGACTTCAGTGACAGCCAGCTGGGCTGCTTGTAGCTGGACTTTCCTAATGTTTAACTTCAGTTCCGAGCTGAGGAGCGAAGGGAAAACAGGCTTTGTTTCTAACCGTAAATGTGACCGTGTAAACCACAAAGCTCCTCAAATGCAGAGTGGGCTGCTCTTTGCTCTAGGCAGGCGTCCTTCCAGTGAGAACCCAGTGGTCTCCTCCCTCCCCACCACTCCCTTCACGATGGACCTCTTGCTAAGATAGTTTGGGGGAAGAAATCTCTAGAGAGCAGAAATTAAAACTAAGGAGGTTATCGCTGGTAATAGGTTTACACACAGTGTCCAGGGACATTGCTCCAGATTTACAAAGGTGTCACCAGAGCAGAATCTGGCCCATAAAGGAGATAGCGTTTTTCTAATCCTTGAGAAATAAAACGCAAGAGGGCGTGCAGGTCTGGGCCACTTCCGCAGGTGGTACTTTGTGCAGTTGGATGCTCACGTCCAAGTGCCTCTAGCTGCCTGCAAATCAAGAGTCCGCTAACCCCACCTTTATGCTTATGGCCATTATGAAATGGATACAATGCAAGCCAAGAGTGTGGGCAGATCTGCCCCATCCCAACGTTAGAGTGGAAATCATCGCAACATCAGCGACAGCCAGTCTAGATGCTCCAGTGCACAGTTGTGAAGGCTTTCCCTAACACTAGTCAAAGGAAAATCAGGCCAAATACTGCACAAATATGTTTTTGAATGGAAATGCATCAATGTCCCAAAATGCCTTTTCTTGCAGCGTCCCTATCTCTTTGTCAAATGTGTCGTAAGTATGTAGCGATCAGCCAGAATTTCCTAGCTGAATTTAGACGTGGGGAGTGCTGGGTCTCCTTATGCTGGCGGCTACCCCTTCAATGGCAGGTCATCTTCACGTATTTACAATTACCGGCTGAAAATTCCAAGGCTCTTATTTCATCCTCAAAAAAGTCGGCCACAGTGAAGAAGTTACTGGGTGGGATCAATACAGCTATTGGTAAAGCTGAACTTGTTTGCTATTGTACAATCTGGGGCATTTCACTCCAAGCTTTAGCTTTTTTCTTGGCCAGGGACAGCCAGGGGGGTTCAACAGGGCTGCACGGTGTCATTGGCAGGTTAGAGGACTGTCTTGTTTCCTTTTCAGCAGTGGGAGCCCCAGATGCTTCCTGAGCAGCAGATCCAACTGCACCTGCTGAAAACAACACCAGAGCCATCATCAGCACAGCAGGGAGTTAAAAGCACAGCTCTTACTAACCAACTTTTGTCCTGCTCTTTAAAGCAACGTCATCTAAAGGCCAGGCAAAACCCTGTTGCTTGCAGCACACAATGCCTACAACGCCGTGATGACATAACAGGAACTAGCAGTCCAACCTTCTTGGCAATGACTCGGCTGCCTGGTCTCCAGCACTGGCTAGGATGCTGTGCTCCGCTGCCAGAGTGAACTTAAGCTGTTTGTGGATGCCAGCAGCAAAGCTCATGATGAAATCAGTGAAAAACATCTGCTGACTCCTGGTCAAAGCCAAAGGAAGTTCCCTGCCCTTGAGGTCCGCTCAGCTGGCAGATCTCATCTACCCTGACCCTGGAGCAGCCTTGCTTGTGTCCTTCGGAGAGTACACTCTGCCCCTAGCAAAGCCCTAGATACATGGAAGAATTTTCAGAAGTGCCTAAGTGAACCAGGAGCTCAAGTGCCAACGGGAGTCTGGCGCCTACATGCTCAGTGCCTGGGGCACATCTACACTGCATCACATCTCAGGGGTAGGAGAAAGTTATTGGAAGTCATTTGAAAGACAAAAGGCACAACCTGGTTTAATACTTGCTCTGGACATCGTATATAGGCATTCACCTCCACGTCACCCAGGCAAATTACTGGCCCCTATTTAATATGGGGACAAACAGATAGAGGAAGGGTTTAAGACCTTGGCAATCTTCCTGTCTTGTTGGTCAAGTGCTGATAATGCTGGCTGTTACCCTGGCAGCAGGACCTGAACAGATGCATGTTAGAGACTTCAACCTGGATCAGAGATGTGTAAAATGTTTAAGAGCTGAGCATCAATATGAAGACATTGGACCACCAGGACAATCCTTGGAGCAAGACAGCATGGAGAAAAGTTTAAATGCCCACAGATGGTTTGAGTTTCAGCCAAGGAGAGAGTTCAAAGCCTGAGAGGCCAGGCACAGCCAGCTTCTGGATTGCCAGCAGAGACTGCAGAGCCTCCATCGGCTCACACAGCACTAGCACAGAGGCGTGGGAGTGTTCCTCAGCCATTCCCGACAGCGTTCAAAGAGGGGACTTCCCACTCGTGAAGTGCAAGACATACTCGAGCTTCCCACCTGCCTCCTTTTTCTGAGCTTTGTAACTACTTTCGCAAGCCTGAGGATCACGCTGATACATCACAGAGTCCATCCAAAAAAACCCTTGCTTGTGTTTTAATTGTGCATGGCTGAGCTGGCAGCTGACACAAACATTGCTGTGGGAGGGCAGTTCCTCAGGCAGCCATCTGCTGCCCCACCAGCCATTCGGGATGGGGGGAGATAGCTCATTCACTCACTGAAGTTTGTGGAGTGCATTTACCCCAATGTACTTTCAGCTGCAAATCTGACTTGTCTGTGCACCATGGGAGCTTTAGGCACAGGACTGCAGGATAGCAAAGACATCAGCTGCACCAACCCAGCAGCAGAGCAGAAAGGCATCATGACTCGCACACCTGTGAGTCAGCATCCCTCCCCTCCTTCCTCCCTGATCTCTTGAAAATGCAATTTACTCCTGGTCTCTAACAGCAGTAAATCACCACTCCCTCTCCTCCACTCCATGCCCTGACACCACAGTTAAGGCTCCTCACATTCCTCACCTGCCTTCTCTGGAACAAGCTGGTGAGAAGCATCATGTCCAGGCCTAGACCCAAGGTAATGGCTCAAAATGCTGAGCCCTTGCTCTCTGAAGATCAAGTGTCTCAAGTTGCCCCCCCCCCCCCCCCCCCACAAATGGAGACACCCCAAAATCACTAGTGACTAACAGAGATCTTGACAATTACTTTTTCTCTTTCTCTTGCACACAAGTCTCTTACATACCTGCTGCAGCAGACGTGATCTTCATCTGTGATTTCTTCTCCTGAGGGCACAGGCCGGGGGCTGCGCTCTTCCTCAATAAGTTGTCACTAGCACAGGTCACTTGCTTTAAGACAAAAAAAAAAAGTCCAATAAGGAGCCCACAAGTGAGGATACAGATGGAAAGCTCTGCTCCAGAGTTCTCTCAATGTCTCCAAGCCGGGCAGCATGGCTCTTTGGGCCAGACTCAGAGAACGTGGCAAAAGTGAAAGAAGCAGGCACAGGTGCTATGCAGGGGATCTACCAAGGGAGGTCAGTTCTCTTTATACAGTTTCCTATTGCTGTGGTTAGCAATCACTGCTTGTGCTGTAAGTACCCGCTCCCCATTAAGTCTGCTATACTCTTACGATCACATGGATCACTGAAATACCCTTCCATGGTAACCTGTGTGCAAGTATCTCAAAGCCCTTTACGAATGTTAGTGACTATGTCTCTCAACCCTACTGTTGTTACTATTCCTATTTTGCAGATAGGGAAGAACTGCTCAGAGGTCAAGCAACTTTTCCAGGATCACACAGGGATTCTGGGGACCAGCCGGAAAACTCCCAGTCCTGCCCCATGACCACTGTTCTCTGAAGCAGGTCAGAGGGACAGGGGAAAGCTGTCAAAACGTAGAGCAGGCTTGGGACTGCTTCCAATTACACTGTGTGTTGGGCAAGTCCCTAAAAGAGGTCAGATCCAAGAAGAGTGAGGAATGGGGTAATACAGAAACTGAGGACCAGTCACACAAACATCTATTCATTTGCACCAGCGTCAGCCTGCAGGTGTTGAGAACATTGCTGCATGCATTGCTAAAAGCCTGCAGGCCGAGACTATAAAATGCAGCATTTTGCAGAGATGCCCAGCCATGCTGTCACAGCATTTGCAACCACCCTAGTTCACCCGCCACTAGGCACTCAACTGCACTGTACCTCTTCTTGATCCATTTTAGTCAAAGGTCTGTCCTCAACTTTATGTCCTTTGGCAAAAGGATGGCCCTGGAAACCTTTCTGCTTTAGTTTTGCCATAGACACCCAGGCTGGTTCAGAAGAAGTAGTTTCCAAGTGTGGACCAGGGACTTTTTCTACAAAAGAAGCATATTCACAGCAGAGAATGGATTTAGGTTAGCCAAAAGCTAAAGAGTCTGGTGCTTTAAAACTGTCAGCATCTATCCTGTTCCTTGAGAAGTGGGAAGACAAATCTGCTTTACCTGCTGATTTTGTCCTGGCTCCTTGGCAATAGCTGATGTTAATCCTGTTTTTCTGCTGGAGTCTAAACCTGACCTCAGGCCCACTGAAGTCAATGGCAGAACTCCCATCAACTTAAATGGAAGTAAGATTAAGCTTTCAAAGCTACATGCTTTGAATAAATGTGGTATCTTTCTTACTTAGTCCAGCTAAAAACAGGCTGCCTTTCCATATCCCAAATATTGTGTGTCAGGTAATTAAAAAAAAATCACAATTAAAGTGACAACTGGTTATGCTCTAAATTGCAGTAGCCTGAAAATCATGTATAAAGCACCAGCAAATTTCAAGAAGCATAGGTGAAAACTCCTCTATGTGAAGATTTGGCCCTCCAGCTACTGTGTGGTTGCTACTCTTTCCTGCTCCTACCACATATATGGAAGCTAAGAACTCTGCCAAATAGCCAAACTCAAATTATGAGGCCAAATTGCAGCCCTGATGTAACCCAGATGATGGCAGAGCTGAATGTGGTTCTCTGCCTTGGGGTCTAGGCTATCAGAGAGAATTTATACTCCTGTTAATTGTTTAGCATGGCTATTGTTCTCAACAATTTTGGACAAAAATACAGTGCAAATACCTGAAGATTTGCTGCCATGCTGCTTCTTTGTCACTTCTTCAGGTTTGCTTCTAGGAGGACTTTTTCCTTCTGGGAGATCAGATTTTTTAGCTAATGATTTTGTGCTGCTTGGCAGGCCCTGAGATGGCTTTCCAGTGCCAACCACTTTGTGATCCTCCTTGAGAGAAGCAGGTGCGAGAACCTGAGTCGTTGATGGAATCAGCTTCGGGGACTCATTATGTGCATCGCTGTGATACTTGAGTAAGGATGATGTTCTTCTCAGTCTGACTCCAAATGGGCTTTCAACATTTTCTGCCCACTCCATGCAGGAGTTCAAACCGCATTCGCTGCCCTTATCAAAGCCTTCTGGGCTGTTCTTGATAGGCTCTTGCATGGCTGCGTCGAAGTAAGCATGTTCTTTTGCCGTTCCTTCAAAGAACTCTGGGCGTATGGGTGATGTTGGGGAGCTTCTAGCGCAGGAATCTTCCTTGGAACTGGACCCCCCTGAAAGAGATCTTTGCCAGGCGGGAGCAATGGTGAATCGAACTGGCTTAGTAGCAGCAGATTTGAGTGGAGTCTTCACACTGTCTGAGGATTTGCTTTCTTTCTTTCTTTTCTTTTGAGAAGTGATGTTGCCTGACTGGTTCTCCTTAACATCACCATTAGAAGGGAAATAACTCTTGAAACCTGCCAGACTTGAGGAGGCAAGGCAGCCGACGGAAGGTTTTTCCAAATTGTCAGATGCACCCGTCTGCTGATTGCCCTGACTAATCTTTGAAACAGGACAAGGCGTTTTGGCAGGTAATTCTTTGCTTGCTTTGCTCTGAGGCAGCATGCAGTCTACATCTGAGATGGACACAGATGAGCTTTTTTCTGTTTCTATGTGGTCTGTGGGTGGTTTAAATTCTATAAATTTGCATGTTTCTTTAACATCTTTTGGTGCCAATGTGTCTTCAAGCATGGAAACGGCCATCTTCTCCCTCTCAGCAGAAGCCTCCAAAATGGCTAAATGAACCTGGGATATACACAGAGCAGGATCTGGGTTGGGCTGGATGAAACTGCTCTCAGTAGTACATGGATGATCTTCAGCTTTACCTCCAAGCATCAGACCCAGATCTTCAGACTCTTTGTCACTTTGGTCCATAAGGTTTGTTACAGATCCCTGGATGGCATCTTCCACTGCATTTACAGCCTCCTTTTCCATGCAGTGGCTACCCAAATCTGATGTTAACGTGTCCAGAAAGACAGCTGCTTCTGTTTCAGCCTGTAGGGAACCAGAGGGTTCAATTTCTTCTGGATCAGTATTTTGCTGATGTAATTTGAATTCACCAATAGATTCCTCAAAGCAGCAAGATCCTGATTCCTCCTCTGCTTTGGTCTCTTCCTCAGCCTTCACTAGAGAAGGTTGAACCTTCGGACAGGATGCAGATACTTTACAGTGATGGTCTGCTTCTGTAAAGCATGAATCTTCTTGCAGCACAGTACAAAATACTTCTGCCATTGGGAGGGAACTCCAGGAGTGATCTGCAACATCAGTAGCCTTTGTTATGGTTGGTAGCTCCTTAGCACTACTCCCCTTTACATTTCTCTCTTCCCGGA
>NW_005842316.1:38469-44421 GCF_000455745.1 Alligator sinensis
TGTAAGGTTATGACTCATACAACACCTCTGACTAATTCATTTTGTGCGCTTGGGTTACTTTCTAACCATTCCCAAACATTTTCATGCCATTTGTTAGATGCCCAAACACTGTCAAAATGCATTAAAATGGGTGATGTGCTAGTGAAATAGTGTGGTTTCCATTTGAATATGTAGCAGGGCTGGGAACTGGCTGATGCTTGCTCAATTATTGAATTCAGTCCAATTCCCTGAGTTCAAGTATCCAAGCCATAACAAAATCACCATAATAACTAACATAACTAACATAGCAGCAGTCTCAGGACTATACAATCCGCAATACCAGCAATGGAAAGCTTTTGCTGTTGTTGTGCTGTTTCTGAATTTAACTTCCAGAATTGTCTTTTAACAAAATCTGAGCCTACAGATCCGGTCAAATACTTTGGGACCAGCAGGTCTCCAGGTGCTTTGTAAAGGCAGTAGAAGATGCTGAGCTACCTACCAAATGAGGCCAAAGAGCTGGATTGCATTCACTCATTTTTTACTTTAACGCCAATCCTGTGAGATGCTGAGAATCCTCACTCCCTCTTTCACGTCTGAAAGTCAAAAGCACTAAGCCCCACACAGAAAACATTAAGTGCCCTGTGGGTTTGGTCCATGAGCTTGGCTTAACAGCAAAGCATTGATGTTCTGACTATCACTGCAGTCACTCAGTGGGTTTATGGTGCACTGACTGAAGTTGAGGCTTGTAAAAAACTGGGACATTTTGTAAAAGTTTCAGTTGATTTTACTAGTGCATTCAGAATAAGTTATCAAGGAAAATGTACTTGCTTCTTTTAAACACACATTTCACAGCATCTCTCAAGATGGCCTATTCCAGGGGCA
This sequence comes from Alligator sinensis, assembly GCF_000455745.1. NCBI lineage: Eukaryota > Metazoa > Chordata > Crocodylia > Alligatoridae > Alligator > Alligator sinensis. The sequence goes on from NW_005842316.1 coordinate 39,331, forward strand.
GGGTGTGAGGCAGTCTTTATGGACCTAGGGGAGCATTTTCAAAACTGAAAGCTAAGTCCCTGCCAATGAGAGTTAGGCTCCTCTGTGACCTATGTGCTTTAGTAAAAGTTACTCCTATCCACCTTTTAAGTGCCTTCCGCAAAGCTGATCAACCCATTCAGCATCACCGTCACTTGCTTGTTTAGCACAGCACGTGACACTTTTCTTGCCACCAACTGCTACTTTGCCAGTGCCTGACAGTAGGGTAAGAGCTTATGATATTATGAAAATCAAATAAAGTAAAAAAAAAAAAGCCAAAACAAAAGCAGTCTAGCTGTAATACAGCTTTTAGTCAAACCTGGAATCTATAGGCCTGACTCGTAATCTCCACCAAAATTCACTTATGCAATTTAAAAACTCAGCCTTCAGATTAGGCATTACCTTCCCAGTTAGTTTCCTGCTGGTCACTGTCAAGTAATTTTGCCAAACTTTTCTTCTTTTCTCCAGCTTCAGGAGAGCTCGACTCATTTTCCAGTTGCTCTACCTACCGTGATGCAATGAGTTCAGAGTAAAAAATTATGCACAAAGCTTACATTGTCTATAAAAACAAGCACATACACACATACTGGTGCACACACACGGGGAAAAAAATCCTGTACTGGAACTTAAACCATGCCCTGAATAAATGTTGCCACTGCAATGAAGATCTGAGCAAGACATCCATGCTTCAAAACGCAACGTTTTGGTTTCAGAATAATTGTAGAATTGACATTTTTTGACACAAGATGCTTTCAAGGCATCTCATGGCAGGATGGAGGAGAATACATCAGATATGTCATGTCATCAGGAGATCAGAGATGGCTATGCTTTCACGGGCTGCAGCACAAAGAGCATCACAGATTCTGTGGGAAACATGTTCCCTTATATCTCAGTCTGCCTGGCAGGGTATTTCTCCCTCTTTCCAAGGGCAAAAAAGTCAAAAAAACCCCAAGGGAATCCTTATTCTTCCTAAAAACAATTGTTCCAGAAAAGATTTTCATTTGGAAATGCTCTTGGTGCAGAGAAAAATATGCTGCGTGGAGCTACTCTGCTCCCAGAGAGACCCTTGACATCCTATATGCCCCCCACCCCCCACAATACACTTTTCAGGGTCTGGAGAACAAGTGTCTTCTCCCAGCAGGAGCCTCCCCACCCAGCTGTGATCCCTTCTGCCACTGCAAATGGAGGAACTCACAAGGCTTCATATATTAGGTTTCAAAACCCCAGCTGCTGCTAGGGCCAAGGCTAGTCCAAGGCTTCTTACAGTAGTGCAACTTTGGGATGCAAAGAGAGTTAGTTGAACTATTTTTTGTAAAAAAGGTTTGTTTAAAAAAAAACAAACCCAACCATCTTGTCAAGCAATACAAAAGCTTTTCCAACCCCCCCCCCTCAAAAAAAACCCAAAACAAAACCCTTTTGCAAAAAATTCAATAAATCTTTCAAAACCTTTTCATTGAAATAATCAGGACACAAACATTTCCAGTTTTATTCACATCGATGAAACCAAAATCAACTTTTGGGTATAGGAGGTTTGCCCTCTCTTTGCTTTTTTCCATTTGAAAAAAGGAAGAGGAAGGAGAGAAAAACTTGATTTTTTCCCCCATTTTGATTTGAATAAAACACCACAAAAATCCTTTGGAGTTACAGTGGTGAAATTTTCAAGTAAAAATCCTTTGGGCCCAAACTTTTCCATAGGACTGAATTCTCATCTTTTGACCAGCTCTGACTAAGCCAGTCTGTGGGATGCTTTATTCCACTGATTGTTTTATTCTCCTCTTGATTATTTGTATCAATTTGTTTCCACAACTTAATTCTCACCCTAGCACAATCCTCCTGCTCCTGGCTGCACAGGAAGAGTTTCAGCTCAAAACAGGGCAGCTGTCTGCTCCAGTCTCTATTAAAGCCCACAGGGCAATTCCCACTGGAATCAGTTGCATTTATTCTGGTATTGAACCTGTTCATGGGATGCACATGACATACACCAGCATCTCCCATGGTGCCCTCATCCGCACAGCAAGACTTACCAGGATTTGCTGGTTCTTACTAGTGAAGACTCTCTGTTTCCGTGGGTTTAGTGCAATCCTGTGCTTGGCTGCGGAAGTATCCAGACAGCCCACGGGACTGGCAGGAGTGCTGAAGTCGACAGGAAGCATGTTGCTGGCTTGGGAGGCTGGATTGGCAAGGACTGCAGAGGGAGCTTCAGAGGGGATCTGTAAAACACCAATAATTCGCTATGTATTTTGCTTGGCTCTCCTGTACCTGAGAAAGCAGTTCCCATTGCCACCTTCTTCTAGCTCATATGACTGGTTTTGCGTGTTTCCACTCCTAAACCAAATGGCATTAAGACATTAGCAGCTGAATTTTTCAGCACTTTAAAGAGCAGGTGTCCCATGCCAATGGATTTCTTTGTCACTGATTGTACCTTACACAGAAGTGGGACACAGCTGAGTTTTCCTTTCACACAGTATCAGCTTTTGCCACTCCTCTCCCAGGTCCTATAAATATTAATGAGCAATTAGCAATACCTATTTGCACCAGCAGGAGACACTGCTGCAGTTTTTTTAAACTTTGCTTTTTCCTCAGGACAGTAGGAGACAGTGCAACAGCATAAAGGCACAGAAGTATTAGTGCTCACTGCTCCTTACCATCTCAGGTTCAAAGGCAGTCATTTGGTTCTTTCATTTCCCCCCATGAACTCACACAGCAGTCCTACGTCCCATTGCATCTAGCAGCCCTGGACCATTTTGGAGGTACAGACATCCCCACAATAATGCTAGCCTTGGGAACCAAATGCCTGTAGCATATAAAAAGATGATTCTCTTATAAACCGAGCGGGCAGACATGTTTGCGCTGAAACCCAAAAGCTAGGCAACGTTTGTCCGGTTTTGTTATATTAGTTTGAAACTCAAACTAGGCTGGCTGGCTGGGAGACTGGCAATTTCATAGGCACTTCAAATGAGCTTTGTTTAACATTAAAAAATTGCTGTTTTCTATGGTTCAAGCCACAGTACCATGAAACATGGCAGTTTGTAAGGGGTTTGGCATTCAGATTTGGGGTTTGTCTGAATGGGAAACATAACTCAGAGTCAGGGAAATGTAATCAATGCTGAGTGAATAAAATGTTCCTACAGACTCTTCAGACAAGAATGTGCAGTTTCCCTCATCGTGAATAATTATATCGCATAATGCAGCATCAACCTACGCGTCAATGATGTACAGTGCACGTGAGAGTGACAGGACTTGGACAAAACAGGATGGCATAGAGCTCCGTTCAAAGAAAAATTCCACTGGACAAATATTTAATGAAATTTAAGGCTTAAGACTTGCAGTATAAATACTGACTACCGTGATGAAATACAGTCAAGTTTGCAATTTTTTTTTTTTTAAGAGTCATTATCTTAAGAGCATCCAACGGTACATAAAAGAGTCACTTTAAAAAGGATCTGTTAACAATCCTGGCTTTTACCAAGGACTCATCCAGTTTAATTTAAACCAACAAGCTGCATCTGGTTGCCTGCCTTAAAAACAAAAAATAAACCTTGAACTCTGGTTGCAAGAATGAGTCACCATTTTCAGTTTGGTTTATAAACCCAGAATTAGAATGGGAGCTGTGCTACAAAAGGCTTTTTCCACAACTATATTCCTAATATCAGTCTCATCGTACGCATCTCCATTTAAGAAAAAGTAAGTGCTGCTGTTGATGCTTTTCAGCTCCTAGAATTAAAACAACTTCCCCACTGAATCTGTTACAGTAATTTTAGGTCTCTCTTATTTCATAGTGTGTAAATTCCTCAAGAGAAATAAAAAGAACATCTTTGGGAAAGAAGCAAATTATTACAATACTGCAGGACTAATAAGAAATCTATATGGCTCACTAGAATGAAATAAAAATCGTAATGCTGTTACCCATTTCCCACAGACAAATTCTTCCATCTCACAGGTTTAAAATTATGGCTGTGCTCATTTAGTGTACCAGTGGCCTGATCCTGAAATCAGAGACACACTGTTGTACAAACTCAGCGGCTGCATTTGTGTGGGTCCCAATACACGGTTTGACAAGACATGTAACACAGGGGTAGGCATCTCCCAGCACGGGTGCCAGAGCATGGCACACAAAGGCATTTTGCTTGCACATACGCATTGGGGCGGATGGCAGGGAAGGGGCCAGGACTGCCCTGCCACAACAAGGTTCAGGCCTCTTGTGGCTCCCCCACCACCCGCCCCCGCACGCCAACATCTTGCAAGTAGAGGCTGCGAGTGTTTTTTGGCACTCTGCTGTAGCTGACCCCGAATGTAACATGTTGCCATATATTTTAGGGAAAAAAAACACAGACTCTGCAGTTCTATTGCACCTTGGTTCTGTGCACTTAATAGCTTGTGCTTGTCTTTGTCTAGTAAGACTTACCTTCCTTGCACGGCTAATCAACCCTTGCTTCTTAAGGGCTCCATGGCAATTTACACTACCTGAGGATCTGTGCCTGGGCCATGCTAAAACTAGGATTTAGTGAACATCCAGTGTTGCATTCCCATCTCAGTGAGGGGAGGAGGGATGCTTTGCTTTCCTAGCAGTGACTAGAAATTGATTTCAATCTCTTTGGGGCAGAGAAGCCAATAAAGTCTCTACCTTAATGATTAGCTTTTAGTTAAAAGGGAGAAGGTTGGGTGGATAGATCCTGAAGGGAAGGCATTCTGCTATGACTGGTATTTGTGTAGAGGAAAACCATTGCAGCTAGGAAAGATTTTTCCTGAGCAGCTTTCATACCAATTAAACTTTCCTCATCCTCACAAATTGGGACTTTGCTTTACTCTTAATTAGTGTGAATTACAGAAGCCAAGGAAGTTAAAGCTCTGTAAAAGCAATTTGGCAAAGGTTTGACACTGGGTAGCGGCTCTGAAAACGGGGAAGTGATTTACTTTATGTTTTTGTTATGTTGTTATGTTTTTGGAGTGATAGCCCGTGTTTATCTTCCAGACAACCAGGAAATGTGCATTTATAAATCTGCAGGCCATTGATGGGAGTGTACAAATACACACATGCCCTTTGAGGGCTTCCCAAAGAGGGGACAGCAGGAA
>NW_005842316.1:44431-61844 GCF_000455745.1 Alligator sinensis
CTAGACAACCAAGTTACCAACACTTTCAGGAAGGCAAGGGGACTAGTCAAGTCACTGCACTTAGCCCCTCTTATCCCAGGACCAGGATGAGGTGAGAGTTTTCTTAGCACTTCTGTTAGGTAAAACATAGGGCTATGGATTCAAAATAGCTATTGTGTTCAGGGTGTCTGTTGGAGGAGTGCAGTTCTGATTTAAGACACGTATGCTCCGCAGCTTCATAGTTTTATTTTAAAACGGTTAAGAATGTTACAGCGAAGGTGACAACGGTTTAAGGAAAGACTTTCTTAAATGCAGATAAACATAGGTGCAGCATTTCCATTAAGCAAGTCAGCTAATGCAGACTTCTTTGGGAGAAGGAACAGATGCTGCATTTGTAAGGAGGGAGAAAGAGGCCAGCCAGCTTCCAAGCAAATGGAGAAGGAAAATCAGGAGCCTGTAGCAGGCAACTGTCGATCCTTCTGGATCCTGGTGTATGCGCGAGAGGTTACCAAGACCTTCAACACATATGCCTGGGCAGGAGTACAGAGAACTACAAGCTGGCCAGATCTTCCATCCTTCATTTAGACCATTAAGACAGAATCCAAAGGCCAGACTCAGTCCATGTGTTCAGTGCCTTAACAGCTGTCATTATATGCGCAGCTGAGAATCGAACCTCGGTGTCCTGCATGGCAGGTAAGGAGTCTACCACTGAACCACAACAGCAGGAGCCTGTAAGTAGGGGAATATTGTGCAATGGGGAAGAGAAGGTACTTTTCTCTCTTCTTTCCCAGCTCTCAGCCTTCCCTTTTCTGCTCAGAACATCATGAGGCAAAGTGGGATGGAAAGAGCTTAAGGCCAGTAGGGTCAGGGCAATGGGGACATCTGATTTTATAAGGAACAACCAGCAACTAGATTGTGGAAAGGAGAGTTTGACTAATAGGTGCAAGAAAAGGATACCTCAAACTACAGCAGGGAAAACTGAACTAACAATTTGATATGTGCAAAGAGACTCACTGTACAATGAACATACAGTTGGAGAAGGGTTTTTTCTAGCCCTGTGTGTGACCCATCTGGATGGGCAGCCTCCTGAGACAGCAGCAAGTAGGGGAGTGGGAGACTGCAGTCTGAGGGAGTGAGAGGCAGCCTCTCCAGAAAGCTGGAGACAGGACAGGATGGGCTCTCAGTCGCAGGCAGGACAGCAGCACTGAATGGCCCCTCTCATCCTCCAGAGAGTTTGAGAAGAGTGGCCTTGGAGATGCTGCTCTGCATGGCTAGCCCCCCCATGAAGGGCTGTGCACACACGTGTGCAATCTGCAGCTCACCCTTTACTCATGGATATCTGAAGGGTTAAACCTCCTCTTCAGTGAGTTTCCCATGTGGAGGAGAGCCGTGCTCCCAGCAGCATTTGGTGTGAGCCCATGAACATCCCCTCCCCTTTCCATCCATGAGCCTGGGAAGGACATGCCCATGGGCTGTGACCAGAGAGCAGCAGGCTGTCTGCAGCTAGAGAGGGGTGGCCACCTTTGCTATGGCCATTAGAGATCAGAGGTCACCAGGATATGATCTGACATCTGCCAGCCATTTGCTTAACTAAAACAGCAAACCTACCTTGAGAGTCTGACAGACGCTGCAGACTATGGAAACCTGTTCTCCCCCAGCTGACATGGACAGTCTGGGTGAAAGTCCTCTAGGTTTTCACATAGAGACTGTAACCCCGGCTTCTTCTGGGTCATGACTAGGTTGTGCTGGGCTACAAGTATGACCAGGTTCTCCCTGCTACCGCTGACATCCTGAGGGAGGCTGCAGTTTAGCTCAAGCCCTTTTTGTTTAGCTCAAGCCCTTTTCCACTGGAACACCTGGCACTTGTGAGAGGCCAAGAGCTTTATACGCGACCACCCTGATAGACAAGATTCACTAAGCAGCAGCTACTGTTAGACCTTAGAGGTAAGCATAGATGTGAGCATGTGCACACATTTCTTTTCAATCAATATAAATATAAATGTGTATGTGTAAATAAATTGTTTTTCAGTATTATATTATCTCTGCTAATTTGACACGTTCTCTGTTGTGTTAATGTTACTGTCCATATTGTGTGACTACAGCTGCCAAAGCTACCAACGCAGACAATGCAGAACGCAGCCCCTCTTTCTGCTCATCCGTTACCTGCAAGCCAACTTCAGAAATTACTTTGCTTGTTGACCAACACTCTCCTTTACCTGAAATTTTCTGTGTACACACATCATTCTCTGGATTGGTTGTGAACAAGGGTGGATCCAACTACACCCCTCCTTCAGACCACATTGTGGGAACAGCAGCTGGGGACTTTTTTAAGCAGGTAAGAATTCCCTACGCTCAACACCTCCTCCCTTCCCCTCCACACTAAGCAGCATCTCCTTGCACCCTCGCTGTCCCCAGCTGACCCAAAGGTGGGGGGAGCTCTAGAGCTGCTCCTGCCCCGCTCTGGCTAGGCTGCATGGGAAGCTGGGCTCAGCCAAGAACAGCAGGCAGTTTCCCCCTCTATACCTGGTTCCCTACGGTGTTCCTCGCTAGCCCCTAAGCAGGCTCGGGGAGAGGGAACCCACCTGTTGTCACCACTGTCCCCAGCTAAGCCTGGCTCCCCACAGAGCCACTCTCCGTAGCCCCAGCAGTGGCTGTGACAGGTGGATCTCCCCTTTTTGTAAGTAAAGAAGATGAAGGGAGGCAGGGAGGAGCAGGGAGGTCCTCCTGAACACATGGGAGAAGGGATGGGGTGCAGCAAAGGGAGATTTTTTTACCTGATTTGGGGACTTAAAAAAAGTCCCCACATGCATGGTCTCCCTGCCCCAGTTTGGGATGTGGAGGCTGGAAAAGGGATGCAGCCACCCCTGCAGTGTCAGTCACTGTTCTCATACCTCCCCCTTTTAAAATCCTGGATCCACCCATGCTTTTGAAGTTTGCCTTTGGGCATCTACCCAGAACAGATACGAGAACAGCAGTATCAGTACCACACAAACTTTCTCCAACACTTCAGTAGCAGGAAAAGCAACTCTTTACCTGTTCATCTTCACTGTCTGTTCCACCTAAACTCAAAGAGCTATGGCGCTGAACGGGGTTGGAGGACTGTGGGATAAAATAAGGAAAAGGATAAGTCAGGGGAAGCAACACATACAGTTCTCAGGGACCGAATATAAAAGGATAATCATAAGAAAATACAACAGGAAGGACACAGGAGAGGTTAACATGGAAAACTAACCACTGCATAGGGTCTCATTCGTTTGTTCATTCATTTGTCATTGCTGATCCAATGCAAAGGACTGAAGCCTCTTCCATGCAATCAGATGCACTTGGCTGCAATGCACAACAGCTCAGTGCCTAGCTATACATGCCTCAGCCTCCTAACTTTCTGCCACTGTTGAGTATTCAGAACAAGAAGTACCAGCTTTGTTCACTCAAATCAGTCGTCACTGAAACACCCTGGAACATTTTAATACAGGAAGAAAGTTCTTAATACAAAGAATAAAGGAATAAAGTCCCCACGCCCACACTGAATCACCTGGAGTTTTAGTTTCTTTAGCCATGTTTGCTTCCCTGGAGGGCTCAGCTCAGTTCCCCCGTTCTGTATTCCTGTGCCATTTTGTAGTAATCTATTCTAAGACACTTTTATGGCTTCTATTACAGAACTTGCTGAGTGACTCACTGTCCTTAATGTATTATTATTGTCACCACAAACTTGTGGGATAGGGACTGATGTCTTCCCCCTTTTACAGACAGGGAATGGACACAAAGAGGGTATGGCCACCCAGCACAGTGCAGTGATACCTTCATTCAGAAGCCACCAGAAATGAATAGTTGCATTAAGATGGCTCTTCAGCCTGTATTCCATCGTGTGGACATATCAGAGAAGCTGACTTGTCCATAATCACATGGGACCTCTGGGGTGGAGCTGGGGTTTGAATTCATCAGGTCTCCCGAGTCCCAGATTAGCACCATACACGCTGCCCCATCTTTCTGCTACCTTGGTGACCTTCGGCAAAACAATCAGTACCCAGTTCAACAAGAGGGATAAACTTCTAGGAGGAAAATGTTTTAAACCTCATAACATTTTCACTTGAGGAAATAAGGCTTTCATGAACCCAAGAACAATACTACTTCCTCATGCATCAACATGCAAGTCACTCTACCCAAATGTTGCTCCAGCTAAAACTTTATGACAACAGCTGCTTTTCAGCTCATTCTTTTCTGATGCAGCGTTGCTCCTTGTTTTTCCCCACCCTTGAGACACATGAAGGTACACCCTTCAAGCCATTGCCATAATCCTGACTGGTAAAGGCACTGTAATGCTGTCAAGCTTCAGCTTTCAGTAGATGGCGAAAGGCACTTGGTTCTCTTTTCATTCAAGTGACCCTGCTATCACTATTGGAACTATGTTCTCTCCCAGGGGCAACAGGTTTTTATCTGTCTTGCATCATGAACTTGTTACTTGAATTCCTTAAATCATGTCTTCTCTTCCTTTGTTTGCTTTGCCTTTCATACGGTACCTCGGGCAAGTGAAGAGTGCTCCCATCTCCCCTCTGCGCTGCTTTCATTTGGAAGTCTCTGTGCTGACATCCATCACTGCTCAACTGAACAGGAACAGTGGCTTTCTTCACTCACTGCGTTCATCAGACACCCTGTGGGATCCTCTTCTAAGATTCTGCGGGACCATTCTAGGATGGTCCGTCCATGTTCTGACTCGTCTTCAAACAAGCCTTTCAAAGATGAAGCTAGTTCTCACCCCCCACAACCATACATGGTAAACTCGGATTAATTAGCTCCTCCCAGGTGAATGTAAATAATGGCAGGAGTTGACAAATGGCTGAGTTTTAAAGGCTATCTGTCTGCTTTCATTACTGTTTAAATCCTTTTTGCTTGGGTCCTCCCTTTAATCCTAACTGACCTTAGAGTCAAAGTCAGGACACTGTTGTCTATAGGACTACTTGATATAAATCTGCCAGCTGTGTTAGTCTTACCTACAAGTATTTTACCTTTCATTCTAGTGAGTGAATTGCAGTGTTACTCAAAGCGCTCTTTGTTCTTTACTGATCCTTGCAGCTTTAAGTAACTCAGTAAGAGATGAGACCAGGACACACTTTTTTCTTCCTTGTTTCTAGGCTCTATTACAATATGGTTGGTGATTCCTGAAGACTTTTTGCCCATCTCTGCATGTCCATAAACATAGAAGGCTATTACCAGAACTTGATAGTGAAAGGCATGGTTTTTAAACCTGTAGTCTCTAATATTTTAAGTTGCATCTGGAATTTTTTCTAGACAAATAGCATCTTTTCTAGGACTACACTGAGTTGGGCCGGGATTGACGTATGGTTACAGAACACACCCCCAGGTATCTCTCACACCAGTTTATCCATAGATGAAGCTAGTTATTATACAATTTTTCTAGTTGCACACAAAAGCTAAAGGCAGCAGTGCAGCCTTTATGCATTCAGTGATTATAGAAACCTATACTCTGAGTATTCCTGCCTGAAATTCAGTGATGGGTCTTCCGTGAGGTGCAGAAGCAAAAGCATCATAGACCAACAATGCTAGAAGGAACATCAGTTAAATATCATCATTCTGTGCTCCAGCCTTATCCACTTCAGATTTCAAGTGCAGTAGGTTTGATCTTTCTAGACATTTATCTTTTACTCTTCCAATACAAGCTGAACTTCTGCAAACAATTTTATCTTTAACAACCTCTTACATTTATTTGCAAACTGGGCAGCAAATCAATAGGAGCGCTTTTTTGGTTTTGCTTGTTTCCAGTTTTGGAATTAGGTTTAAAAGAAGGAAACCATTCTGTCCATTGCTTCAGAGCTGAGGGTTTAGCAAATAAAAGATGGTAAGGAGGTAAATGTAATAACTGATGACAAAACACTTATATTGACTGCAGATTTAAAGAAAAAAAAATAACTGTCCAACCAACCTTTACTCTATACAATTCACTTTAAACCTCAAGCCCTTTCATGGCATGAAGTACATACCTTGCTTGGCGAACCCGTTAGAACTTCGTGAAGAGTGGAAATTTCTGGAGGGCTTCTAGGTAATCCGTCATCTTCTGAAACAGCACCTGGGTCTTCCACTTTCCTGCTGGTTATAACAAGAGGAGGAGATCCAAGTCTGATGTTCTGTTGTAACTGGAGCTGGGGGGGCAAAGGGAAGTGAAGAACAAAGTATTTAAATGGCTTTATCTCTTAGGGAGAAATCTTCATTAAGAACAGATCTACCCAGTTATCAGGCAGACGTTTTTTGAAACCTTCCCAAAAGAGCATCCAGAGAAATTAGTAACTAGCCCAATTTGATTTAGTTACATTCCTCAAGGGCTCCTGAGAGCTGACTGCTGTTCGAAAGATTTAAAAACAATTTACTTTTTGCAGATATCTCATCACCCCAGATTAATTTGGTGACCTTAGTCAAATCACTTAATCTCTCTTCCTAACAGATGCCTGTCTTCCTTGGATGCTTGATTAGGTAGCGCAGGTAAAGACTGATTTGTGGTAACATTTACCAGGATGCTCGCACAGCCCTCCAGAGGCTGGGGCTTGGTGGCTCCCAAAAACCATAATTTATTTGGACAACTGTCCTTTGCAAAACTCTTCTAACCACTGACAACTCTTCACAGACCCTTAGCAAAAGTGTCTGGGCTCTGCCTCTGCGTGAAGAAGCAGGTGATGATCTGAAGGATCCTTCTGGCATGTGTATTTCATACAAAGAGAGAAAATTAAGTTGGTGCCTCCCAAAGAATCACCTTGTTCGCTCTCTTCCAGTACCACTGGCCAAGCCTGAGTATAGAGGGAGGAATCATGTGGACAGGAGTCACATATGTTTATCAGGGAGTATGGGAAAAGTTTTGCAAGAATGCATAAAAAAAACTGCTCTGGCAGACTGTGATCCTAGAAAAATAAAACAAAGTCTGCAACCCCACAAGCAGCCAGATGTTCCTTCTTAAACAAAAGTCAATCTCAGGAAACACCGGTTCTGAAGCTCACGGCCTGAGCCAGCTATGTCAAGGCTGTAGTACAGACAAGGTCTGAAGACAATTTTTGCCTCTCAACCAGAAGTGGCTCATCTGAGGCTGCCTGGCAGATAGGTGGGCCTGCTTTTATGGTCTTTTGCTTACTAGACCAGAGCTGGAATTTGTAAGCCTCAAATGCCTGATTCTCTGCAGTCCTAGCAGCCATTCATTCCTCTGCATAATGCATTTAGAACAGGGATGCCCAATTCATCTAGCCCTGCATGAGCTAAATCCAATGTGTAGGACCAATCTGTGGTCCTAATCTGGTACACTGCCCCATTATCTGGCCTGCAGTGTTCCCCACAGGTCTGGAAATTTGGTGGCAGGAAAAGTGATGGCAATTAAGGATACAGGAGCTGTGGAAATTAAGGCTCCCACTCTTCTGCATTCCCTCCTTGCTGTGGGAAGCCCTGAGGGCCGCACCCAGCCCATGGAGTCACCTCCGGTTTCAGAATGCTGTCATTTTACCCCGCTTTGCATCTATGGGGATATGCGACTACCCAAGGAGCAGGGCAGAGTCAGGTCCAAGTCCTCTAACCTCAGACAGCTTCCATTTGCCCAGCACAATGCACATGTTCCCTAAACCAACTGGAGAAATAAAAGTAACGCAAATGCTAGACACAGGACACACTGTTCAAAGGGCATGGACAGCCCACACACTTACACAGGTGTAAAAAAAATGAGTGGACAAATGATATGAGCTCTAACCAGGAGTTATGCCTCCCAGTCAAATTACCCTGAAAGAATCAGAAGTCAAACACTCCCATTGGAAGATACACTGGTTTAGGTGTTGTCTGTCCACTTCCATTCCAGGACAGTCATTTACTAAAGGTAAGCAGACTATTGCTTACTTGAGAGCTACATCCTCCATGCTGCTACCCAGGGACAGCTCCTCATCTGTCAGTGCCTGAGTAACTTCCACTTGTACACAGACCAGTGTAAAATACTCCAGAATAAGTGATCATCTGTCCATGCCCAAAGAACTACATATATGTAGCCAGCAAATGAGATCTGTAACCCACGTGCGCCACCTCAAAGTAAAGAAGTGTGAGTAGATTCTGCAATTGCCCCACTTTTATGAATGTAACTGATGGAAAGCAATGGGAAAAATGTTACAGAAGAGAGAAACTGCAGTCTTCTCTTGCACTGGCAGAACTAGATGATCCACTAGCTAAGACAATATCGGGATCTGCTGATGTGCAGATTTTTGATCCAAATAAGCATTCAGCTAAAGGAAATGTGCTCTCTTTTTGGGTAGAATCTATCCCTGGCAGCGCTCTGCCATGGTGAAGCACAGTGCATGGCAGAAGGAGAGCATTCAAGGGGCTGCAGAGAGCAGAGTCCCATTACACAAAATGGAAAGGTGCTTTTTCCTGAACAAGGCCTGTTATATGAAAACGTACTGCCCTTCCCCTGCTGCTCCCATTGTTTTACAAGCAATATCCTGGACTGAAACTTGGCCTCAGCTGTGTTTCTGTGGAGCCAGAAGTCCTTCTGCGCATCTTCCATTAGTTACCATGTGATGCAACCTTGTTTTGCAGCAGGGGGTTGCTCTGAAGCCTCTCCATGGCCTTGGGACATATTATCAACAGTTTGTTTCTGTCCCAGGAATAACCTTAAATTTTTATCTCTGTGTTGGAAGTCAGGCAGCTGTCCGAGTGCAATAACCATGACCAAGGGATTGATAAGGAGGTTGTCAAGGAGGGTTCAGCATGTGCCTTGGAAGAAGGAAGTGACCTAGCAGAATGTCTCCTCAGCTGACAGCGATAAGAGAACAAGGCTATAAATACAGCTGTCTTTAGCAATGCTCCGACCCATCCATCACCCTGACTGCCCAGAGCAGTCATTGCCACTGGACAATGGAGAAGGCATACTTCAGGACAGAACTGCCGCCAAGAGACTGACACAAATCCATGAAAACAAATGACTTTAGTCCAAAAGGTGAAGCAAGGAAGTACAGAATGGAAAGCCCCTCAGAAGTGGATGTGCCTCATCAGGGGGAACATCTAGGTGGTAAACAATTTGGGGCAGGAAAAGGGAAGCAGTGTTACCTCAGCAAGGCCACGCATATTGCGTGCACTCCAAAACCAGTTTCAAACTCTGCTGCACACCAGAAGGAAGTGGTTGGGTACAGGATCCAAACAGAGCCTTTTCAGCCTGGCAGCTGGCATGTAGAGCAGCCCCCAGCCCCATAAACACGAGACACTTGCTTACCTGCAAGGTCTTCACTCTTCCGGGGATGTTCTCCTGAGACGATGCATCACCAGCTGCATTTTCTGGTGCCGATTCAAAAATGAAGACACTGTCATGGGACAGGGCTTTGTTTCCCAGGCTTCCTTTGGATCTGGAAGGCAAGAAAGGTCTGTAAGCAACTCACAACCACCCCCAGAAAGGTCTTAGCCTTCTGCTGTCAGACACATGAATGTGGTTGCCTAGGGAAGACAGCATTTGACTGGGACTCGGGACATCTTGGCTCTGTTCCCAGAGCTGCCACTGACCTACTGCGGGACCTTGGGCAAGTCCCTCTCTCTGCCTCCGCCTCCCCTCCCATCTTTTGTGCGCCTCCTCTGTGTTGATTGTACACTTCGGGGGCAGGCACAACCTTGCTAAGTGTTTATACGGCACCAGGCATAACACCCTAGCTTGATCTACACTACCATAACCTGCATAATAAATACTGTAAAAACACCTAGACTCCCACCTTGAGCCTTGCCCTGCAGCCAGCCAGGGGTGGCACAAGTAAAATACTCTTTTATAACCTCCTCTCCCTTCTTACTGCCCTTTTCTACCATTAGTTCCCCCCGCCCCTCAGCATTTGCCAGCACTGTCCAGAGACCTTGATTGAGAAAAATTTCCATCCTTCATTATTGTTAGAGAAAATCCATCCACGCTGATGCCAGTTACTGAATTCAAAAGCCCTTCCCTTCACTAGCTGCTAGATGCTCTCCTAGCCCACTTCTCCCCACCAGCAAGGCTCCCATGTGTCACTTCCTCATGTAGAGGGATACCAGCCACTTCTCTGGACCGTGGGGAATCCCTGAGGCACAAAACCAGCAGAGCAGCTCCTCACCACCCCCTTGCAGCCCTTTGCTATGTGCCAGCTGTCCTTGGTGGCTAGAGGGGGGCCTACGGGGCCTATGCAGCCAGATGTAGAAGAGACCAGCCCTGAGACTTTTTTTTTCTTGCCAGTGGCGAATAGGGAAAAAGTCCCACAGCATGAAGGAGCGTTGTTCATGCCTCAGCACATGCTGAGGTACAGAGAGTTTCTGCAGTCCACCTAAACAGACTGGAACTGCTGGGACACAATGGTCTCCCAGGCACATTTCAGTGCATAGCCAGGACCCGTGTCTAAGTGGTAGCTCAGTTGTGGCACCAGTTACAACAGACTTGGCTTGGTTGCACACACAACTGGTTTTTTGCCAGGGTAAGGAGGTGCATGCTACGGTGCCTCCTCCAGCTGGGCAGCTCAGCAGTGACAATGGGGCCCAAGACTAACACTGCACCATGACCCCTTGGCACCAGCGGTCTCCCATTGAAAAGCCAGTCAAGCCTAGGAGCTCCTATGCTCAGAGAAGCTCAAGTGCATTCAGCCCAGCATGACTGATCCAGCTGGCCCACTCCCCCGAGCGGGTTATGGTTGCAGGGCACCTGCATACTCCATGCCTACAGAACAACAGTTGTGGGCTGCACTCAAGTTTCACATCAGCATTTCACCAGGAAACAACGAACAACTCTTTCCTGTCCTCGGCTGCCAGACCTGTAACCCAGGCCTTGGACACGCTGCCTTTGAGGTGACGCAAGCTGCATTGAACAGCTTGCCTCAGAGTAACTGGAAGTGAAGACAGGCAAGCCCTCACTGCAGAGCTGTCAGGGAGACTCCACTCTCAGCCCCAGCGCGTGCCTCCTGCAGGGAGTCCAGATGGACCGGGTCTCCCTGCCGCTGGGCTCTGAACCTAGAATTCCCTCTTCACTTTGGAAGCAAGCTCTGGCAGAGAGTGTGCCTTCTTAAAGAAAGACACACCATAAAGAAAGCCCCTGTGTCTTCCTGCCAAATAGAGGAAGTGTCTTCTTTTCCCCAGCGCTGGGGACTGACATCTGCAAGGCCTACTTTACTTCACCTTTCCTATCGCCCGTGTTTCAGTGGAGTCCCATATGTTTGATGCATGTTCCCCGTCCTGTCCAAACTAATCTGAGCTCTTATGCTACAAGCGGAGGCCAGAGCTCATGCTCTTCCCGGTGTTGTAGCAGTTAATGCCTGCCTTTACCACTGCTATTACCACACACTGATAAGCACTTGCACAGGTTCACGCTAAGGGTAAACCCCAGTTTCTGATTGTGCGTGTTATCTTTTAGAGAAGTGCTTCCCAGGGTGACAGGCTCTACATACAGGCAAGGTCCCACTGAAATGACTTTGCTTAGAAAGACGGGCACAGTTAGATTCTTAATCAATATAGCAAAATGCTGCTGCTCACTTTTTTGTGCATTTCCCATTTTCATCTGTTGCCCAGAAATGACTCTAGGCTGGGTGTACACAGACCTCTCTGAGCCTGGGACTGTCCTTACAGTGCATATTTGGGATGAGGCTGACAGAGGAGCTGATATCTCTTTGAGCTGTTGCCAGCACCAATTTTGGGTTGGGGGGGGTGGGAAAAAACCACGTTGTTCTTTTGCCCATGACACACAGAGCCTACCAGGGACTCTGGGATCCACTGCAGCCCTAGTGGAGGCAAGTGCAAGCTGTCCTGTAAGAGGGGGGGTGTGTGTGTGTGTGTGTGTGTGTGTGTGTGTGTGTGTGTGTGTGTGTGTGTGTGTGTGTGTGTACACGCGCGCATGCACAGTGTCCTCCTGGGCAGTCTATTTATATTGGCTTGCAAACTAAAGCTTCCTTGTTAGCCAGAAAAGAGAAGGCAGATGTTTTAGCCATTACACTTCTACCCTGGCTTCCCTACACCTTAGACTTCTACCCTGGCTACCCTACACAAACAAATCGTTCAGCCACATTCACTCACCACAGGCTGCTCTTTCTTAAAGCAGCATGAAGAGGAATGTAGAGCCCCAGACCCAAACCTAGCAACCAGCCACACTCTCAAATGCCCCTGGGCTGCACTGACTTTCCGTCCCATTGCCTTCAATCTCTAGCTCTAGCTGCTCTGTCCCCCCTCCTCCTGTGCCGCCCTGTCTTCCTTCAAACCACCCCCCAGACCTGCTGCTTTCAGCACAGCATCCATCCACCATCATCCAAGAGAAGGAGGAAGCGTTATGCAGGTTTAAACCACCATTCAACACATTAAGAGCCCAATGCACTGCATTTGGCACAAGATGATATAGAAACAGATGCTCCTATGTCCGCGATGGCCAAACTGCGGCTCGCCAGCACAGTGCTTGCAGCTCTCCGGGGCTTCTCAGCCAAAGCCCCGCACATCTCTCCCCCGAGGTGGCTCCGGGGGACACCAGGCTGCCGGGGGTGGGGGCTGCAGCCACTCCGCTTACCCTGGGGCATGCTCCCCACAGGGAAAGCCAGAGCAGCTCAGTGGTGCAGGAGGGGAGGTGGTTACCTCGACTCTGGGTCGCTCCCCCCCAACCTTGCTTTCCACCCTGGGTGAAGGATCGGATGTGGCTCCCAGGGTGAGTAACTCTGGCCACCCCTGTCCTATGTGTTAGTTTTACCCACATATAGGTGTGGAGATTCAACGCAAACCACCTCAGAGAGTTTCTTTTGTGTTCATCCACTCAGGAGGGATCCCTACCTTCATCCATGTATACAGGACCAAGGGGCAGTGAGGTAGGATCCTCCACAACCGCCCAGCCCTCCTGATCATCTCAGCCCCTGGAGAGCTGGACTGATGTGGAAACTCTGCTCCTTGGCCCCTGCTTACTGTTTCTCTGGCTTTGGAGGAAAGCACTCAACAACTCAGAGGTTTGGGCCATAATCGATCATTTTTAAATTACATTTTGTACCTAAAAGATTTAAAAGCAAAATGAGGAAACACCAGTATTTGCTGCCAATGTTACAAGGCTGCTCTGGTATCAGACATGCCTCACAAAGCTCAGCACAAGCCTGCTGCACCCAGAACTCCCGCTGCCTGCACATCTTCAGGATCAGGCCTCACCAAGTTTTCACCTCTTCAGATGCTCTCTGTATCTATAAGGTCCATGCTCAGGGTGGGATCTGGGCATGAGCAGCGCCCATGTGCCCTTGACAGTTCTGACAGACAAGGGCATCTCATTTCTAACCAACTCGGAGAGGTTTTGCCCACCTCTAGTTTTTCAATAATCATAATAATCATCATTTCAGTTTCTGCTCTCTGAAGGACGGGGCTGGGATAATGAGCAAGTGGGTAGGATGTAATGGATTAGTACATTTGAAGAGGGCAGCCTATTCTTACAAATCAATGCCATTTCCACCCTAGGCACCAGCTAGGAAGGGACAACTGATTAGCTGAATTGCTGTAATTGCCTCTGGACCCAAAGGACTCTATAGCGACTCCACCAGGGCAATGTTATCGAGGCCCCCTACCTCTCCTACAGTTCAGTATGTGGTGTACACACACACACCCCACTTATCTGTCCCCTTAACAGAGACATGTTTAACTCGTGTATTCCATTATGATTCAGAAAACAGTGACGTGGATTATTTCAGCAGCTTTCTGATTTAGTACTGAGCTGCCTGGCTGTTTTCACAAAAGGGCACGGGCTTCTTGCTGTTCCAGGTTTAACCTACGCTGTGCTTTTCTAAAGGAAACCGTAACCTTCCTTGCTGGCTGTGAAAAGTGCACCCCCAGCTGAGAGTGGGGCAGCCTGCTCCCTGGAGGGCAACAGGCATCTGGAATGAATTTGTGCACACCTCCCCAATTCAGAAATAATAGTAAGCCCATGGGGTAGGGGCACAACGTATTCAGAGGGCTCCCTACCCCCCTCATGGATTCAATGCAGCCGGCAAACAGCCGTGATTTCTCCACCACATTGCAGGATGTGGTTGCTGAAACAAAAGGAGATGCCTTTAAAAAGAAAAAAATAAAACCATCACCAATGGCACAGCCCCAGCCCTAGCCGGGTTGTAGGAATTAATCAGAAAGCAGCGTAGATACACACCTTTATAGACCAACTACATAAGATATCTATCTAGAGAGCGAGAGTGAGCACAAGCTTTTGTGAACTCAAGTTCACTTTATCACATGCTGGTGAAGTGAACTTGGGCTCACAAAAGCCCGTGCTCATATGTATATCGTTATTGAGTTAGTCAATAAAGGTGTAGCTCTATTTTGCCTTCTGATTGACTTCAGACTAACATGGCTAACTACCTCCATAAGGAATGAACCCAAGGACTCTGCGGCTATTCTCTCCTCCTTTGCCCCAGTCATGAAACAGGGTATTTCACACAAGCCCTGTTTATGGCAAGAAACAGCCGCTCGCTTTCATGACCATTCCCTGTCTCCGCAGCCCTGAGTCATTTGCTGCTTCTAAAGTCCCCGCTGCCAGGGTGGCTTTCAAATAGCAGGCATCAAATCTAGGCTAGCTGGAGTGCTGTAGGCTGGAACAGTTGGACTATTTTCCCCCTGTGCTGACTTCTCAAGCACGCTGCAGAGGAAAGAGGAAATTCCTGGAATTCCTTCGTCAGCTCTAGGACTTGTTTTGCACAGACTTGGCCAGGGGTTGCTCCTTAGGGGCCAGCTCTGGCTTTCCTTCTACTGCTGCATGATGGCTGTACAACCTGGCTATTTGGATTCGCTCTGCAGGCTTACCCGGCCTCAGCTGGGGAGTGAAGGGCAGCGGTGTCTAGCGCAGAGATGCTGACATCGCTGCTGGACTGGCTCGGTTTCAAATTACTTTCCCCCCTGGGAGCAGGAGGCTCCTTCCTTTTCTTCTTGGCAAAGAAGTTTTTGAACGTCTGAAATTTGGATTTTTTCTTTCCTGAAATATAAGAACAGAGTCATGCACACAGGACGGAGACGCAGGTGCCTGCAGACAGCATGATATCCAAACCCCTGGAGGAACCCTCTGGATACCCGCAAGTCTCAACAGCCCATTGATTTCCCTGCATCCCTATTTAAATAATTCAGAGCTGGAGCACAGTGAAATGTGAAGCCGCAATTCTTAGCTGTGTCATCTATGAAACATCACTACAATAAGCAGACGGTTCTGATACTTCTCTAGATTTCAGCTTATGAAAGACGTGGTTAAGCATGACACATGGCAGTGAACTGTAATTCGTTATGTGAACCGTATATGGCTTAGCATGGAGAACAAAGCAATTCATTTTAAAAGCTTAATGTCTGTAATTCACTTACCTTCATTTGAGGTTTTTGACCCAAATTTTTAATGGGCTTATGTTTCAAGGGGCAATCAACACTTGGCAAATATTTTTAGTAATAACAACAACGAATATTTATGTAAAAATCGAGCGTTCGTAAAGTCTGAGACCAAAACAGAAGTTGGCTCAATGTTTTAGAGATGCCACTAAAGACCATTACTTTTCAACAGCCCCAGAACATTGCAGCACCAAGGTGCTGACAGTAAAACAGGGCACAAATAGGTGAAGCTGACTTCCCGGGTTGTCATGAACCAAAGTAAGAGAAATGCAGCGAGTAAACAATGAACCTAACATGCAAGAGACGCACTTGAATGTGTTACATTCCTTCACTCTTAATAATCCAGGTACTTTAACCTCACAGCATTGTTCAAAACACAAGGACAAGGGTCACTTATTCATTATTGACTTTAACTGTGGTCTGGGGTCAGGCCCATTGTATGCGACAGCTTCTGTCTGACATAGCTGCTCTGCTTCTTAGCATTGCAAGGTACAAGAGCCCAAATCATCGTTCTTCTGGGGGTGCTGGTATAACAGACTCATGCAGCTGTAGGATTTGTGCATAAGCAAGGCATTACTTCAGCGCTATTATCTGTCTGCTCCCAGCAGCGATTTAGCTGGCATTGCTTTGTCTCAGCGTGTGCCCCGTACATACCAGAATTCATGCCAGGGGCATTACTGAGGCTGAAGCAATGCCACCATGCAGCTGCATCATGCGTCGACAGTGGTTACTTTGAGAAGTAAACAATGACTCTAGGCGCCGCTCACCCCGTCCCCACCCTGTTCTTGAGTGCAGG
The DNA here is from genome assembly GCF_000455745.1 of Alligator sinensis. NCBI lineage: Eukaryota > Metazoa > Chordata > Crocodylia > Alligatoridae > Alligator > Alligator sinensis. The sequence goes on from NW_005842316.1 coordinate 60,543, forward strand.
ATGTCAGCAGCCAGTATTGACACACACAGGGATGCTCCTATTCTCCACGGTATAAAACGATCACATGGCTGTCCCTCCAGCAAGCAGTAGCAGGGGATTGCAGGCTAGTTTTCCATTAGAGGGGCATGTCATTAGCCATACTAATCTGAAGTCAAGCAAAAGGCAAATTAGGTTTGCACCTTATAGGCTAACTACAGTAAATTAGAGATACAGATAGTACAAGCTTTCATGAGCTTCTGATGAAGTGAGCTCCAGCTCATTTGTGCTACATGCACTTCTCATTTAGTCTAAGGTGCAAATCTACCCTACTTTCCACTGGAGGGCAAAACAGGGACTTGGAGCCTGGGTATTTACTTGGTGTAACTCATTTTATTTACACATCTACACTTGTCCTGGAAGTGTAGGCAAACAGCCTGCAGTCAATCCTGCCTTTCAGGAATATCAGTCCCAACACCCATGCCAGGTTCTCAGAAAGCAACTCTGACCTGGTCTAATCAGAGACTCTCTTGCAGCCCCTTTGGCATATTACTAATCCCACAACAAACCCCAATACAAGCTTGCCATTAACGGTGACACACTGCTCACTCACCAACCTCCTATAGCAGCAATTCCCAGTGACTCCCACTATAGCACCTATAATAGTACTTAGCACAGACCCGTAGCTGAAGATCTCAGCACGCTTTACAAGCTAGGCAAAAGGTATTTTATCTATGAGGTGACACAATTACAGAGCCCAGCTCCAAATCCAAAGAAGTTCCTGGAGATCCCTGTGGACATAAGGAGAGTTTGCACCAGCCCATAGTAAGGCATTGGCAAAGCTGATCACACAAGGCAACATGCTAACCATAACCATAATGCCCCTCAGAAATGTAGCTCTCAAGACCTTCTTCACTCCAATACCAGCACCCATATCAGTCATAAATAATCACCACCATCGAGAGAGAACAGTACATACTGACAATGCTCTCCAAAGCCCTGGGAAGTAATCCAGTTGACTGGGCAGTGAGGGCTGGGAATGCCAGGCTCCAAGGTGTGTGAGATCCAGCCCAATTAAGGCTAAGGAAAGAAGGATTTTGTTGTTAACCCTATACATTGCACGAGAGCCATGAAGGGTCAAAGACACAGGGTAGCTTCCTCAGCGCCAGTCAAATGACTCAACAGACTTCAGTATTAGCAACAGCCACTCTTAACCTTTTCAAAGCTGGGGTGAGCCACAGACAGAAACTTCCCTAGGAACCAAATACATATTTATGCTCAAGGTATGTATGCTCAATCACTGACAGAACTCCCACTGCCTTCAGC
>NW_005842316.1:61875-69525 GCF_000455745.1 Alligator sinensis
GATCTGACCCCTTTGCTGGATGTTTGAGCTAGCATTGGTGAAAAATTGAATCCTTCCATGCAGCAGACTTCACATTTGCACAATAAGTAACCTGGGAGGCTTTGCACAAACTAGATACACAGATAGAAGGGCTGGGTGGTTTTAAGCATCCATCATTACTCTTCCTCATATGCCTTTATCCCAGTCCCACAAACGCTTATTAGACTGCACAAACACTTGATAGACCCCATTTTGTTCTGAAGTATAATTCCTTTTGAAGCCCCATTTCCAGGCTCTCTGTTCCCCCAACATCATCTCTCTGCCTCCCAACTGTGAGCCTACCTGCAGCCGTCACGTTACACTCCTGACTGACAACCCACCAGTGTCCACACCATGTGCACATGCGGCTGACACTCTGGTTCACATTAATGGCTGTAATGCATTTCTACATGAGAAAGCAAGATGGTCACAGCCCCCTGTAAAGACTGAACACAAGCCTCTACAGAGGACTTCCCAACTGCTTCTCCTGAATTACCTGTGTTTCTTGTTCTTCTGACACTTCCACCTCTCCTGAGGGCTAGTTTGGGTAGTGAAAAAGGGTTTTCTGCTTGATTCAAGACAGATTTCCTGCCTGGACAAGGCATTCCCCTCACTCATCTAAACCATTATCCCACCACGCTCACTGCTGGGTTGACAGAGGGTGAACCCATGTCACTCAGAAGGGAAAGCATGGGTGGAAGTCTGTACCAAACATGGATGGGCAAGAATGATAGAGAAATGCTATATTGGTTACACAGGCAGACACCTTCCCGCACACTGAAGTTACCGCTTGCAGCAGCTTCTCAGGGGCAGAGTACGCACAGCAACCAGGTTTTCAAACTAGAAAGTCCAGTTTGCTGGGCATCCAGCACTGGAGTTTGAGATGCATATCCCTCCACCGGCCTCTGGTCCTCCAGATCTCTGCACTGGTTTCCCCAGCACGCCTGCCCTGCAGACAAGGGTTATGTGACTCTTTCCATTCTGGAAATCCAAGAGACTGGAAGGTAAAATTCATTCCATGACCCCTTTTTAGCCCTAAGGAACCAAGTCCTGCTTCCCAAATTAACTGCATGTTTGAAGACCAGCTGTTTACCTGTGCATTCTTCAGTTGTCTGCCCTGCCTCAGACGTCTGTATGACCTCGGCTGGCCCTGTAGCCATGATATAATCACTGAAATAAAGAAAGAATAGGCAGTTAATTATCAGTCAGTTCCCCTGATAACATTAGAGACAGATTAATATTTCAGCCAGCGAGGAAACAGCATTGTTCAACACACTTCTGAAACAACAGAGTAGATGCTAATGACAAACAGGGTTTGCTCAGATATTTTGCACTTCAACCACAAGCTCACCCTTGATTTTCATTAACACGCCTTTCCCCAGCCAAAACCAACAAGTCAGTGTTGCTTCTCCGTAGAAGTCAGGATCAAAGTTTGCTTTAAAGGAAATCAGCCATTAAACATACTCAGTGAACAGTGCAATACTTTCCAGTTGCAGAGTAACAAATCTCTGTGATGGCTAGTGCCGAGAGAACCACAGCTCCATGCTACCATGGAGCATGCCTCTCCTGTCCTGTAGTGTCCTCCCCAGACCAGGCACTGGGTTATCCTGTCAGTAATATAAAAATGAATTAAGCATCAGCACTGAACCAGCACGCTGGCCACATGACAGCCGAGCTGTGCCAATAGATCAAATTTGTTTTGGACTCAGTACAATCAGCTTTTAGCCATAAGCTCCGAAGCCCTATTGCAAACAGGGCGTATTGATCAATTGAGCTAGCCACATCAACTTCCCTCTGGATTAAAACAAAAGATGATGTTAGTGTTTAAAATCATACAAAGATGACAGGCTCTACTTTGTATTTTTCAATGCACGTCTTTCAGAGAGAAAAGAAAGGCACAACAGGCCATCAGAGTTGCAGGACAAACCTTGCAATGACAGAAATATAAGAATGTGTCAGGACGGTTCAAAAAATATTATCTATAGTTGTGGAAGATAAGTGACATATTCAGAATGTCATACATAAAACTAGAACTTCTGGTTCCAAAATGAGATCAACTGGGAAATCGCAAGAAAACTGTCCTTTTCTGCAAGCTTTCAGGATCAAAGTCCCTTTGTCAGGCTCTGGGAAAAGTATAGATGGTACAAGATGGTAAAAAGTTCCCACAAGTAGGAAATAAACTTCATTTTTGCACAGAGGGAGCTGAAGATGGAAAGGCTGTCCCTCTGGGTCCAAAAAGACACTCAGGGACCCAGAGGGACAGCCTTCCATTTTCAGCTCCCTCTGTGCAAAAATGAAGTTTATTTCCTACCTATAGGAACTTTTTACCACCTTGTACCACCTATACTTTTCCCAGAGCCTGGCGAAGGGACATTGATCCCGAAAGCTTGCAGAAAAGGACAGTTTTCTTGCGATTTCCCTGTTGGTCTAATAAAAGATATCATTTTGGAACCAAGAGTTCTAGTTTTTTGTATGTCTTCTTGTCTCAGACCAACACGGCTACCAAGTACGCCCCTGACATACGCAGAATGTGACATTTCACTACGCTGCGGTAGACCATAAGGAATAACAGCTATATCAACAAATAGCACCCAGACTAACCCCCCTCCCACTGATTTCAGTTAGGTCTGCATATAGCAATTCGCTACCTCAGTGTCCTACCAGTAGTCATTAGCTAGGACTCTCAGTTGTCACATGAAATGAGGATTTTACCCCCACTTTACAGCTGAACAAAACTAACACAGTTTAGCCCCAAAGAGACAGAGACGCAGTATCATAGCCTGAAGAAGTCAATGGAAAAGGCTTACACTGAAGCCTGGATTGAATCAAACCTTCTCTAAATACAGATGTTTTAAGGACAACTTCAAACTATTGTTAGACAGCCACAAAAACTGGATGGTAATGTACAGTTAGGTTGGCATGATTTCCCACAGGGGCATTATGCCTTTCAATGCCTCTCTTCATTTTCTTTTATGTCTCATCAAGGTCTCTCTTCTGCAAAGTCTGCATTTCCTATGTATTCTGATTAAAGTGGTGATCGTAGGCAATCTCACGGATACACTCTCGAGGATTAAAGAAGATTTGTTTCGTTTCTCCCTGAACTTCCTATACAGTGAACATTTGTGACATTAGCCTTTTTTTCCCCTAAAAGAAAATGTGTTCAAAATGATGCTTCAGGACAGTGTTCAATAAACTAAAATAGATAACACTTGCAGGTCCACAACTCTCACAATTTATTCCACAAAACAGGCCTGATCCTGGACTCATTTATATAAAAAACACCTGCTTCAAACCACTGGGAATTAAAACAGTCAGGGCCGACTCCGATTCCCCGTGTAGCTTTTCTTAGTTTTCGCCTGTTATGAGCTTCTATAATCACGTTAGAATCGTATTCCCTCTCTAAGAATCTTGCTAGACCTTGGATAAATCTCGACTGTTATGTGGCTAAATTTAAGTATAAAAAAATCCACCCACTGGAATTAACATAAGGCCATCACCGCAGTGCAAAACAGGGTGCAGGCAGCAACTTTAGCCAATCAGTCCTCTTTTACAGCAGAGCTGATTAAGGCCTACAGAGGTCAAGGGAGTCATTCCAGAGTCTATGAGGTTTCTGTGAATATGGTCCATCGAGAACTTCCCAGCATTAAATCACACGGCCATCAATTTCCAGGGTATTAAACAGTGATGGGGAACTAAAGGGGAACCATAATGGATTTTTCCAAGCTGTAAATGAGCAAATATTCAAATCCAAAAGCAATGAGCTTGGCCAGAAAAATATTTGTTGATATATATTCACAGACTCAGCATTTGAGAGACTGGTTCAAGACAGGTTTACAGTCCCCTAGCTTCAGTTTAAATGCCCCATGCTTTAGAGAGAGCCACTCTCAAAGGCTGTATGTGATGTAGGCTGGTGTGCAGGTGCCTCTCATTGTGATGTGGAGAGAGAACATGTCAGGCTGCCGATGGAAATGCGTGCGAGTGCACAGGCATGAACCAACTGATCCTTCAGTCCTTCATTGTTCCCACAGCGTAACAAGAGCCGACAGGCACAGTGCTGCAGCCAGCGTACCAATACAGCACATGCACCATCTCCAGTCACTCCAGCAGCTGTGATGACTCTGAACAACCCACACAGTAGGCTCAAGCCAGCAAAGGAGAGGGAATCACCCCCATCCACTGCAGGTGCTGACCACTGCTGCCCTTTCAACACAACTCCAACATTTTCCGAGCCACATGACACTGAGGACAGCGAGAAGCTGGAAGGCCCAGGGAGCAATGCGGAGTCTGTGCTGGGGAGCGCTCTGGAGCACTGCAGCAGGCAAACAGAACCAATGGGCGAGTCTTCACCAAGGGACGAACCAGGATGGGTAGAGGCTGGGAATAAGAAATCCTCCTCCCCCACCAGGACTGAGGGGTAGAGCCAGCGAGATGCCACTAAGGGCTCAGGCTCACACCTGCACGATGGCTGCTGCGTGCCCTGTGCCTTCTCTGTAGGGGTGGTGACTATCTCAGCAAACCATGTTTGTCATTAGCATCTGCTCTGTTGTTTCAAGAAGGGTGTTCAACAATGCCCTGTTTCTTCACCGGCTCGTGGTGCCAAGACCCACCAGTCCTGGCACTGAGCCTTCCCCAGCTGGGCCCAGAGCCCCTCCCTGCTATGTATGGGCTTGCTGAGAGGCTCCAGGGTGCACTGAATGTACAGGACCCATCTCAAGGTCCCTCAGAAACCAGCTACAGCCTGCACCATGGCAGTAGGATGGCTCCTTGGTGACCTGGCCCCTCAGTACCACTGGGGAGAATGGGAAGGATTCAAGCTCTCTGCCCAGAGTTTGAGGAGAACTGTGTTCTCCTCTCCCTGCTACGTACAATCAGCTCAGGACTGCGGGCCAAGCAGTTACACCTACGAAGAATGACTTGCCTCCACTGCAAACAGCAGCATGGTTTCCTGCAGAGCTGCAAGCATGAGCACGCAACTGGTTGTACTGGTTGCAATCTGCGGCTGGAGTTTGGAGTGCAGGGCTGCAGTGGGGAGGTATTTTAACCCAACAGAGCTCTGAAGGTGGCCGAGGAGTCCAATTCGTGCTCTGTAAGTTTTTTCACAGATATGACAAGTGGTGCCATGGGGAGGGGCACAACTATTTGCCAGGATGTTGTGCACTTTCCTTCCTCCTCTGCCATTTCTCGGCTTCCTGAGCAAGACAATTCTCTTTGAAGTGGGCTGTAGCTTGATGTATGGTGCAGCGCCATTGAGACCTGTTACCAGCCAACACTTCTCAATTTATAGTGTTGATGCCACCCCTTGGTACGGGCAATGCCACCCTGAAGGGTATACTTTCAGGGTGCCCTTGTAGCACTTCCTCTGTGGGTCCTCTTATCGTGACTAAATTGAGAGAGGAGGACTTGCTTTGAGACACAAGTGTCAACTATCCGTACACAGTGGCCAGCAGAGTTGACATTTCATGATCTGTGCATCAATGCTGGTTATGTTAGCTGCAGAAAGGATGCTGGCATCGGTGCAGTGGCCTTCCCATCTAATGCAAAGGGTCTTCCTGAGGCAATGCTGAGGGAACCATTCTAGGTGTCCACAGAGGAGCATGGGGATCACCTCTGCATTGTAGACCAGGTTCTTAGTTTCCATCTGCAGATCTCGGCTAGCAAAGACAGTGAAGCAGCTTTCTAAAGGATACCTGGCACAGTGAATCCTATGTTCGATTTCTACATCAAAACTGACTGACTGGGAGAGGTGACTGCCAAAGTATGGGAAATGCTCAACGTTTTCCAGTGGTTCTCTACCAATGGTAATTTGTGGAAGGAGAGGGGGTACAACTTGTGCTGGGGCAGGCTGATGGAGCACTTTCGTCTTCCCAGCATTAAGGCAGAGTCCCAGGCTATGATAGGCACCTGAGAAAAAAAGCCCAGGGTGGACTGCAGATCAGTCTCAGTGTGCACAAGGATAACACAGTCGTCAGCATACTGAGGGTCGGTGATGCCAGTCTTAGTAACTTTTGTTTTGCTGTGAAAGTGCTGCAGATTGAAAAGCTGACCGTCCATTTGATACTCAACCTCATTTCCAGGAGGAAGGCAGTCACGGATGAGAATCAAAATCACAGCAAGATAGATGGAAAAAAGGGTTGGAGCAGTGACACAGCCCTGCTTGACACCAGTACAGATGGTTAATAGGTCTGTCTCTGATCTGTTGTGGCAGCATCCCATCATGGAGCAGCCTGAGGACACTGATGAACTTCAGTGGACAACCAAACTTAGCCAGCACCTTCCATAAGACTTCGCGACTGATGGAGTCGAAGACCTTGGTTAGATAAATGAATGCCATAAGCAGCTCCTGGTGGTGTTCTCTATACTTCTCCTGGATCTGTCGTGCAACAAAAATCATATCAGCGGTACCCCAAGATGGTCTAAAGCCACCCTGGGATTCTGGAAGGACACCTTTGGCAAGGGGAAGGAGGCGATTCAGAAGGATGCGAGTAAGAAGAACCTCTGTTCCTGGAAACAAAGAGGAGGGCAATGTCTCAGTAGCTCCCACACACTGATTTGTCCTCTTTCTTGAAGATGGTCACAATGTTGGCATTCTTTAACTCAGCTGGAACTTCCTCATTGACCCATATTTTGATGAGAAGTTGGTGTAATTTTTGCGCTAGTGCTGTTCCACCAGCTTTGAAGACCTCTGTGAGAATGCCATCTGAGCCTGGCACCTTATTGTTCTTGGTCTGAGTAATGGCCCGCCAGACTTCCTTGCAGGATGGGGGAATCGGCAAGAGTTTCTATTACTGGGTGTTGACGGATGGACTTGATAGTGGCAGCTGAGACTTTAGATTCACAGCTGAGTAGAGTCTTGAAGTGCTCCTTCCAAGCATTGCTTGATGGATATATTATTTGTTTAAAGGGGCAGGGGGCGTCCTGGGATTGCAAAGGGGTTGGGCTATTCGAACATGGCCTGTGGATGGCTTTTACTGCTTGAAAGAAGCTTCTCATGTTATGTTGGTCAGCAAAAGTCTGGATCTCCATGGCCTTCATTTGCCACCACTGGTTCTTGATCTCCCATGGCCTCCTCTGAACTACAGCTTTGAGGCAGTGGTAAACCTCTCATTTTTGCTGGTTGGAGGGGTCATTTTGCCAATTGCAAAACGTGGCTCTCTTCTGATGGATAAATACTAGGCTTTCCTCATTGTCCTCATCAAACCAATCTTGGCAACGGTAAGTGAGGTATCCAATTGATTCAGCACATGCCTTGTGAATAACGTTCTTAAGTTCTTCCCAGTGTGCCTGGATGTCCTTGGGTAGGTCAGAAAGCCTTTCAGTACAGCACTGCTGAAAAGCTTCATATCTAGCTTATTTTTGGAGTGTCTTGATGTTAAGTCTCTTCTGCATTCCTTTTGATTGACTGATCTGACTAAATGGTGGTCTGCCCAGCAGTCATCTGGACTATCACCTCTCAGGACTCGCGTGATATGGACATCAGTATGATCACAGGTTCTGACAATAATATGGTCAAGAAGGTGCCAGTGATTGAAGTGTGGATGTTTCCAAGTGGTCTTAAATTTGTCACTCTGTCTGAAGATGGTTTTCATGATGAGCGAGTTATACTCTGCACATTTGCTGAGGAGGAGGATACCA